>NC_052329.1:12349470-12949470 GCF_016432855.1 Salvelinus namaycush
AAAAGGGTTCTTCGGCTGTCCCCCTAGGAGAACCATTTTTAAAAAACGTTTTGGTTCCAGGTAGAACCTTTTTGGGTTTCATGTAGAACTCTATCCACAGGGGGTTCTACATGGAACCAAAAAGGGTTATTCTATGTCGACAGCCGAATAACTATTTTGGAACACTTTTTTCTTTGAGTGTAGAGTGAATCTGAGAGACAGAGACAGAAACCCAGGGTACGTGCTTGGTAGGACACGCCAGGAATGTGTCAGTCACAGGAGTGTGTTTCAGAGGATCAAAGGATGCGTCCACAACCAATCACAGCACACTTAATCAGCGCCGTTAGGTCCTTGTTTGGTGTACTGATATTCAAGGGAGTACCACATTATAAGGATGTGTATCCAGGAAGATATTTGATTAGGAACTTGTCATCATTGGTTAATGTGTGATGAATTTGATTTGCATGGAAATTGCTGCGTTTGATTTTCTCGATCCTATTATCATTATCAGGAATGAAATGATTGAAAAGTTTCTCAACGTAAAGTTTCAAGGGAAACTGTATTTTTTCTTCTCTAGGTGTCTGGTTACTCTCTGGCGGTCAGGGCTCTGGACAGTGGTGTTCCGCCCATGTCGTCAACGGTGATGGTCAACATCGACATCTCAGACATCAACGACAGCCCGCCTACTTTCACCCCGGCCAATCTCACCACTGTCATACAGGTACTGTTACTCACATGATTGACAGCTCAGATGGCCAATGAACTTCATACACACTTACATCCACATAGACATAGATATTCACACACATATCCCTTCTTACAGGAGAAGCACACACACACACACACACACCGTCTTGCATCTAATCTCATTTCCCTTCTTGTATTGTCCAATCACAGGAGAACAAGCCCATCGGCACCAGCATTCTCCAGCTGTCCGTCATAGACCAGGACTCCTCCCATAACGGCCCACCCTTTGAGTTCCGCATATTATCAGGGAATGAGGGTGGAGAGTTTACACTGGAGTGGGATGGAACTCTGCTAGCCAATCAGGTGTTTAGGAGGGACTTGGCCATGGAGTATGTCATCCAGGTCCAGGTAAGAAGGCCATTTTACATCATCTCTACTGTTACTGTTAGCACCATGTCTTACAACCAGCTGGTCAACCCTGTTGCTGTTAGCACCATGTCTTATAACCAGCTGGTCAACCCTGTTAGTGTTAATTAACACCAGGTATTACAACCAGCTGGTCAACCCTGTTACTGTTAACACCAGGTATTACAACCAGCTGGTCAACCCTGTTAGTGTTAATTAACACCAGGTATTACAACCAGCTGGTCAACCCTGTTACTGTTAACACCAGGTATTACAACCAGCTGGTCAACCCTGTTACTGTTAACACCAGGTATTACAGCCAGCTGGTCAACCCTGTTAGTGTTAATTAACACCAGGTATTACAACCAGCTGGTCAACCCTGTTACTGTTAACACCAGGTATTACAACCAGCTGGTCAACCCTGTTAGTGTTAATTAACACCAGGTATTACAACCAGCTGGTCAACCCTGTTACTGTTAACACCAGGTATTACAACCAGCTGGTCAACCCTGTTAGTGTTAATTAACACCAGGTATTACAACCAGCTGGTCAACCCTGTTACTGTTAACACCAGGTATTACAACCAGCTGGTCAACCCTGTTAGTGTTAATTAACACCAGGTCTTACAACCAGCTGGTCAACCCTGTTAGTGTTAATTAACACCAGGTATTACAACCAGCTGGTCAACCCTGTTACTGTTAACACCAGGTATTACAACCAGCTGGTCAACCCTGTTACTGTTAACACCAGGTATTACAACCAGCTGGTCAACCCTGTTAGTGTTAATTAACACCAGGTATTACAACCAGCTGGTCAACCCTGTTAGTGTTAATTAACACCAGGTATTACAACCAGCTGGTCAACCCTGTTACTGTTAACACCAGGTATTACAACCAGCTGGTCAACCCTGTTAGTGTTAATTAACACCAGGTCTTACAACCAGCAATCTTCTGGAAGGTCTGTGTTATTAAATCACACATGGGGTTACATTGTGATGGATGTTTTTTGGCTCTGTGTTAACCCTTTGCTTCTCCCCTCCTCCCCCTACTTCCAGGTAAGGGACTCAGGTAAGCCCCGTCTGTCCTCCTCCTCTACCCTGACGGTGCGTGTGATTGAGGAGAGCCTTCACCGGCCCGTAGCGCTACCCCTGGAGGTCCACATCATCACCATGGAGGACGAGTTTCCTGGAGGAGTCATCGGCCAGCTGCATGCCACTGACGCAGACCCCTACGATGCCCTGACCTTCGGCCACGCCCCTCCGTCTCAACGCTCCCTCTTTAAGATCAGTCCGAGAGACGGTAAGATCATAGCCCTGGGTGGCCTGGACGCCGGTCGCTACTCCCTCAACGCCAGCGTGAGTGACGGACGCTTCGCCGTGCCCGTGGCTGTGAGCGTGCACGTGGAGCAGGCATCGCCAGAGATGCTGCGCGAGGCAGTGACGGTGCGTTTTGAGAGTGTGCAACCCCACGACTTCGTGGCAACACATCTAAAAAACGTGGTGAAAGTCCTGAAGGTTGCCGCGGCAACGCAGAAGCAGGACGCGCTGCACGTGCTCAGTCTGCAGCCCGTGGGCGGGACCAGTCAGCTGGATCTGCTGGTTGCTGTGGAGACGGCTGGGGGAGGGTTCTACAAGGCAGCGTACCTGACCCAGAAGCTGAGCGCCTCCCGGAGGCAGCTGGAGGAAGTGCTGAGGGTGTCGGCCATCTTGGATAAGAACTGTTCTGGGCTTGAGTGTCGTGGGGCCCAGTGTGAGCAGAGCATTGTGTTGGACTCTCACGCTCTCATCACCTACAGCACACCCAGGGTTAGCTTTGTGTCGCCACGCTTCCACAGGACCACACGCTGCACCTGCACTGGTGAGGACCTGCACCCACAGATATGCTACACCCATGTATCATATCAATGTATATGCATCGTGATGCACTCACATACTCATACAGCAACATACACACAAACTAGAGTGTCACAAAGTATCCTTTAGAGAGCTGTACATTAGGCATAGACATTGTTGACGTCTGCATGATCTGCACTGTAACAACCACTCTGTCTGATTGTATAAATACTGATAGAAAGCTGATGGCATCTTGAGTGTGTATTTACCCCTGGGATTAGACCCCCCAGTAGATTGAATTAGCATGTTGTGGCTAACGTGATTAGCACGTCTCCTGGGGACAGAGGATTTGGCTGCCTCTACTCTGAATAACCCTAAATTAACTTGTCCTCTCTTGCTCTCTTTATTCATCCTTTCTTTTCTTCCTTTCTCTCATTTCACGCTTCTCGTTCCCTTCCTCCTTCCTCCTTCTACCCTCTGTCTCCTGTCTCACTCTGTTTCACACCCTCTCCTTCTCTTCTCTTTTCCTTTCATGTTGTGTTAACCTCTTCCCCTTCCTCCCTCTCTCTCAATCCCTTAATCTCTCCCCTCCTGTCTCTCTTTCTACCTCCCCATTCCCCTCACTCTTCCTTTCTCTCCTTTGTTTCACCGCTCACATCTCTCTCTCCCTCCCTCCTCTCTCTCTCTCCTCTCTCTCTCGCTCCTCTTCTTTCTTTCGCACTCTCCCTCCCTCCTCTCTCTCTCCCTCCCTCCTCTCTCTCCTCTCTCTCTCGCTCCTCTCTCTCCATCCCTCCTCTTTCTCTCTCTCCCTCCCTCCTCTCTCTCTCCCTCCCTCCTCTCTCTCTCCTCTCTCTCGCTCCTCATCTTTCTCTCCCTCCTCTCTCTCTCTCTCCCTCCATCCTCTCTCTCTCCTCTCTCTCTCGCCCCTCTTCTTTCTTTCTCTCCCTCCCTCCTCTCTCGCTCCTCTTCTCTCTCTCTCTCTCTCACACCTCTCTCTCCCTCCTCTCTCTCTCTCTCTCTCTCTCCCTCCCTCATTTCTCTCCCTCCTCTCTCTCTCTCCCTCCCTCCTCTCTCTCTCCTCTCTCTCGCTCCACTTCTTTCTTTCTCTCTCTCCATCCCTCCTCTCTCTCACTCCCCTTCTCTCTCTCTCTCCCTCCTCTCGCTCTCTCCCTCCTCTCTCTCTCCTCTCTCTCGCTCCACTTCTTTCTTTCTTTATTTCTCTCCCTCCCTCCTCTCTCTCTCTCTCCTCTCTCGCTCCTCTTCTTTCTTTCTCTCTCTCTCTCCCTCCCTCCTCTCTCTCTCTCCCTCCCTCCTCTCTCTCTCCTCTCTCCCTCCCTCCCTCCCTCTTCTTTCTCTCTCTCTCTCCATCCCTCCTCTCTCTCTCTTTCTCTCCCTCCCTCCTCTCTCTCTCTCTCCCTCTCTCCTCTCTCTCTCGCTCCTCTTCTCTCTCTCTCTCCCTCCTTCATCTCTCTCCATCATCTCTCTCTCCCTCCCTCCTCTCTCTCTCCTCTCTCTCGCCCCTCTTCTTTCTTTCTCTCTCTCCCTCCCTCTTCTCTCTCACTCCTCTTCTCTCTCTCTCTCTCCCTCCTCTCTCTCTCTCCCTCTCTCTCTCCCTCCTCTCTCTTCCTCTCTCTCTCTCTCCCTCCCTCCTCTCTCCCTCCTCTCCCTCCCTCCCTCCCTCCTCTCTCTCTCCCTCTGCCTCTCGCTCCTCTTCTTTCTTTCTCTCTCTCCCTCCCTCCTCTCTCTCTCCCTCCCTCCTCTTTCTCTCTCTCTCCCTCTCGCTCCTCTTATCTCTCTCTCTCTCTCCCTCCTCTCTCTCTCCCTCCTCTCTCTCTCCCTCCCCCCTCTCTCTCTCTCTCTCCCTCTCGCTCCTCTTCTTTCTTTCTCTCCCTCCCTCCTCTCTCTCTCTCTCACTCCCTCCCTCCCTCCCTCCCTCCTCTCTCTCTCTCTCTCTCCCTCTCGCTCCTCTTATCTCTCTCGCTCTCTCCCTCCTCTCTCTCCCTCCTCCCTCTCTCTCTCCCTCCCTCTCTCCCTCCCGCCTCTCTCCTCTCTCTCTCGCTCCTCTTCTTTCTTTCTCTCTATCCCTCCCTCCTCTCTCTCTTGCTCATCTTCTCTCTCTCTCTCTCTCTCTCCCTCTCTCTCTCCCTCCCTCTCTCCCTCCCGCCTCTCTCCTCTCTCTCTCGCTCCTCTTCTTTCTTTCTCTCTATCCCTCCCTCCTCTCTCTCTCGCTCATCTTCTCTCTCTATCTCTCTCTCTCCCTCCTCTCTCTCCCTCATCTCTCTCCCTCCTCTCTCTCCCCCTCCCTCATCTCTCCTCTCTCTCTCTCTCGCTCCTCTTCTTTCTTTCTCTCTATCTCTCCCTCCTCTCTCTCTCTCCCTCCTCTCCATCCTCTCTCTCTCCCTCCCTCCTCTCTCTCCCTCCCTCCCTCCCTCCTCTCTCCTCTCTCTCTCTCTCGCTCCTCTTCTTTCTTTCTCTCTATCCCTCCCTCCTCTCTCTCTCTTGCTCATCTTCTTTCTCTCTCTCTCTCCTTCCTCTCTCTCTCTCTCTCTCCCCCCCTCCTCTCTCTCCCTCCTGTCTCTCCCTCCTCTCTCTCCCTCCCTCAGATGGTAGCTGTCCCCCAGCCTCAGAGTTGTGTGATGAGCAGCCCTGTCCAGGAGACATGCAGTGTGTGGGCACAGAGGGCACCAGAGGACCGTATGCCTGCCAGTGTCCACCAGGGAAACTAGGAGAGTGTGCAGGTGCTTTTGAATGTTTGGATCCTTTGTAAATGTGGTGTAATTTGTGGATGCAAATAGAAAATTCCAAAATGTGTTCAATCATGCATGTGTGTGTGTGTGTGTATGTGCTCTGACTCTGCATTTTTGTGTGTGTGTGTGTGTGTGTGTGTGTGTGTGTGTGTGTGTGTGTGTGTGTGTGTGTGTGTGTGTGTGTGTGTGTGTGTGTGTGTGTGTGTGTGTGTGTGTGTGTGTGTGTGTGTGTGTGTGTATACAGGTCACACGTCTCTGAGTTTCTCAGGGAACAGCTATATCAAGTATAAAGTGTCTGATGGAGGAAGGACAGGAGAGATGAAGCTGGGACTGAGGATCAGAACTCTACAGAGCAGAGGAATCATCATGTACACACACTCTGACCCCTGCACTATACTGAAGGTACCCACACACACACACACACTGACCCCTGCACTATACTGAAGGTACCCACACACACACACTGACCCCTGCACTATACTGAAGGTACCCACACACACACACACACTGACCCCTGCACTATACTGAAGGTACCCACACACACACACACTTACCCCTGCACCATACTGAAGGTACCCCCACACACACACACTGACCCCTGCACTATACTGAAGGTACCCACACACACACACTCTGACCCCTGCACTATACTGAAGGTACCCACACACACACACACTGACCCCTGCACTATACTGAAGGTACCCACACACACACACTCTGACCCCTGCACTATACTGAAGGTACCCACACACACACACTGACCCCTGCACTATACTGAAGGTACCCACACACACACACTGACCCCTGCACTATACTGAAGGTACCCACACACACACACTGACCCCTGCACTATACTGAAGGTACCCACACACACACACACACACTGACCCCTGCACTATACTGAAGGTACCCACACACACACTGACCCCTGCACTATACTGAAGGTACCCACACACACACACTGACCCCTGCACTATACTGAAGGTACCCACACACACACACACTGACCCCTGCACTATACTGAAGGTACCCACACACACACACACTCTGACCCCTGCACTATACTGAAGGTACCCACACACACACACTGACCCCTGCACTATACTGAAGGTACCCACACACACACTGACCCCTGCACTATACTGAAGGTACACACACACACACGTACACTTGCTGACCCCTGTTTAAGGTACACACCTAGACATGCTAATCCCTGTACTATACTGAACATAACAGACAGACGTGATCAGCCTACTGTTTTATATTCAAGGTACACACACTGTACACATGCATGGATAGTCTGGATACCCACAGCACGATCCACCCTTGTTATTACCTGAAGCTAAGCCACTCGTCTGTGTCTAAATCCTGCCTATCTTGTTGTGATTGACAGCTAGAGGAGGGTAAACTGTGGTTCCAGCTGGACTGTGGGAACAGCCCTGGTATGCTGGGTATCTCTGGGAGGCCCATCAACGATGGGAACTGGCACACGGTGACTCTGGAGCTCAACCGTAACTTCACCAGTCTGTCTCTGGACGACAGCTATGTGGAGAGGAGGAGAGGACCACCAAGCTTCCAACCACTAGGGGCAGATGGGTCTATCTACTTTGGAGCACAGGTGGGCTTTCTGTGGAGGGGAAGGGGTGTGTGTGTGTGTTTTTGGTTTTATTATCCTTGTGGGGACCAGAAGTAATCACAAGGATAGTAAAACAAGGAAAATTGGGGTCATTTCTCCAGTCCACACAAGGAAAAAGGCTATTTTAGGTTCAGGGGTTAGGTTTAGGGTCACAATTAGGGTTAGGGTTAGAAGTAGAGTTAGGAGTTAGGTTAGGGTTAGGGATTAGAGAAAATAGGATTTTGAATGCAAATTAATTGTTAAACATGTAGGTGTGCGTGTGACAGATTTTTTCAGAGTGGGGGGGTTGTGAGAGTGGGGGGGTTGTGTGTTATAGGGACACTGATATGTTTGTTTGGGCGTGGCTGATATGTGTTTTGCATCTCAAAGCGTTATGGATTTGTATGTGTAAGTATAGTGTTTCTCTATAGTGCTCTTACCAATTTAATCTAGTTAGAGTGAGGAACACAACACAAGACGCTGGATAGGAAGCTCTGGATAGGAAGCTCTGGACGGGAAGCTCTGTATAGGAAGCTCTGAATAGGAAGCTCTAGATAGGAAGCTCTGGATAGGAAGCTCTGTTAGGAAGCTCTGCATAGGAAGCTCTAGATAGGAAGCTCTGTATAGGAAGCTCTGGATAGGAAGCTCTGGATAGGAAGCTCTGGATAGGAGGCTCTGGATGGGAAGCATTAGATATGAAACTCTGGATAGGAAGCTCTTGATAGGAAGCTCTGGATAGGAGGCTCTGGATGGGAAGTGTTAGATAGGAAACGCTGGATAGGAGGCTCTGGATGGGAAGCATTAGATAGGAAGCTCTGGATAGGAAGCTCTGGATAGGAAGCTCTGGTAGGAAGCTCTAGATAGGAAGCTCTAGATAGGAAGCTCTGGATAGGAGGCTCTGGATGGGAAGCATTAGATAGGAAACTCTGGATAGGAAGCTCTGGTAGGAAGCTCTGCAAAGGAAGCTCTAGATAGGAAGCTCTGGATAGGAGGCTCTGGATGGGAAGCATTAGATAGGAAACTCTGGATAGGAAGCTCTGGTAGGAAGCTCTGCAAAGGAAGCTCTAGATAGGAAGCTCTGGATAGGAGGCTCTGGATGGGAAGCGTTAGATAGGAAGCTCTGGATAGGAGGCTCTGGATGGGAAGCTCTGGATAGGAGGCTCTGGATGGGAGGCTCTGGATGGGAAGCTCTAGATAGGAAGCTCTGGATAGGAAGCATTAGATAGGAAACTCTGGTAGGAAGCTCTGCAAAGGATGCTCTAGATAGGAAGCTCTGGATAGGAGGCTCTGAATGGGAAGCATTAGATAGGAAGCTCTGGATAGGAAGCTCTGGATAGGAGGCTATGGATGGGAAGCGTTAGATAGGAAACTCTGGATAGGAAGCTCTAGATAGGAGGCTCTGGATGGAAAGCGTTAGATAGGAAACTCTGAGGAAACACAGCCTGTGTGTTTATAAATGAATGTACTGTATTTAGTGTATTTGGGGATCAGAATCTTTGTCTTTCAAATTGTTGTCTGAACATGACTTGCTCCATATTCAGAAAACAACATGAAAAAGCTTGGTATTCTGGTTTGATATTATAGTTTGTGTGCTATACCTATTTATATACAGTATTTGTTTGAATGTTTGTATGTATACATAAGTCTCTCCTCTCCCCCCAGGTCCAGCCTCCTAACTCTCGCAGCCTGACAGACAAGAAGGGTCCTCGGGTGACGGATGGTTTCCAGGGCTGCCTGGACTCTGTGATGCTCAACAACAACGAGCTGCCCCTGCAGAACAAGAGGAGTCGCTATGCTGAGGTGGTGGGCCTGACAGAGCTGAAGCTGGGCTGTGTTCTCTACCCCGACGCCTGCCTGAAACAGCCCTGCCTCCACGGAGCCACCTGCACCAGCCTGCCCTCCGGTGGTGAGTCTGGAGAACTGCAAGAGGAAATAGATGCGGTCACAAGAGGTTGTGTGTGTGTGTGTGTGTGTGTGTGTGTGTGTGTGTGTGTGTGTGTGTGTGTGTGTGTGTGTGTGTGTGTGTGTGTGTGTGTGTGTGTGTGTGTGTGTGTGTGTGTGTGTGAGGAGGCTGGTGGGAGGAGCTATAGGAGGACGGGCTCATTGTAATTGCTGAAATGGAATTAATGGAACAGGGTCAAATGTGGTTTTCTATATGTTTGATGTGTTTGATATCCTTTTATTTATTACAATCCAGCCATTAAAATGAGCCTGTCATCCTATTGCTCATCCCAACAGCCTCCTCAGTTGTGTGTGTGAAACAAACAGCCTGGGTTGGAACAAAAGCCTCCACCACCCTGTAGCTCTCGAGGACAAAGATTATTGGTGACCATTAGTGTCCACAATACACACACTGATTTCCTGATTGATTGTTTGATTGATTAGCGTTTTACTTGGAGGTCATCAGGGTTGATGATCTGTGCCAGCTGGCAGACTATAACCTCTCCAGGGATCTGGATCTCCCCTCAACGTTATTCTATTATTAATCCATAATGAACTCCTAATTAAACTGACCTTGACCCACTGTTTTTTCCAAAGGTGGGACTGTGACTCCTTCATCACTTCTGTTCTCTCTCTTTCTCTCTCTCTCTCTCTCTCTCTCTGTCTCTCTGTCTCTCTGTCTCTCTCTCTCTGACTCGCTCTCTCTGACTCGCTCTCTCTCTGACTCGCTCTCTCTCTGACTCGCTCTCTGTCTCTGTCTCTGTCTCTCTTTCCTTCTCTCTCTCTCTCTCTGTCTCAGTCTCTGTCTCTCTCTCTCTCTTTCTCTCTCTCTCTCTCTCTCTCTCTCTCTCTCTCTCTCTCTCTCTCTCTCTCTCTCTCTCTCTCTGCACTGTCTGGAGCCCATCTATACGATTGGTTTATGTTGTAGAGTTTATTGGGCAGTTTTTTTAAATGAATATTGCCGGTTAATTTCTTCAGAAACACGTTGATCTGACTGTGATCTGACAATGGTGTCTGTGGTCTGACAGTGAATGCACTAATGGAGGAGGGGTCAATGTCCGTGATGGCATCTCTGTCTCTATTTCTCTCTCTATTTCTCTCTCTATTTCTCTCTCTTTCTCTCTGTCTCTCGCTCTCTCTTTCTTTCTCTTTTTGTCTGCCTGATCGTGTTACCTTCTCTCTGTCCTTATCTTCCTCTCTTTGTGTCGTCATATCTCTCGAGTTGCTCTTCGTTTTTTTTGTCTGTTCATATCTCTTCTCCTTTTGCCTGAACTCAAAAGACCTACATGAACAAATCGTATCATTTTAAAATCAGACTACCGCCAGGGCTCAAGACGTTGGCATTTTACTGGAGTCAATGGGGAAGCCTGGTTAAATGTCATCTCTATCGAAATTCCCTGCCTGGACTCAGCAGGGTGACCCCTTGACTTAATGTGCTGACTTAACACATCGAGGCCAAGACTCAACACAGAGAGAGTGACTTAACGCTCCCCTGTGTTGGTCTTTCCCGGTCTCCCCACTCGCATTGCGGAGCACTCTGAAAAGAGCACGGCATTCTGGGGCTTGTCATGGTCCCCTGTTTTTGGCACACCCGACCTTTGTGTAAAGGTTATCGGAGTGTGTGTGTGTATGTATTCCGGTATCCCACTGTGTGTGCGTGTGTGTCTGTCTGCGCTGTGTCGATAAACACAGTGACATTTCCCTGCGTTTTCCTAGTGGTGTGTGTGTTTGTGATTGTGTGTGTGTTTGTGATTGTGTGTGTGTGTCAGTGCAATTTCCCAGTTGCATGAGCCTCTAGGTGTGTGTGTGTACCCGTGTGATTTCCCAGAGGTGTGTGTGTGTTGATGTTTAGGCTGGCAAACTCTCGTCAACCCCATGCCAACTAATCCTGGCACCGCCGCCAAAGCTCAAACAATGCACACACTAGTCTCTACAGCACTGAACGCATTCCTGTGTGTGTGATGGATTGTGAGTGTGATGGAGTGTGATGGAGTGTGATGGAGTGTGTGTGTGTGTGTGTGTGTGTGTGTGTGTGTGTGTGTGTGTGTGTGTGTGTGTGTGTGTGTGTGTGTGTGTGTGTGTGTGTGTGTGTGTGTGTGTGTGTGTGTGTGTGTGTGTGTGTGTGTGTGTGTGTTTGTGTGTGTTGGAGTGTTGAGTGTGTGATGGAGTAGGAGTGTGTGTGTGTGTGTGTGTGTGTGTGTGTGTGTGTGTGTGTGTGTGTGTGTGTGTGTGTGTGTGTGTGTGTGTGTGTGTGTGTGTGTGATGGAGTGTAAATGTGTGTGTGTTGGAGTGTGTGTGTGTTCTGAATCTGCTATGATGGTCTGACTGCTTTGTTGAATTATAGCACTACTAAACCTGTATGCAGAATACTTCATTTTACACCCCCCATACTAGCTCTGACTTTGCTGATAGCAACTTAATTGAGGGAAAATGTACTTAATGTGATATGTGGTTGTCCCACCTAGCTATCTTAAGATTAATGCACTAACTGTAAGTCTCCCACCGGTAAGAGCATCTGCTTAATGACTCAAATGTAAAAGTACTTAATTTGCTCTCCTTCCTTTTTTCTTTTTACTCTCTGTCTCTTTTCTCTCTCTGCTAATGTTTCATTCTCTCTCTCTCTCCCACTCTCTCTGTCCTCTCTCTGCTAATGTTTCATTCTCTCTCTCTCTCCCACTCTCTCTGTCCTCTCTCTGCTAATGTTTCATTCTCTCTCTCTCTCCCACTCTCTCTGTCCTTCTCTCTCTCTCCCTTTTTATTCCTGTCCTTTCCTGTCCCTTTGCCTCTTCTCTCTGTGTATTAGGTTTTGCCTGTAGCTGCAGTCCCCAGTACACTGGAGGGCGCTGTGAGACAGAGATCACAGCTTGCGTTCCTAACCCCTGCCTCAACAGTGGTGTGTGCAAAGCCATCGGCAACGCTTTCCTCTGCAGCTGCAGGAGAGGGTTCCAGGGCACCACGTGAGTTAATATCACATTAATGATCACACTGTATACAGTGGGGCAAAAAAGTATTTAGTCAGCCACCAATTGTGCAAGTTCTCCCACTTAAAAAGATGAGAGAGGCCTGTAATTTTCACCATAGGTACACTTCAACTATGACAGACAAAATGAGAAAAAAAAATCTAGAAAATCACATTGTAGGATTTTTAATGAATGTATTTGCAAATTATGGTGGAAAATAAGTATTTGGTCACCTACAAACAAGCAAGATTTCTGGCTCTCACAGACCTGTAACTTCTTCTTTAAGTGGCTCCTCTGTCCTCTACTCGTTACCTGTATTAATGGCACCTGTTTGAACTTGTTATCAGTATAAAAGACACCTGTCCACAACCTCAAACAGTCACACTCCAAACTCCACTATGGCCAAGACCAAAGAGCTGTCAAAGGACACCAGAAACAGAATTGTAGACCTGCACCAGGCTGGGAAGGCTGAATCTGCAATAGGTAAGCAGCTTGGTTTGAAGAAATCAACTGTGGGAGCAATTATTAGGAAATGGAAGACATACAAGACCACTGATAATCTCCCTCGATCTGGGGCTCCACGCAAGATCTCACCCCGTGGGGTCAAAATGATCACAAGAACGGTGAGCAAAAATCCCAGAACCACACGGGGGGACCTAGTGAATGACCTGCAGACAGCTGGGACCAAAGTAACAAAGCCTACCATCAGTAACACACTACGCCGCCAGGGACTCAAATCCTGCAGTGCCAGACGTGTCCCCCTGCTTAAGCCAGTACATGTCCAGGCACGTCTGAAGTTTGCTAGAGGGCATTTGGATGATCCAGAAGAAGATTGGGAGAATGGCATATGGTCAGATGAAACCAAAATATAACTTTTTGGTAAAAACTCAACTCGTCGTGTTTGGAGGACAAAGAATGCTGAGTTGCATCCAAAGAACACCATACCTACTGTGAAGCATGGGGGTGGAAACATCATGCTTTGGGGCTGTTTTTCTGCAAAGGGACCAGGACGACTGATCCGTGTAAAGGAAAGAATGAATGGGGCCATGTATCGTGAGATTTTGAGTGAAAACCTCCTTCCATCAGCAAGGGCATTGAAGATGAAACGTGGCTGGGTCTTTCAGCATGACAATGATCCCAAACACACCGCCCGGGCAACGAAGGAGTGGCTTCGTAAGAAGCATTTCAAGGTCCTGGAGTGGCCTAGCCAGTCTCCAGATCTCAACCCCATAGAAAATCTTTGGAGGGAGTTGAAAGTCCGTGTTGCCCAGCAACAGCCCCAAAACATCACTGCTCTAGAGGAGATCTGCATGGAGGAATGGGCCAAAATACCAGCAACAGTGTGTGAAAACCTTGTGAAGACGTTTGACCTCTGTCATTGCCAACAAAGGGTATATAACAAAGTATTGAGATAAACTTTTGTTATTGACCAAATACTTATTTTCCACCATAATTTGCAAATAAATTCATTAAAAATCCTACAATGTGATTTTCTGGATTTTCTTTTCTCATTTTGTCTGTCATAGTTGAAGTGTTCCTATGATGAAAATGACAGGCCTCTCTCATCTTTTTAAGTGGGAGAACTTGCACAATTGGTGGCTGACTAAATACTTTTTTGCCCCACTGTATATACAGTATGCACGCCAACACACTCCTGTCCTGAACACATACCCATGGAGTTGACTGTCTCAGACATACAGCATATGACAGACACAACAACACCCTTTAACTCACTCACTCACACACATAAACACCCACCTTTTAAATGAGCTGTTTGTTTTAGCTGGTTCAGCTGCCTACTGGCCCAAGTAGTAGATATAATATAAAGTATGTCATATATAAAGTATGTAATAAAGCCCTCTGTGAACGCAATGCCTCATCATTCTCACTAGGTGGCCATATAAACCAGCTTTTCTCTACAGTGATAGGCAGATGAGCAGAAGAGCCAGAGCCCCAAGCTGCCTGCAGCCTGTTTAAGATTCACTCAAAGAGTTGAAAGAGTAAAGATGACATTTCATTCTGCTTGTCTCCTTCTCTCCAGGGGGTTTAGGGGTGTTCCACTGTGTTACATTAGAAATCAAGGCTAAGATACAAAGCCACACGCTCACTCATGTATACACTTTTCTTACTCGCTGCAACACACACACACAAACAAACCAACACACACACAAACTAACCAACACACACATACACACGCACACACACACACACACACACACAAACACACACGCCAGAAGCTTGTGTTCCATCATCAAAGCCATTTTCATTTCAGATGAGGAAGATCAGGAAAGTCAATCTCAGTGTGGTTGTTATTTAATAGTGAGCATATGAGACTAGGAGTCCCTGAGCTGTCCTCTATCTCCCTCTCTACATCACTTTCCTCCCACCTCCAAATGAAAGGAGAGTCTTCCTCACTTTTAGTCAGTCAAGTATTAAATGACCCACAAACTATCTATATGTAACAGTTTATTAAACATTCTGATGTATTGATATTCGCCTACTTCAAGGATCATTTTTGGAGTGTATTTTCTCTAGAGGCATCTGTAAGTCAAACTATCCAAACTAATTACCAAACTGAGTTTTAACAACCCCTCTGCCCCCGTTCCTCCATTCACCCTCTCCAGGTGTGAGGAGGATGTAAACGAGTGTGAGAGGGGCAGAGCCACGGGCGGCGAGGCAGAATGCGAGAACGGCGGTGTGTGCGTTAACACGCACGGCTCGTTCTACTGTAACTGCACGGCGGGCTTTGTGGGCCAGCGCTGCGGCCTGCGGCCCGTGGTGGTCCCAGACATGCAGGCTGGACACGCCGTGCTGGGGAAAGAAGAACTGATCGGCATCGCTGTTGTCCTCTTCGTCATCGTCAGCCTCATCATCCTCTTCATCGCCTTCCGCAAGAAGGTATCTGTATTGTATTGTTTGATTTATTCTTGTGTGTTTTTATTTTTTACAGATGTAGGATCTTAATTTGATCACCCTGTTGCAAGAGACATTTTTTACTTGTTTTGTATTTGACGTTTAAAAGGCTTCTGAAATTTTTTATTTCCACTTTGAAATTTCAGGCTTGATTTTCTCTTATGAAAATTTTTATCAACCCCAACAAAAATGTCCATAAATTGTAATCCACAAATTAATTCACATTTACAGTTCCTGTAAGACCCTACATCTGTAATACTATATATTGTTTTACAAGACATACAATAAAAACATTTTGTCTCCAGGTGTTCCAGAAGAACTACTCCCGTAACAACTTGACGCTGGTCCAAGATCCAGCAACAGCAGCTCTGTTAAACAAGGCCAATGGGGTTCAGTTCAAGACCCTGCGCTGCATGCCGGGAGACCCCTTGAACCTGTACGCCGAAGCGGGGCTGTGCGCCACGGTGATAGGGGGAGGAGCCGGAATGATCGGCCCGCCCCAGGTGCCTGTGAGGCCCATGGCGTACACACCCTGTTTTCAAGGTGACCCACGGTCCACGCTGGAGAAGATGGCGGACGGGAGAGGCGTGGAACACAATGAGATGAGCACCTTCCACCCAGAGTCACCCAGGATTCTGGGAGGCACGATGCGGAGAGGGGTGGTGGTGTGCAGCGTGGCACCCAACCTACCACCTGTCTCGCCCTGCCGTTCCGACTGTGATTCCATCCGCAAGAGCCCCTGGGACAGCGACGAGGGTCAGTGTGTGTGCGTGGGGGGGGGGGGGGGGGGGGGGGCATAGTATGATGCGTTTGAACCTGTTTGTGTGTGGTATAGTCTTTGTTCATACGTGTTTTTGTCTTGTGTGTGTGCATTCATGCATATATTCAAATGTTCGTTTGTGAATGTGTATCCCTCCAAGTGAATCTCTTTTCCAGGAACCCTTGAGGGGGAGGGAATTGTTGTACCATTTCCATATTCATATTCATATTACACTGAACTATAGTCAGACTGCATCACGTTCAGTTTATCAAAACCATCATAATTATGAGCTGGCTTTGATTCCCAAATCATAAGAGTGTGTGTGTGTGTGTGTGCATGTGTGTGTGTGTGGGTGTGTGTTTGTGGGTGTGGGGTACTTCTAGCTCTCCGTGCCATCATTGTTGTCACTGGAGCCGAGGTGTGTGTGATGTGTGCCTCAACAAAGACAGCCCTGGTACGAACGAGCCTGTGTTCTTCTGTGACTAACCTTGCAGAGGGCCAACTCTCCCTGGCCTGCTCCCAACTTCCTCTGACCTCTAACCTCTGACCTCTCCCTGCAGGTAAAATGGTAGATATGGGCGAAGAGATGACCTGTTTCTCAGGGAGTAACAAGGGCAGCAACTCTGAGGTCCAATCACTGAGCTCCTTCCAGTCCGACTCTTGCGATGACAACGGTAAGACATGCCCCGCCTTTCTCGTAACTCTTTCTGGCCGACAGTGAGCTAGTCTACCGTCTGGTCCGATAACAACCCTTAACAACCCCTCATAACCCTTTAATGACGGCAGATTCAGAGTAACCAGATGTGAAAGCATTATGGCCAAAGCTCCCTAAAGCACATTGCTATGACCATATTGCTTCAATAACAGTCCCTTTAGATTGGCAAACACCAAAGAGATGGGGTGGAGTCAGAGGTGGTTTGGGGAAGGGCATTAGTAAAGAGATGCTGTGATTAACAACAACAATAACTATGGGAATTTCTACAGTGTTTTATAAACCCTAAACCCTCTCCAACAAATGCATTTACTCCTGCTGTGTTATAAAAGTGTTTCAGGAAACACTAACATCCAGTGTTAGTTTATTTGTCCCCAAATCATGTTGATTTATTGTTTACATGTGTTTAATATCATTTGTCCGTGTTAATTCCTGGAGTTTTTTTTCTCGTTTTTATTCTAGTGATTTTAACTTTTTAATTTCCACACCTGTCAAATTGTGTTTTAATTTGGAAGTGAGAGAGTGTGCAGACAGACAGCAAGCTGGCCTAAGAGAAATGACACTATGCTTCCATCCACACAGCTGTGTTGTGTTTGTTAACTTGTCATCGTTTCATCATTATGAATTCAAACACATGTTGTTCTCTTCCGTGGCGTTTTATGGTTATAGTCGTTGATGCTCCAGTTCCAATTGTTGGCAGAAGCCAGTTCAGGTTTTAGGTGGTTGTTTATGTGTTGTGTTATCTGTGTTTTGTATTGTTACGTTGTTTATGTGTTTATGTGTTGTTGTGGACTTTGTGGAGTTTTGATATTGGAAAAATGTCAGTAGTAGTTGTTTTTACTTAGAGAAATAGCCTATAAGTTGTTAATTCTGGATCAACATGGATCACTCAGATCATCCTGCAAAAATCACTGCTGTCACCATGGTGAATCTACATAATCATAGTGTGTTGCTACTATGTACTAGACTACATAGCTGAAATGCAATGTTGACGTATCAACATTGAAGCTTCATTCATTCATAATTAATGGAACCGCTTCACTGTCAATATGATCACATTTCACATAGCTGTCTGTGATGTTAGCCAATCAGGCCACAGAACAGTTTGAAGCAGACCATTCAGTGCGAACGACCGCTCCAGTGGATATGATCTGATGTCATTATTATGTTAATTCCATTTTCTTTCTTTCTCTTTCTTGTTATTTTTGTATTTATCTGATTTTCACTGAATGTCTTCAAAACATAATTTAACAATCTAGCTCTCGTCTCTCTGAACACAGCCCTACCTCATGTTTACATGTGTAAATGGAAGTGTGTGTGCGTGCGTGCGTGCGTGTGTGTGTGTGTTTTCTTGCTGGGGATACTCTCCAATACTTGGATGAGCAAATGCACATAGATTATGTTAGTCCCCTCCTACACTCTTTTTTGGTTCCAGGTAAGTAGAAAGAACCCTTTCGGGTTCCATGTAGAACCCTCATTGGAAATGGTTCTACATGGAACCCAAAAGAGTTCTAACCTGGAACCGAAAGGTGTTCTCTAAAGGGTTCTCCTATGTGGAAAGCCTAAAACCCCTTTTGAGATCTAGATAGCACCCTGGTTCCATATGTAGCTTTTGATCAGACACCTCCCATACTACACGGCCCTAGTGTTTATCCCATCTTCAGCCAATAGTAGCTCTGTTTCCTGGGAGCCTGTTGTCAACTTCCTGTGTCTCAAATCGTGTCTCCTCCCTCTGCTTCTCTCCAACAAGCCTCCATAGTGACCGTTATTCGACTGGTCAATGATGCAGTCGACACTATTGAAAACGAAGGTACCATGTCTCATCCACCCTTCTCACTCTCTCTATCCTTCTGACGCTCTCTTTACTTCTCCCTGTACTTATCTCTCTCTCTCTCTCTATGAGATGCCATGATAATGCTATCCATGACAATGCTATCCATGACAATGCTATCCATGACAATACCATGACAGTGCTGTTGTTTGAAGATCGTGTACTTCAGCTATGGTGTAAAATACATGGCTTGTATGTAATCTCAATGTACACACATACTGTAGGCTTTATATGTTCAGTACACATCCAAATACCTAGCTTACATGGAACCCATGTGTTGAAGTGGAAAGCCTCAACACACACACACACACACACACACACACACACACACACACACACACACACACACACACACACACATCAGGGGTTCATGGGAACAGGCTGACAAAAGGTCAGGGCTGAATCAGAGTTTAACTCAACATGTGCATTGACATAGTACACATACTGTACATAAAGAAACTGACATATTACACATACTGTACATAAAGAAACGGACATTTTACACATACTGTACATAAAGAAACTGACATTTTACACATACTGTACATAAAGAAACTGACATATTACATGTACATAAATAAACTGACATATTACATGTACATAAATAAACTGACATATTACATGTACATAAATAAACTGACATATTACATGTACATAAATAAACTGACATATTACACGTACATAAATAAACTGACATATTACACGTACGTAAATAAACTGACATATTACACATACATAAAGAAACTGACATATTACACGTACATAAAGAGACTGACATATTACATGTACATAAATAAACTGACATATTACACATACATAAATAAACTGACATATTACACATACATAAATAAATTGACATATTACACGTACATAAATAAACTGACATATTACACGTACATAAATAAATGGACATATTACACGTACATAAATAAATGGACATATTACACGTACATAAATAAACGGAAATATTACACGTACATAAATAAACGGACATATTACACGTACATAAATAAACAGACATATTACACGTACATGAATAAACGGACATATTACACGTACATAAATAAACTGACATATTACACGTACATAAATAAACTGACATATTACACGGACATACATAAATGGACATATTACACGTACATAAATGAACGGACATATTACACGTACATAAATAAACTGACATATTACACGTACATAAAGAAACTGACATATTACACGTACATAAATAAACTGACATATTACACGTACATAAATAAATTGACATATTACACGTACATAAATAAATTGACATATTACACGTACATAAATAAATTGACATATTACACGCACATAAATAAATGGACATATTACACGTACATAAAGAAACTGACATATTACACGTACATAAATAAACTGACATATTACACGGACATACATAAATGGACATATTACACGTACATAAATGAACGGACATATTACACGTACATAAATAAACTGACATATTACACGTACATAAAGAAACTGACATATTACACCTACTGTACGTAAAGAAACTGACATATTACATGTACATAAAGAAACTGACATATTACGCGTACATAAAGAAACTGACATATTACGCGTACATAAAGAAACTGACATATTACGCATACGTAAATAAACTGACATATTACACGTACATAAATAAACTGACATATTACACGGACATACATAAATGGACATATTACACGTACATAAATGAACGGACATATTACACATACATAAATAAACTGACATATTACACGTACATAAAGAAACTGACATATTACATGTACATAAAGAAACTGACATATTACACCTACTATACGTAAAGAAACTGACATATTACACATACTGTACATAAAGAAACTGACATATTACATGTACATAAAGAAACTGACATATTACGCATACGTAAAGAAACTGACATATTACACGTACATAAATAAACTGACATATTACACGGACATAAATAAACTGACATAGTACACGGACATAAAGAAACTGACATATTACACGTACATAAATAAACTGACATATTACACGTACATAAATAAACTGACATATTACACGTACATAAATAAACTGACATATTACACGTACATAAATAAACTGACATATTACACGTACATAAAGAAACTGACATATTACATGTACATAAAGAAACTGACATATTACACGTACATAAAGAAACTGACATATTACATGTACATAAAGAAACTGACATATTACCCCCCTCAAATCTCATATGATCCGGTCCTAATCCGTGCCAACACCTGTTTGGCACCTCTAACACAAACACACACACACAAACACACGCTAACACGCTAAAGCGCTCTCTTCTCCTGTTCTCCCACCTGACAGTGTCAGTCATGGACCAAGGTCAGAGCTACAACAGAGGTGACCCCCTTCCCCCTCTTTATTCTTCATCTCACATCACTCACTCCCTTTACTTCTCTCTCCCTCTTAATCTCACTCTCTCACCTAGCTCCTTTCTTCTCTCTTTTCATTTCTCTCTCTCCCTCTCTCGCTCCCTCTTCCTTCTCTCATCCTCTCTCTCCCTTTCTCTCACTCTCCATCTCACTGCATCCCCCTCTTCTCAGTCTCCATCCCAGTTCACTGTGTTTGTGTGATTTGTTACTCCTGGCCCCCTGCCAACACACACACACCCCAGCATGTGTTAGCCCCAGTCACAGTATTGTTCTGCTGACTGAGCAACCCTGATGCATCCTTGGAGATGTCACGTTGCCAGGGTGGAGAGGCTTCTCTGACTCTCCAACGCACCTCACTGCCGTCCCTCCACAGTTTGGCCAATTTTGGCTTTCCTTTGCTTTCGCCTGCTGCCCGTGACATGTTATGGTTGATCCTCTCACTGCATTGCATTTGCATCCCACCTCCGAGTGTGTTGTTTCATTGTTACTCCATGTGACTGACGTTTCTACTGCTTTTAATGAGTTTGTCCTCGTTGACTTTGCTTTGTTGAGATTTGTTGTCTGAAGCTTTTCTTGAACTTGTCAGGATGGATACAACTTTTTAGTGTTTCTCACTTTGGTTTCGTCATTTCCTTTGATGCGCGTACTGTTTGTTTTTCCTTTCTTCGTTTTTCTTTAGTATTTTACAGTTTAATGCTTTGTGAAACAGTCTTGTTAACATGTGGAAGTATATCAAGCTGTGATGTGTTTTTTTACTTTGAATGATCCCATCGGTGAGTAACCGCTGATCTCTCACCATGGCTTGGCTGTTCCGAAGTGCCACCCTGACTCCTCCTGAACCCTGGCATGCTATGACCTGTTGACCTGTGACCCCTGACGTTCCCAGGCCTCCCTCCTGCATGTTGTGAAACCTTCAAACACAGCTAACATGTTCCCTGTACCGGATGTTCCCCGTACTATGGTTGACATCTAACTGTGTTTTTGTTGTCTACAAACATGCCCGATGGACCTCTGCAGAGAGACTGTAGTGGTCCACTAACATGCCCGATGGACCTCTGCAGAGAGACTGTAGTTGTCCACTAACTGATGGACCTTCAGATTTGAACTGTCCATCGGGCATGTTGGCAGAGATTGCGTTTGCTAAATGTAATCTAACTGTCTCTCCCTCCTCCAGCATATCACTGGGACACGTCTGACTGGATGCCCAACTCACGGCTACCCGACATCGAAGAGGTGCCCAGTTACGAGGCCAGCGGCCTAGGGGGCCACGGAGACATGGTTGCCTCAGCCTCCCGACTGGGGGGCAGCTCTCGCCTGGGGAGCAGCGCCCGGGAGCTGGAGTCAGACTACTACCTCGGGGGCTACGACATCGACAGTGACTTCCCCCCTCCCCATGAGGAGGAGTTTCTGACCCAGGACCAGCTCCCTCCTCCCCTCCCCACTCCCTTGGAGGAGTACCAGGGGCACCCCTACGACACCCTTCCCACTACCCAGCCCGCCTCCAAGGAGAGCACCCTGAGTGGGAGTGGTAGTGACAGCACCGGACGCCACAGGTCTCCCCGCCCACACTTCCACCCCAGCCAATACCTGCCCCCACACCAGCTGCCCCTGGGGGAGACGGGGCAAGGCGGGCCCCGAGGGGAGGAGTTCAGCACTTTTGTGGGTGGGGTGATCACCCCGGGAGGCGGGGACGTGGAAGATAATGTGTCGCTGAATATGAGGTTGTCGGTGAACGCGTCATCGGCCTCGGACCTGTCGGCGCCCTGCGGCTTTGACGACTCGGAGGCGGGCGGTAGTGACTTTGACAGTATGGATGAGCTCCACCGGGGTGGGACATACACCGTAGAGATGCAGCAACAGACTGAGGTCTGACTGGGCCCCACCGTGGGGACAAGAGTACTGGCTAGGGGACGGGATGGGCAGGAGAGCAGAACAGAGACAGTTAGAGTAGTGTGTCGAGCTGGAGTTATGAGAGATGGAGGTCCTTGCTCAGAGAGGAATGATTGGTGTATAATGGACACACTGCTAGCTAGTGGCTACGTTATCAAAACAGTACCCACCCTAACCCTTCAACCACTGCCATTGTAAACACTAACCTTAAATCAAATCAAATCCAATTGTATTGGTCACATACACATGGATAAACCACTTCACCCATTGCAGGCTTTATCCTTAAACTAGTTTCCCTCATTACAAGCCACTACCCTTAACCACTACCCTTAAGCCACTACCCCTTAAGATAATAAGCCGCATACAATGGAAAGCAATGTGTTTTGTCACATTAGTACCTATAGCTGGTTATGATCATAGCCACTACCCTAGCAGTGGCCCGTGTCAAGGTCAGCTGAGTGTTATACTCTTCCATAGCAGGAACATAAAGCCTACCAGATATGTTGAGTAGGAATGAAAACAGGGTGAGAATGTGAATAAGAAAGATTAAAGTGAAAAAAATACAAACTTTTGAAGAGACAACTGCAGAGAAAATGGATGAGCTAATCAATAAACAAAATATTAAGAATGTTTGGGAAAAAAATTAAAGGGACAATATTGTAATTGAATGGTCAGTACTGTGATATGGCCTTCTCTGTCATAGTGGATGTGATTGTTAGCTGCACGCTCCACACAGCTCCCCTGTCCCACCTCTCACTACACCTGCTCACCCACAGAGACCCAATGGACTTTCCCCTAACCACGATGCAATTCACTTGGGGGGGGGAACTCCCCCCTGTCAGATTTGTGTCTTTTTTTCCCCCTAGTTTTTTTATTTTGTACAAATCCCCTCATACATAACCTGTACAGAATTTGTGAAATAGTAAAATGACCATAGTGGTGCAATGGAAATGGAAGAAGAAGATATGTTTTTTATTATCCACTCTAGGAATGCTATTTGGATTGATGTGGAATATGTTTAATATTACCCTTAGTCCAGACCTCCTCCCCCGAAATCAGGCCTGTGAAGCCATGAGAGTTTAGCCACCCTTCTGTCCCACCGCATGCTAAACTGCTATCCTGCCAAGTCGCTCATTTTGCTTTAATGATATGATCTTTATTGTTTTGCACTAGTATCTTTTGATGTTTTATGTTTTCATGATTATTACATGAAACATGCTATATTATTGAAATCCTCCAAAGGGCATTATGATAATATGTAAGTTCTGGGCCAGTGAAATTAGCATAATAAGCACTGAGGAATTTTTGTGTTAGTAATTGTTTTTTCACAAAAGTCCCTGATTTTCAAATAGACATTGAAAATTGACAATTCACATTGAGTGTGCTTGAGCTATTACATTTCCCAGCATGCAGCTCAATGTCTTTTATTTTATTTCCTTCTTCCCATGTTGTTTTGCACTGAGCAGGTTTCATAGAGTCACTCCAGAATTTCCCAAAGCCATAACAGCAATAGACTGACTGATAGATGAGAAGTAGGGTCCATGCACAATGCAAATGCGTTCTGGAAAATAATATAATAATGTAGCATCCCATACCAATCACAGCGGCTAGGCAGTGTTGCATCATGGGTCTTGTCAGTTGCAGTGTTACATTTTGGTTCTGTCTGCTTAAAAACTAAAATAAACAAAGGCTAACATCGGCTTTATTCTACACATCTGGACAGATAACAAAACAGATGAGTTTTGGACTTGTATTTTGGACTTGTATTCTACACACATCTGGACAGATAACAAAACAGCGTCGTATTGGACTTGGAGTTGTATTGGACTTGGAGTTGTTTTGGAATATAATATGCCTGATCCAGTCAGGCAAGATTTTTTTTGTAAAAGATGTAAGTTTGTGTTAAAATCTTTGTACAGTGTACATAGATAGCTAGGTTGTTTAAATGCTGATTTTGTAGATATTGAATTGGAATTCTGACTGACTTTCTTTGAGTTTCTTGTGTTTGATGTGAATGTGGACTGTAAGAGACCATGATAAATCAATCATTTAACCTCAGCTCCCCTCCTCCGGTCGCATTTCAACTAAAGTCTTTTTTTTTTTTTATGAACCTTTGCTTTAAAAGATAAATAGCCTTTCAATAGACTGGGTGGTCTTCCACAGTATTACATGTACAAAACCTGCATTACATTACATCCCTGGGGTTTTTCTTTTTTGTTTAATATCTTTCTCTGGTTTCTGTTCCTTTTGAATTATTTTAGGTAGTATTAAAAAATATCTAATCTAACTGCAGCAATTGAGTTTACAAAATGAGTTATTTTTAACTGCTTTTTTGTTTTTTAAATCAATGCTGAAAATAAAAAGGTTCTTGATCAAACCAAGTCTAAATTCTTCCTCAATGCAATGGAAAAAGTTTGCCTATGATGTTACAGAATGGACTAAACTTGATTAACTGTAAAAGGTTTGCGAGGTAACTTGTTTCCAAGGTAACTTGATATAATTACAGATTTATATGCAAGTATCACATATTGCTCTAAACTCAACTCTGACCTCCAAGCCAATTCCACTGCATTTTTTTCATTGTTCCCCTCTAATTAGTGACTGATTTAGACCTAAGAAATCAGGTGCAATGAATTATCAGGTAGAACAGAAAACCAGCAGGCTCCAAACCTCATAGGGTAAGAGTTGAAGACCCCTGCTCTAAAGCATTGTTTCCCAACTCTGGTCCTCAAGCACCGCCAACAGCACATATTTATGTTGTGGCCCCGGACAAGCACACCTGATTCTACTTGTCAACTAATCATCAAGTCCTTAACAAGCTGAATCAGTTGTTTTTGTCCGAGGCTACAACAAAAATGAGTGCTGTTGAGGTTACTGGAGGACCGGAGATGGGAAACAATGCTCTAAAGTACCACACAAGTCATCAAGCAGACCCATAAAAACATTACACAGAGATACATTGGTACACAGTCCAGCACTACAACAAAAAGACATTTAGCAACCTAGTGGACCACAGCACTACATTATGAGTAGCTATAGAAACCATGTAAACAGTGGTACAAAGCGCTATATAATTCTGTAATAAACTGAACTATCCTGTAAAATACTATACTTCACACTGTAGTATACCTCGATCATGTAGTGCTTACTATAGAATGTTGTAGTATACAGTACTGTGGAATACTGTAGTGCTTACTATAGAATGTTGTAGTATACAGTACTGTAGAATACTGTAGTGCTTACTATAGAATGTTGTAGTTGTGGAACACTAGATGCCTAACTTGACTAGCGTATAACAAAGGAAAATACTAATTTCAGGAGATCCATGCAAACTGTCAAAGGCATAGTGTTGTATAGCAAGCATGTGTGTGTGGTCTTTTTGGCAGTTACGCACACTGGTGTACACCAATACAATAATACACGGTGGGAACCAATAGATAGAGCTGCCGACTGACGCACACGCACACACACACACACACACACACACACACACACACACACACACATTAGCTTGCATCAGGTGGAATGACGCACTTATAACTCAAGTCCGTGAAACCACGAGAGAGAGAGAGAGAGAGCAAGGCTGTGTGCAAAAGGTGATTGCGCAATACACATAAGATTGTCAATTGACGGTGGGTTTTTCAACAGTTGTAGACTGTAGAATACTATATTGCACACTAGTATCCCCTGATCATGTGTAGTATTTACTATAGAATTACGTAGACTGTAACAAAACACAACGTTGTTTTAACTATAGTAATACTACAGTATTTCATTAGCATATATCCCACCCATTCCCCATATACCAGTTTGTTCGTCCAATGAGTGAGAAACCTACATGCCAAGTATATACCATATTATGTTCCCTAAAGGTTATAGAAAAGAGTAGAAGCTCTACACTATCTGTTTAGATTCCAGATCTACCTACCTACAAGTTATGGAAAATGTGATCTTTTAATATTTGTCCAGTAGTTTTCCTCAAGGAGAAACCCCCACTTCTATGCTGAAGATAATAAAATAAAAACACTATGGTAAATACTATCGTAATGTCTGCAAAAACACTACAGTAATTACTATAGTATATGCTATAGTGTTTTTAACTATAGTAATACTATAGTATTTATACTACTGTATTTATAAACTGTAAATACTACAGTAAAGTCCGCAAAAACACTACAGTGAATACTATAGTATATAAATACCTCCATACCTCATGTGTGTATGTGTTTGTGAGTGAGTCTGTGTGAGTGAGTCTGTGTTTATTAATAGCACATTAATGCAGTGGAAACCAGATAGGCCTGTTGTTTTCTCAATCTCATATTAATAGCTTAGAGTCACTAGAGACCTTTTTCCTCTGTCCCTCTCTCTCAAATGTTTTCTGTCTGTATGTCTATCCCTCTCTTTCTCTCAAATGTTTTCTGTCTGTATGTCTGTCCATCTCTCTCAATTTTTTCTGTCTTTGTCTCTCAGCTGTTAACTCCCTCCTCATCCCTCTCTCTTTCCGTAGGCTATTTAGCTTTGTTATGCTAGTTTCTCTTACATTTCTCTTTTTCAGGGCTGCAATCGGTTTTAGAATGAGTTCCAATGTGTACAGTACATCTAGGCATACAGGGAAACAAGTAGGAGGAAATGTCCTTGATTATGGACTTCCTATCTAAACCCTCAATGCCCTGTCTTTGACCTTCAACCTTTGACCTCTAAGCTGAGGTCAGCTGTCAATCACTCTGCTGCACTCTCTGAAGTCTCCTCCCATCTACCTTTTACTTTCATTCACCTTTATTCACCCAAAAACTATTCCACTTTGTTCACTGTCACATCAGAACAAACTCCTGATGCATTATCAGCCTACAGAAACAATCGTTTGGAGTTTTTGTTGTTTGAAATTAAAGTAAACAAATATGGAGACACACACGTAGTAGAGTAGTTTTCTTCTCCTTTTTGTTGAGCTTCAGAGACCTAGGGGTTTCGCTATCTTTTGCTGACTCACAAAAGAGCACTCACTGTGGTGGAGGACTGACTGAGGTGGAGGACTGACTGAGGTGGAGGACTGACTGAGGTGGAGGACTGACTGAGGTGAAGAACTGACTGAGGTGAAGAACTGACTGAGGTGAAGAACTGACTGAGGTGGGGGACTGACTGAGGTGGAGGACTGACTGAGGTGGAGAACTGACTGAGGTGAAGAACTGACTGAGGTGGAGGACTGACTGAGGTGAAGAACTGACTGAGGTGAAGAACTGACTGAGGTGGAGGACTGACTGAGGTGTAAAACTGACTGAGGTGAAGAACTGACTGAGGTGGAGGACTGACTGAGGTGAAGAACTGACTGAGGTGAAGAACTGACTGAGGTGAAGAACTGACTGAGGTGAAGAACTGACTGAGGTGGAGGACTGACTGAGGTGGAGGACTGACTGAGGTGGAGGACTGACTGAGGTGGAGGACTGACTGAGGTGGAGGACTGACTGAGGTGGAGGACTGACAGGTGTAAAACTGACTGACTCCCTCTGGGTTGTCATTGGGTTTCTTCTCAGCTTCAGTGTTTGGCTTTTCTCGCTTTGCAAGTCGATGATCTTATGACGTTGAATGACAAGCCATGGTGTGTGTGAGGATGACCTTATGACGTTGACTGACAAGCCATGGTGTGTGTGAGGATGATCTTATGATGTTGACTGACACTCCATGGTGTGTGTGAGGATGACCTTATGATGTTGACTGACAAGCCATGCTGTGTGAGGATGATCTTATGACGTTGACCTGGTGTGTGTGTGGGTCTGTGTGTGTGTCCCTTCCTCTCTCTGTTAACGTCTCGCAGTGGCTTACTCTGGTTTGTTATGTTTAGATTTTTAGATTTACATGGCGCATGATGTTTAAACATCTTGCTGAGTGCTTTGGGGGTCTGACAATGTCAATAATTTCTACAGTAACTCAGCGCGTGTGTGTGTGCGTGTGTGTGTGTCCCTTCCTCTCTCTGTCAAGGTCTATCAGTAAATTACTCTATCTTGATATGTTTAGATTTTTAGATTTACATGACGCATGATGTTTGAACAGCTTCCTGAGTGCTTTGGGGGGTCTGACATTGTCAATCATTTCTACAGTAACTCACACACATTCCTTTTCTAATCTGAAAGAGAACAATACCTTTTACTCAGATATGCTATGGAGTGGATTGTTATCCATCTATTTCTGACTGTGTTTGCAGAATAAGCAACAGAGTGGGTTATTACTAGAAGACTAGAAGAAGATGATACAACCTCGGGCCACAACTAATGGGATTTAATGTAGTCTGACAACACCTATAAACTATACGTATTGTATTCATTCCCGTGGGAATTAAAACTAAAGTGCATTAGGAAAGGATAAGTGAGCACTGTTGGAGGTTGTTAATTTGAGCCAGTTTGCTACAGCAGTGAAATTATCCTGCAGCAACAGGAAATATGAATTATTATGTGAATTATAATTAATGGACATTTTTGTAGGGTTCGATACATTTTTCAGAAGGGAACATCAAGTCTGAAATTCCTATGTGGAAATTGGAGACTTCAGAAGCATTTTCAAACCTCAAATACACAAGTTTTTAATTTCCTGCATTGCATAAAATGTATCCTGCAACAGGGTGATCACAATAAGATCCTACATCTGTACATCCCTATTTCCCAGCTCCAGGTGTGAGATCGGTGTGGGAATGCCGCCCCATACCGTTCCCATTCCATTCCCTATTCCAATCCCCTCACACTGCCAGGATATTGAGAAGCTTAATCACATACACATATTTCTGCTCGTAAATAAAACAAGCACTCACAAGTGATGTAATTAGAATGAATTATGGAGAAGAGATTAAGATTAGCACCAGCATCATTACACAGATTATTTTTATAAACTCACTTTGTTACGTTCACCTAGATTAAGCTCAAATAACCTTGAGTTTTTCCCCCTCTCTTCTTAGAAACACACAGATTCATTATATGAATATATATTATATTAAACATGTTGGTTTGAGGGCTCTTTGTGTGAAGCCTGCGATGGCATGTGTTGCATGCATGATATGTCCAGAGAGTGCAGTTAGAGGTCATGTTGAAGGAGTGAAAGGGAATTGAAGAGGAAGGAATGCTGCTGCTCGTAGCCAATTTGAATGATCTCTACTAGGGTTGTTTGACTCTGGTTCTCAAGGGCCACAGAGTACCCATTTGTGGAAAACTCCAAACTTCTTCAACCTTGACTTGGAATGAGACAGAATCTATGGCCTATCAATAACAATGATTGATCAATTAAATAACAGGAGGAACTTAAAACCAGCAGGGACTGCATCCCTCGAAGGGCTGGAGCAGTACTCCTCGGATTTCAATTTAAGGATGTATTCTATCAAAAGTCGTACTCTCTCCAATTTCTCTGTTTGACAATAGCATTATCTCTGCAGACTCCATTGCATTATATTCGTCCACAAACTGCTCTCATTGAAAAACAATTTCCTGGCCACATTTTGACGCTTCATTTCTGTCTGTTTGAAGAGAGCTCTTGAAGAGGAAACGCTGATGCAGAGAGATGATTGGATTGCTTTTGAAAACCTGAACTACATTTGCACATGTTTAACCTGTTTGGGATAGGGGGCAGTATTTTCACGTTCGGATGAAAAGCTTGCCCAGAGTAAACTGCGTGCTACTCAGGCCCAGAAGCTAATATATGCATATTATTAGTAGATTTGGATAGAAAACACTCTGAAGTTTCTAAAACTGTTTGAAGGATATCTGTGAGTATAACAGAACTCATATGAAAAATCCAACCAGGAAGTGGGAAATCTGAGGTTTGTAGGTTTTCAAGTCTTTGCCTATCCAATATACAGTGTAAATGGGGTCATATTGCACTTCCTAGGGCTTCCACTAGATGTCAACAGTCTTTAGAACCTTGTTTCAGGCTTCCACTATAAAGGGGGAATCTTTTATCAACGTTTATGATGAGTATTTCTGTAAATTGATGTGGCTCTCTGCAAATTCGCTGGATGTTTTCGAGGCACAACATTACTGAACATAACGCGCCAATGTAAACTGAGATTTTTGGATATAAATATGAACTTTATCGAACAAAACATACATGTTGTGTGTAACATGAAGTCCTATGAGTGCCATCTGATGAAGATCATCAAAGGTTAGTGATTCATTTTATCTTTATTTCTGCTTTTTGTGACTCCTCTCTTTGGCTGTAAAATGGCTGTATGTTTTTGTGACTAGGCACTGACCTAACATAATCATATAGTATGCTTTCGCTGTAAAGCCTTTTTGAAATCGGACACGATGGCTAGATTAACAAGAAGTTAAGCTTTAATTTGGTGTATTGCACTTGTGAATGTATGAAAGTTAAATATTTCTAAAAAATATTTTGAATTTCGCGCTCTGCCATTTCAGCGGATGTTGTCGAGCGGAACCCCTAGCCTTAAGAATGAATGTGCATTACAGTAGTGTGCTTACCACTTTCCATGCAGATTCATTGTGGCGTAGGTGATTACCTGAGAGACTCTTTTTGTTTCGACCGAGTCTCTCTCTCTGCCAGACAAACAAAACAAGTGTTTATTCATCATCAACCCAGCAGTGTATTTTCCGGGTACTGAGTTCACTCCCCTCTCAGTAAAAGTGTCTTAAACACTCCTTTCCCATCTAGATGAACCCATGATGAGTGTTATATTGAGGGTGGAATTAGAGGCTGGTGTCCACATGAATAGTCTCTCTCTCTCCCTGCGTTATCGCCGGTCCAGACGGAGCCTAGCTATATGCAAAAGGAAAGCGGACGCTAAGCTTCTTAGAGGGATTTCTCACATCTGTACTGCCTCCAAAAAACAAATACAGAGGACAGAGTTTATAGACAAATTTAAAGGCCAAAGAAAACAGACATTTATTTTGATTTTACTTAGAACAAGCATGTGATCGGTCCCAGAGACTACCTACACCCTGACCCTTTTACTCCCTTTTGGACCGTCCGTGTCGAGTCAGCCAATCAAACGACTCAATGGTGTCCTTCACTTTACTGTATGGGCAAAGTGATGATCCACCACAAGTAAATTAAACTGGCGGCTTGCCATCCCCCAGCCTGGTGTGTGTGTGTGTGTGTGTGTGTGTGTGTGTGTGTGTGTGTGTGTGTGTGTGTGTGTGTGTGTGTGTGTGTGTGTGTGTGTGTGTGTGTGTGTGTGTGTGTTACAGTTAAATGCGTTCACAATTGGAGCTACAGGATCTGCAGGCTTTTGTTCCAGCCCAGCACTAACTCACCCAATTACAGTAACGGTGGGCAGAAAATTACTCTCATCAACTGTTTGTGCCTGTAGCTCATCTGGACTATGCTTACTGACCATTGTATAAAGAATGGGGGAAAAAAGGTTTGCATGTTAACTTGTCGACGTAGTAGCATGTTGAGTACACCAGTCAGGGTTGGATAAGCACCTTTCATATGTAGATGCTACCTAAGCAGCCGTACTGTGTTTCTCCTTCTGTGGCCTCCTCTGTGGCCATCTCTCCCAGGGCTGTTAGCTGTCATTGCAGGTGCAGAAGACAGGAGAGGTGGCTCATTGACTTAAACGGTTTCCTCATTATTAATTTAGCATGTTGCTGAGCGGTTTGAAAGGAGAGTGGAGACACCTTCTCCATGGTTCTGGCCGGCAGTGTTTCACTCTATTAAACGCTGTCCGGGGGCATCATTTATTAACATGATCCATGAGATGGATGACGGGGGAGGGCGGAGAGGGAGGAAGGGAGAGGAGGGGGAGGCAGGGAGCAGAGAGGGGGAAGGGAGAGGAGAGGGGGGAGGTAATACTGTGCCGCCTGTCATCAGTGGTTAGTTCAGTAAGAGCATGGAGACATGAACCCCCTACGGGAGAGCAGCAGGCTTTTATCCACCTGCCCTGCACGTCCCCGCTCCCTGCCTGATGTCAGGTGAGTCTGGGAGAGGATCACCACATCACCCCTACCTGACCTCTGGGTCTACGTTCATGGATAAGGGGAGAAAAACTGATGAGTAGACGCTATGGACACTGGGGATCCTGAAGATGACTTCCTTTATAATGGGCTTCTAGGGTTAGCCTGAAGAGGGCATGTAATGTCCGGGGTTTTAGTTATCGCCGTCAAAAGACTGTTTGTTACAGAGTGTAATTTTTATAGATGTTTTGCATAATGGACCGCAGTCATTTGAGAGCCAACTCAACTCACTGTTGGCTGTGAAAATACTGCAGCTCAGACTTTCTCTCACCCTCTCCCTCCCCTCCCCTCCAGTGCCTTAGACCGCTGCACCACTCGGGAGGCCAGGTTATGAGCTGACATAACTTGCAGATGACTGTTGACACATCAACCAGGATTAAAGGTCAGGGCAATTACGTTTGACTTCGTCTTTACTAGAGACTGTTCGCCTACTAATCTCACTGCAACCCCCCTCCAGGTCTCTAATTATTTTCTGTCTCTGTCTTTCCTCCAACCCTAGCCTCTCAGCCGCTACCCAGATGGTCATGCACTGTTGCAATCATCGCTCTCTCTCTCCCACTACTCTCTCCTCTTCTATCCTATCATCTCCTTTCCTTCTCCATCCTATCTCCTGTTTCTGCCTCTTCGTCCCTACTCTCCTCCCTTTCCGCATCCTATGACTCGCACTGTCCCCTTTCCTCTCGGGCCGGCTCAGCCCTCCCCTCCATCTCCGTCGCTGAGTGACTCATTGCGAGCTTACAGAACAGGGCTGCAGGCAACTGAGCGAAAATAGAGGAAAACTAAACTCCTTTCACCCCCCCCCCCCTCCATGTTTCTGCTGCTAAAGCCACTTTCCTTCGCTCTAAATTTCAAGCTTCTGCCTTTAACCCTGGGAAACTATTTTCCACCTTCTCCTCCCTCTTTAATCCTCCACCATTGTCAACATCTTTGAAAAGAAGGTTGATGAAATTCGCTCCTCATTCACTCACCCACTGACACAGAACTACCCTACGCCTTGGTCTCTTTTTCCCTTCACTCTACAAATGAAATCCTGCGACCAGTGAGGTCCGGACACCCGACAACCTGCCCGCTCGCTCCCATCCCCTCCTCCCTTTTCCAGACCATTTCTGGAGACCTTCTCCCATTCCTCACTTTCCTCATCAACTCATCCTTGACCACAGGCTGCTTCCCCTCTGACTTCCAAATGGCCAGAGTTGCTCCCCTCCTCAAGAAAGCAACACTTGACCCTTCTGATGTCAAAAACTACAGACCGGTATCCCTTCTTTCTTTACTTTCCAAAACACTTGAGCACCCTGTCTCCGATCAACTTTCTCGTTATCTCTCATACAACGATCTTCTTGACCCTAACCAGTCGGCCTTCAAGATGGGTCACTCAAATGAGACCGCTCTTCTCTGTGTCACGGAGGCTCACCGCACTGCCAAAGCTGACTCTCTCTTCTCTGTTCTAATCCTCCTGGATCTATCTGCTGCTTTCAACATCATGAACCAACAGATCCTCCTCTCCACCCTCTCCAGGCTCTGCTCACTCTTGGATTGCATCCTATCTGGCAGGCTGCTCCTATCAGGTGACGTGGAGAGGATTGGTGTCTGCAACACGTACTCTCACTACTGGTGTCCCTCAGGGCTTGGTTATAAGCCCTCTCATCTTGTCTCCATACACCAAGTCACTCGGCTCCGTCATATCCTCACATGGTCTCTCCTATCACTGTAATGACGCTCAACTACTTTTGTCCTTGTCCTCTTCTGACACCCAGGTTGCGACACGCACTCTGCGTGCCTGGCAGATATCTCAGCTTGGATGTCAGCTCACCACCTCAAGCTCAACCTTGACAGAGATGCTCTTCTTCCCGGGGAAGGCCTGCCCGCTCCAAGACCTCTCCATCATGGTTGACAACTCCACTGTGTTCCCCTCCCAAAATGCAAAGAACCTTGCCGTGACCCTGGACACCACCCTGTCGTTCTATGCAACCATCAAAGCAGTGACTCGCTTCTGCAGGTTCATGCTCTACAACATCCGTAGAGTACGACCCATCGATGGGAGGCCAAGGGCTTTGGCCCTGAACGCTTTGGCCTTGGCCTACTGTAATTATCACTCAGCTGGGAGGAGGGACGGAGGGATGGAGGGAGGAGCTGGAGGTGAAAAGTCATGGGGTGCGGTAAGAGGAGATATAAGTACTCTGTAGAGATGCTACTGCAGTTAATCAAAAAAATATTTGACCTTTATTTTATCAGGGAGTCATACTGAGAACAAGGTCGCTCTTTACAGACAAACCCTGAAATACAGAAATTCCAGAAAATAAAAACTTAAAAATACAAAATGCAAGCAGAAAGAAAAACACAGTTATTCATCAGTAATAGTTGTACAGTACCAGTCAAAAGATTGGACACAGCTACTCATTCCAGGGTTTTTCTTTATTTTTACTATTTTCTACATTGTAGAATAATAGTGAAGACATAAAAACTATGAAATAACACATGGAATCATGTAGTAACCAAAAAAAGTGTTAAACAAATTATATATTTTATATTTGAGATTCTTCAAAGTAGCCACCCTTTGCACACTCTTGGCATTATCTCAACCAGCTTCATGAGGTAGTCACCTGGAATGCATTTCAATTAACAGGTGTGCCTTGTTAAATATTAATTTGTTGGATTTCTTTCCATCTTAATGCGTTTGAGCCAATCAGTTGTGTTGTGACAAGGTAGGGTGGTATACAGAAGACAGCCCTATTTGGTAAAATACCAAGTATGTATTATGACAAGAACAGCTCAAAAGAGCAAAGAGAAATGACAGTCTATCATTACTTTAAGACATGAAGGTCAGTAAATCTGGAAAATTTAAAGAACTTTGAAAGTTTCTTCAAGTGCAGTCGCAAAAAACATAAAGCGCTATGATGAAACTGGCTCTCATGAGGACTGCCACAGGAAAGGAAGACCCAAGTTCTTTAGAGGTCCCAGCCTCAGAAATTGCAGCCCAAGTAAATGGTTCACAGAGTTCAAGTAACAGACACATCTCAAAATCAACGGTTCAGAGGAGACTGCATGAATGAGGCCTTCATGGTCGAAGTGCTGCAAAAGAAAACACTACTAAAGGACACCAATAATAAGAAAATGCTTTCTTGGGCCAAGAAACACGAGCAATGGACATTAGACAGGTGGAAATCTGTCATTTGGTCTGATGAGTCTAAGTTTGAGGTTTTTGGATCCATTTTTGTCTTTGTGAGACACAGAGTAGGTGAACGGATGATCTCCGCATGTGTGGTTCCCACCGTGAAGCATGGAGGAGGTGTGATGGTGTAGGGGTGATTTGCGGGTGTCACTGTCAGTGATTTATTTAGAATTCAAGGCCCAGCATTCTGCAGCGATACGCCATCCCATCTGGTTTGCGCTTAGTGGGACTATCATTTGATTTCAAGAGGACAATTACCCAAAAAACACCTCCAGGCTTTCTAAGGGCTATTTGAAAAAGAAGGAGAGTGATGGTGCTGCATCAGTGCTGCATCAGATGACCTGGCCTCCACAATCACCCGACCTCAACCCAATTGAGATGGTTTGTGATGAGTTGGACCGCAGAGTGAAGGAAAAGCAGCCAACAAGCGCTCAGCATATGTGGGAACTCCTTCAAGACTGTTGGAAAAGCATTCCAGGTGAAACCTGGTTGAGAAAAAACCAAGAGTGTGCAAAGCTGTCATCAAGGCAAAGGGTCGCTACTTTGAATAATATAAAATATAAAATCCAAACTTTTGACTGGTACTGTACATAGCACGTGTCTCTTCTCATTGGCTAAACCGTTGATACATAGAAACGTTGGTCTCAACGGTGCCCAGGTATTCTCCTTTCTATTATTCGGTACACCCTGCATCTTTTATATCTGTTGGGTGTGTGTACTACAGCAAATGCAACTGTGAAAAATAATGAGTCAAGAGTGAAGTGTCATTTAAAGGAGTGGAGGAGAGTGATAGTGTCCTATTGTCCCAAACAAAGTTAGAGATAGAAGGCAAAGATATAAAAGTGTAGGAGAGGTAGAAAGAGATGAATAAAGACAGATCGAGAGATTGCGAGTGACTTACAATGTGCTTTCACAGCATATATGTTTGTGTGTGTGTGTGTGTGCGTGCGTGCGTGCGTGCGTGCGTGCGTGCGTGCGTGCGTGCGTGCGTGCGTGCGTGCGTGCGTGCGTGCGTGCGTGCGTGCGTGCGTGTGTGTGTGTGTGTGTGTGTCTTATTGCAAATCCAGAGGTTTGTGTATGTAAGGTAAAAATGACCCAAATGTATTGGTACTGGAGTGGGATCTATCCTGTCCTTACAGGGACACAATGAGTACTATAATTTATACTATTTCCAGTTAATCTAGACACACAGACTCATAACTGTATCTATGAAGTGTCCCCCTCACCCTACCAGCCCTCCCGGCTCCCTCCTCCTCCTTCCCTCCCCGTCTTCCCCATCCTTCCCTCACATTAGAACGAGCTCTGCATTCTCCTCGGCTCTGCATGATTCATGACATTAATTGAAATACGTTTACATTGCAGACATGCACATATTATCATGGGATTTTTCATTGCCAGGTTCCACAGAGAATAGAATGCATCACAACTTGTCTTGCTTACAGTGAAATTGGTGTATGCTGATAATGCTACCACACGTCTGTGCTCTGTAGCACCTACACGAAAGGGAATACATTCTGAAATAAACCGCTCACGGTCATGAAAGCATATCCGTTCTGCTCTTGAAAACAAGTTGTTTATACATACAGTATTCATAGATTATGACTTTGAGAAGTGGCTCTGGATAAGAGTGTCTGCTAAATGACTGAAATGTACATGTGTAATGCTTCTACTCTTTTTCCACAAAGGCTAGTTTGAAGTTAGTTGCAGAAAAACAGACATTGGGAAAGAGCACAGTTAGTCAAGCCAAATGCCTTACAGGGACTCTTCTTACATTAACCACAGAATCAATCAATATTTAAATGACTCTTCTGTTAATTGTAGTTTGTGGGAGAAAATGGCCAACTTAAACAGCATTGAGTGGTTCCCTAATGGTGGATGTGTGAACAGTGGAATGACGGCTCTAATTGAATTCTTCCACAGAAAGAGAAACAGTTAAATAGACTCGTTCAGAGACAGGCGGGGTTGTTAAAAGCAGGGTGAGGAAGGGAAAGGAAACCAATCAAACCACAACAAAAGAAATCAACTGACCGAAGCAAGTGACAAAATAGGATAATTGGATATTATCCTATTTTGCAAGGCTTGTACCTAAAATAGGATAATTATATATAGAAAAGCAAGGCTTGTACCCAATTTAGTGGAGGATCAAAGAAACTCTGAGAACTGCCAGGTGGTGAAATACAGAGCCTTACTGGCATGCTAAATCATAACCATTCAGAAGTTTGAGAGGAATGTATGCCTCAATGTACTGTTTTAATGCTGCACTCAGCCTTTCTGGCTGTGCTTGTGAAGTACTACCAGCCCTAGGTGACTCGGTGTCTCTATAAACCACCCCAATGTTTGAGTTAGCCAGACTACCTTTGACTTGCCTGAATTCCTGCATGCTCTCTAGAGTATGACATATAATAGTTCTCTCCTAAAATCAGAAACCCTAACAACTTTGCTCTCTTTCATTTTGAAGGCAGGCAGTAGAGATGATATCATATTCACAGACTTATTCAGACTGACAGGGCAGATAAAACTTTGAGTCTGAGGCGATATGTGTTGTTCAGCCCTTTCACATTGCTGGTTAGTCATTGTCCTGCTGGTGAGGTGGGTTGTGTTGTCTTGGTAATATTATACTGTGGTGGACTGTGTGTGTGTTGTCTTGGTGATATTATACTGTGGTGGGCTGTGTGTGTGTGTTGTCTTGGCAATATTATACTGTGGTGGGCTGTGTGTTGTCTTGGTGATATTATACTGTGGTGGGCTGTGTGTGTGTGTGTGTTGTCTTGGCAATATTATACTGTTGATGGGCTGTGTGTGTGTTGTCTTGGTGATATTATACTGTGGTGGGCTGTGTGTGTGTGTTGTCTTGGCGATATTATACTGTGGTGGGCTGTGTGTTGTCTTGGTGATATTATACTGTGGTGGGCTGTGTGTGTGTTGTCTTGGTGATATTATACTGTGGTGGGCTGTGTGTGTGTTGTCTTGGTGATATTATACTGTGGTGGGCTGTGTGTGTGTTGTCTTGGCAATATTATACTGTTGATGGGCTGTGTGTGTGTTGTCTTGGTGATATTATAGTGTGGTGGGCTGTGTGTGTGTGTTGTCTTGGCGATATTATACTGTGGTGGGCTGTGTGTTGTCTTGGTGATATTATACTGTGGTGGGCTGTGTGTGTGTGTGTGTGTGTGTGTGTGTGTGTGTGTGTGTGTGTGTGTGTGTGTGTGTGTGTGTGTGTGTGTGTGTGTGTGTGTGTGTGTGTGTGTGTGTGTGTGTTGTCTTGGTGATATTATACTGTGGTGGGCTGTGTGTGTGTTGTCTTGGTGATATTATACTGTGGTGGGCTGTGTGTGTGTTGTCTTGGCAATATTATACTGTTGATGGGCTGTGTGTGTGTTGTCTTGGCGATATTATACTGTGGTGGGCTGTGTGTGTGTGTGTGGTCTTGGTGATATTATACTGTGGTGGGCTGTGTGTGTGTTGTCTTGGTGATATTATACTGTGGTGGGCTGTGTGTGTGTTGTCTTGGTGATATTATACTGTGGTGGGCTGTGTGTTGTCTTGGTGATATTATACTGTGGTGGGCTGTGTGTGTGTTGTCTTGGCAATATTATACTGTGGTGGGCTGTGTGTTGTCTTGGTGATATTATACTGTGGTGGGCTGTGTGTGTGTGTTGTCTTAGTGATATTATACTGTGGTGGGCTGTGTGTGTGTGTGTGTTGTCTTGGTGATATTATACTGTGGTGGGCTGTGTGTGTGTTGTCTTGGTGATATTATACTGTGGTGGGCTGTGTGTGTGTTGTCTTGGCGATATTATACTGTCTTGGGCTGTGTGTGTGTGTGTTGTCTTGGTGATGTTATACTGTGGTGCGCTGTGTGTGTGTGTTGTCTTGGCAATATTATACTGTTGATGGGCTGTGTGTGTGTTGTCTTGGTGATATTGTACTGTGGTGGGTGTTGTCTTGGTGATATTATACTGTGGTGGGCTGTGTGTGTGTGTGTGTGTGTGTTGTCTTGGTAATATTATACTGTGGTGGGCTTTGTGTGTGTTGTCTTGGTGATATTATACTGTGGTGGGCTGTGTGTGTGTTGTCTTGGTGATATTATACTGTGGTGGGCTGTGTGTGTGTTGTCTTGGTGATATTATACTGTGGTGGGCTGTGTGTGTGTTGTCTTGGCAATATTATACTGTTGATGGGCTGTGTGTGTGTTGTCTTGGCGATATTATACTGTGGTGGGCTGTGTGTGTGTGTGTTGTCTTGGTGATAGTATACTGTGGTGGGCTGTGTGTTGTCTTGGTGATATTATACTGTGGTGGGTTGTGTGTGTGTGTGTGTGTTGTCTTGGCGATATTATACTGTGGTGGGCTGTGTGTGTGTGTGTTGTCTTGGTGATAGTATACTGTGGTGGGCTGTGTGTTGTCTTGGTGATATTATACTGTGGTGGGCTGTGTGTGTGTTGTCTTGGCAATATTATACTGTTGATGGGCTGTGTGTGTGTTGTCTTGGTGATATTATACTGTGGTGGGCTGTGTGTGTGTGTTGTCTTGGCGATATTATACTGTGGTGGGCTGTGTGTGTATGTTGTCTTGGCAATATTATACTGTTGATGGGCTGTGTGTGTGTTGTCTTGGTGATATTATAGTGTGGTGGGCTGTGTGTGTGTGTTGTCTTGGCGATATTATACTGTGGTGGGCTGTGTGTTGTCTTGGTGATATTATACTGTGGTGGGTTGTGTGTGTGTGTGTGTGTGTGTGTGTGTTGTCTTGGTGATATTATACTGTGGTGGGCTGTGTGTGTGTTGTCTTGGTGATATTATACTGTGGTGGGCTGTGTGTGTGTTGTCTTGGCGATATTATACTGTGGTGGGCTGTGTGTTGTCTTGGTGATATTATACTGTGGTGGGCTGTGTGTGTGTGTGTGTGTGTGTGTGTGTTGTCTTGGTGATATTATACTGTGGTGGGCTGTGTGTGTGTTGTCTTGGCGATATTATACTGTGGTGGGCTGTGTGTTGTCTTGGTGATATTATACTGTGGTGGGCTGTGTGTGTGTGTGTGTTGTCTTGGTGATATTATAGTGTGGTGGGCTGTGTGTGTGTGTGTGTTGTCTTGGTGATATTATACTGTGGTGGGCTGTGTGTGTGTGTGTGTTGTCTTGGTGATATTATAGTGTGGTGGGCTGTGTGTTGTCTTGGTGATATTATAGTGTGGTGGGCTGTGTGTGTGTGTTGTCTTGGCGATATTATACTGTGGTGGGCTGTGTGTTGTCTTGGTGATATTATAGTGTGGTGGGCTGTGTGTGTGTGTTGTCTTGGTGATATTATAGTGTGGTGGGCTGTGTGTGTGTGTTGTCTTGGCGATATTATACTGTGGTGGGCTGTGTGTTGTCTTGGTGATATTATACTGTGGTGGGCTGTGTGTGTGTGTTGTCTTGGTGATATTATACTGTGGTGGGCTGTGTGTGTGTTGTCTTGGCAATATTATACTGTGGTGGGCTGTGTGTGTGTTGTCTTGGCAATATTATACTGTGGTGGGCTGTGTGTGTGTGTGTGTGTTGTTTCAGTTACATCATCTTTGTTTGCTTTCACATTAAGTGCTACAGGGGTTTTGGTCTGTTTGTTGACTACAGCACCGCCAGTTTCCACGAGTGTCGACAGAGGTGTGCTTTGATGAACAGTTCATTAGACCACGTTGCAAAATGTAAGCGCTTCTCATTAGGGTAATAATAGATTAGAATGTAACACAGGAGACATATACAAACCTGAACATCCCTGTGTGTAAAACATGTATGTTCTACACACACATTCTACGAACACCCAACAGGACCATCACCCAACAGTGTTGCTAATTGGATGGAGGGGTTGTTTGTTTCCCATCCGTCAACAGTGTGTGCATGTGTGTAGTAAAATGGAGGTACTCTTCAATGTGTTATAATGGCTTACAGTACAGGGTGGAAGAGGTAAGGGAAAGCAAAGGTTTGTAGACTAGAGCTTGCACAGTTAACAGTGGGCTGGGGAAAGACCTCTCTCAAGGAGGAAGAACCATAAGCTTTATAGAACACAACAGAGGATATTAATGACTATTATTGTCAGGTTGTGCGCTACTGGTATAGAAGTCAGGGGCAGGAAAGCAGAGAGTTGTGATCAGGCGCACACTTTATTTGGCAGAAGCAACATCAGACGGACACAACTGCGTCAAAAACCTCCAGCCAATGGCAAAAGTGAAAAGCGCGACAACAGTCACAATAAGCCAATGTTTAATAATTAAACATACTTTGGGTTAAACACGGTACCCAGGGAAAAACCAGCCTGGCGCTCCACACAAAACATGTACAAAACAATTCCACACAAAGACATGGGGGGGACAGAGGGAATATATATGTAGTGTGATTAGGGAATGTAAACCAGGTGTGCGGGGAAACAAGACAAAACAAATGGAACAATGAAAAGTGGAGTGGCAATGGCTAGAAGACCGGTGACGTCGACCACTGAATGCCGCCCGAACAAGGAGAGGAGCCTACTTCTGCGGAAGTTGTGACAATTATTTTAGCATTATAGTATATTACCCAATTCGTTTTTAACTGGTAACACACCCTCCCCTCAGATGACCGAGAGGTCTTTGAAGAACAGTTTCCCCAAAGTCACATAATGGAGGTAATGGTAATAGGGAGCAGGAGGAGGATAGAATAGGTATGAAATAGGTCACAGTTCACATTAAACATGTATAGAACAGGACGACCACTTAGGGAAGAGGAGGGATGGCGGGATGAGGGAGCTACACCGCTATGTGCTGGCTGCTAAACGAGACTCTTGGGAAATTGGCCTTGTTTTTCAAAAAGTTGTTTGTTAGGACCATGGGAAGTGTATTTTTTACAGTTTTCCTCCCCAATTGGTAGTTACAGTCTTTTCCCATTGCTGCAACTCCTGTATGGACTTAGGAGAGACGAAGGTCGACACACTGCTCGCTTAACCCAGAAGCACCAATGTGTCAGAGGAAACACCGTACAACTGGTGACCATGTCAGCGTGGATGAGCCCGGCCCACCCAGTCACAAGAACACGATGGGACAAGAATATCCCAGCCGGACAAACCCTCCCCTAACCCGGACGATGCTGGGCCAATTGTACACCGCCTCATGGGTCTCCCGGTCGCGGCCGTCTGCGACAAAGCTCGGGATCGAACACGGGTCTGTAGTGATGCCTCAAGCACTGCGATGCTGTAACGACTCTCGTCGTTGGTTGAAGGAGAGGAGGACCAAATCGCAGCGTGGTATGTATCCATATTTATTTGAATACTTTTTTAAAGACGAACAAAACAATAAACAAAACGAAACCCAACGACGCTACAGTCCTGAACTTGAGAATATATAAAACACAAATAACGCACGAACAGGAACAATCACCCACAAACAAACAGTGAGAACAGCCTACCTTAATATGGTTCCCAATTAGAGACAACGTAAAACACCTGCCTCTGATTGAGAACCATATCAGGCCAATTAGACAACCCTAAACCAATGAAACACATAACATAGAATATACCCACCCAGCTCACGTCCTGACCAACTACACAAAGACTAAACAAAGGAAATAAGGTCAGGAACGTGACAGTACCCCCCCCCCCCCCCCCCCAAGGTGCGGACTCCGGCCGCAAAACCTGAACCTATAGGGGAGGGTCTGGGTGGGCATCTGTCCACGGTGGCGGCTCTGGCGCTGGACGTGGCCCCCACCCCACCATAGTTAATCCCCGCTTCCGTGGCCTCCTCAGAATGGCGACCCTCCAAAATAACCCCACTGTACTGATGGACGCCTCCGGACAGAGGGGCAGCTCCGGACTGAGGGGCAGCTCCGGACTGAGGGGCAGCTCCGGACTGAAGGGCAGCTCCGGACTGAGGGGCAGCTCCGGACTGAGGAGCAATTCCGGCATCGCCGGCGTGACAGGCAGCTCTGGCAGCTCCTGGCTGACTGACGGCTCTGGCAGGTCCTGGATGACTGACGGCTCTGGCAGGTCCTGGCTGACTGACGGCTCTGGCAGGTCCTGGCTGACTGACGGCTCTGGCAGGTCCTGACTGACGGACGGCTCTGGCAGGTCCTGGCTGAATGACGGCTCTGGCAGGTCCTGGCTGAGTGACGGCTCTGGCAGGTCCTGGCTGAATGACGGCTCTGGCAGCTCCTGGCTGGCTGACGGCTCTGGCAGCTCCTGGCTGGCTGACGGCTCTGGCAGCTCCTGGCTGGCTGACGGCTCTGGCAGCTCCTGGCTGGCTGGCGGCTCTGGCAGCTCCTGGCTGGCTGGCGGCTCTGGCAGCTCCTGGCTGGCTGGCGGCTCCGGCAGCTCCTGGCTGACTGACGGCTCCGGTAGGTCCTGGCTGACTGACGGCTCTGGCAGGTCCTGACTGGCGGACGGCTCCTGTCTGGCGGGCGGCTCTGGCGGCTCCTGACTGGCGGGCGGCTCTGGCGGCTCCTGACTGACGGACGGCTCTAGCGGTTCTTGACTGACAGACGGCTCTAGCGGCTCCTGACTGACGGACGGCTCTGAAGGCTCAGGACAGACGGGCGGCTTTGAAGGCTCAGGACAGACGGGCGGCTTTGAAGGCACAGGACAGACGGGCGGCTTTGAAGGCTCAGGACAGACGGGCAGCTCAGACGGCGCTGGGCAGACGGGCAGTGCAGGCGGCGCTGGGCAGACAGGCAGCTCAGACGGCGCTGGGCAGACGGGCAGCGCAGGCGGCGCTGGGCAGACGGACAGCTCAGACGGCGCTGGGCAGACGGGCAGTGCAGGCGGCGCTGGGCAGACAGGCAGCTCAGACGGCGCTGGGCAGACAGGCAGCTCAGACGGCGCTGGGCAGACAGGCAGCTCAGACGGCGCTGGGCAGACGGGCAGTGCAGGCGGCGCTGGGCAGACGGGCACACCTGTAGGGAGGAGACGGAGAGACAGCCTGGTGCGTGGGGCTGCCACAGGACCCACCAGGCTGGGGAGACCTACAGGAGGCTTGGTATTAGGAGGAGGCACCTGAAGGACTGGGCTGTGGGGGAGCACTGGAGCTCTGATGCGCAGCCTTGGCACCACTCCCCCAGGCTGGACTACTACTCTAGCCCGGACCCTCCAGAGTGCAGGGCTGTGGGTGAGCACTGGAGATCTAGTGCCTACTACGCGCACCTCTCCCTTAGGCTCCACTCCCACATTTGCCTGGTACGAGCAGAGCGCAGGCATAGGACGCACTGCACCCTCCCAGCGCCCCGGTGACACAGCACGCAGAGCCGGCACAGGATACCCTGGACCGAAACGGCGTACCGGAGACCAGACACGCTGAGCAGGCACAAATCGCCCTGGCTGGATGCCCACACTCGCATGACACTTTCGGGGGGCTGCCCTATAGCGCACCGGGCTATGGGCACGTACTGGCGACACCGTGCGCTTAACCGCATAACACGGTGCCTGACCAGTAACGCGCTGCTTATAATAAGCACGAGGAGTGAGCTCAGGTCTGCTACCTGGCTTAGCCACACTCCCCTTTAGCCCCCCCCCCCCCCCCAAAAAAAAAATTCTGGGGCTGCCTCTCGTACCTGTCGCGCTGCCGTGCTGCCTCCTCACATCGCTGGCTCCTCTCTCCGGCTGCCTCTGCTCTCCTAGCTGCCTCCACCTGTTCCCATGGGAGGCGATCCTTTCCAGCCAGGATCTCCTCCCATGTGTAGCAACCCTTGCCGTCCAAAACGTCTTCCCATGTCCATTCCTCCTTCTTGCGCTGCTCTTGCTGCCGCTGCCTGTTACCACGCTGCTTGGTCCTTGGTTGGTGGGTGATTCTGTAACGACTCTCGTCGTTGGTTGAAGGAGAGGAGGACCAAATCGCAGCGTGGTATGTATCCATATTTATTTGAATACTTTTTTTAAGACGAACAAAACAATAAACAAAACGAAACCCAACGACACTACAGTCCTGAACTTGTCTTCCATTGTGTAAAGACACTCACTATCAAAAAACTATTAACACTCAACACAAACAAATGTACAAATACAAACAACTACTCAGAGACTATATCAAAATAGAATAGATATGATACAGGTTAAAGTTCACATTAAACATGTTCAGAACAGGACGACCACTTAGGGATGAGGAGGGATGAGGGAGCTATACTGCTACGTGCTGGCTGCTTAACGAGATTCTTGAGAAATTGGCCTTGTTTTTCAATACGTGGTTGGTTAGGAGCATGGGAAGTGTATTTTTTACCGTTTTCCTCCCCGATTGGTAGGACTGTGATAATTGGTTATTTAGGACCGTGAGAAGTGGTTGGTTAGAACCGTGAGAAGTAGTTTGTTAGAACCGTGAGAATTGGTTGATTAGGACCGTGAGAAGTGGTTTATTAGGACCGTGAGAATTGGTTAATTAGGACCGTGAGAAGTGGTTTATTAGAACCGTGAGAATTGGTTGATTAGGACCGTGAGAAGTGGTTTGTTAGAACCGTGAGAAGTGGTTTGTTCGGACCGTGAGAAGTGGTTTGTTAGGACCGTGAGAAGTAATTTGTTCGGACCGTGAGAAGTGGTTTGTTAGGACCGTGAGAAGTGGTTTGTTAGGACCGTGAGAAGTAATTTGTTCGGACCGTGAGAAGTGGTTTGTTAGGACCGTGAGAAGTGGTTTGTTAGGACCGTGAGAATTGGTTGATTAGGACTGTGAGAAGTGGTTTATTAGGACCGTGAGAAGTAATTTGTTCGGGCCTTGAGAAGTGGTTTAGTTTAGTTTTTTAGTTTAGTTTATTAATTCGACCATTTTTAAAAACAAGCACACATAAAACTTAAAAGCCATACATGCACATGAATACAATCATTGAGGATAACACACAATAAAGTCTGGGACTTATTTCCATTGTGGTCCTCTTGAGACAAGATGGCTATACAAGATCGAACACAGTATTAGGACCTTGAGAAGTGGTTTGTTAGGACCGTGAGAAGTGGTTTGTTACAACCGTGAGAAGTGGTTTGTTAGGACCGTGAGAAGTGGTTTGTTAGGATCGTGAGAAGTGGTTTGTTAGGACCGTGAGAAGTGGTTTGTTAGAACCGTGAAAAGTGGTTTGTTAGGACCGTGAGAAGTGGTTTGTTAGAACTGTGAGAAGTGGTTTGTTAGAACCGTGAAAAGTGGTTTGTTAGGACCGTGAGAGGCATTACAAACATGGTACAAGACCCAGGAGTAGAGCGTTTAGTGCCACATGTTTATCATCAAGGGCTCTTTTTCAAGGAGCTGACTGTCATTTTCTTTATGTTTATGAAAGTGCAATTCAACGCTTTACTGCTTCGTTTGTTCTTTTGCGATGCTAAGGGTAAGTGCCTGTCGAGGGCTCTCTGAAGCCCAATCAAACACGAGAGTCAGCGAACTGTCAGCTTTATGGAGTTGCAAAAGCTTTTTAAAATGTAAAATGGTCCTGATTTTCCCCGGCAATTTGTTAACCCTTCAGACCGCAATACAATTCTAGAATGCTGCTGTAGATTACTGAGAATGTTCATGATGAAGCTCATTTTCTCACACATTTCAAACAAACAAACATAGCTCAAAAACAAATAACAAATGAGAATTACAAGTTCACTTAGTTTTAAAGAACACAACCTCTTCTTTAATATGACACCACATTCATGTCAATATGAAACACTCATTTTGTCTTCCATTGTGTAAAGACACTCACTATCAAAAAACTATTAACACTCAACACAAACAAATGTACAAATACAAACAACTACTCAGAGACTATATCAAAATAGAATAGATATGATACAGGTCAAAGTTCACATTAAACATGTTCAGAACAGGACGACCACTTAGGGATGAGGAGGGATGAGGGAGCTATACCGCTATGTGCTGGCTGCTTAACGAGATTCTTGAGAAATTGGCCTTGTTTTTCAATACGTGGTTGGTTAGGACCATGGGAAGTGTTTTTTTTACCGTTTTCCTCCCCGATTGGTAGTTACAGTCTTGTCCCATTACTGCAACTCCCTTACGGACTTGGGAGAGACGAAGGTCGACACACTGCTTGCTTAACCCAGAAGCACCAATGTGTCGGAGGAAACACCGTACAACTGGCGACTTTGTCAGCGTGCATGAGCCCGGCCCGCCACTGGAGTCGCTAGAACGTGATGGGACAGAACATCCCGGTCGGCCAAACCCTCCCCTAACCCGGACGCCGCTGGGCCAATTGTGCACCGCATTATGGGTCTCGCGGTCGGCTGCGACAAAGCCTGGGATCAAACCCGGGTCTGTAGTGACGCCTCAAGCACTGCGATGCAGTGCCTTAGACTGCTGCGCCACTCGGGAGAACAGAGAAATGGTTTATTATGACCGTGAGAAGTGGTTTATTATGACCGTGAGAAGTGGTTTATTATGACCGTGAGAAGTGGTTTATTATGACCGTGAGAAGTGGTTTATTAGGACCGTGAGAAGTGGTTTATTAGGACCGTGAGAAGTGGTTTATTAGGACCGTGAGAAGTGGTTTATTAGGACCGTGAGAAGTGGTTTATTAGGACCGTGAGAAGTGGTTTATTAGGACCGTGAGAAGTGGTTTGTTAGGACCGTGAGAAGTGGTTTGTTAGAACCGTGAAAAGTGGTTTGTTAGGACCGTGAGAAGTGGTTTGTTAGAACTGTGAGAAGTGGTTTGTTAGGACCGTGAGAAGTGGTTTGTTAGAACTGTGAGAAGTGGTTTGTTAGGACCGTGAGAAGTGGTTTGTTAGGACCGTGAGAAGTGGTTTGTTAGAGCCGTGAGAAGTGGTTTGTTGGGACCGTGAGAAGTGGTTTGTTAGGACCGTGAGAAGTGGTTTGTTAGAACCGTGAGAAGTGGTTTGTTAGGACCGTGAGAAGTGGTTTGTTAGGACTGTGAGAAGTGGTTTGTTAGAACCGTGAAAAGTGGTTTGTTAGGACCGTGAGAGGCATTACAAACGTGGTACAAGACCCATGAGTAGAGCGTTTAGTGCCACATGTTTATCATCAAGGGCTCTTTTTCAAGGAGCTGACTGTCATTTTCTTTATATGTTTATGAAAGTGCAATTCAACGCTTTACTGCTTCGTTTGTTCTTTTGCGATGCTAAGGGTAAGTGCCTGTCGAGGGCTCTCTGAAGCCCAATCAAACACGAGAGTCAGCGAACTGTCAGCTTTATGGAGTTGCAAAAGCTTTTTAAAATGTAAAATGGTCCTGATTTTCCCCAGCAATTTGTTAACCCTTCAGACCGCAATACAATTCTAGAATGCTGCTGTAGATTACTGAGAATGTTCATGATGAAGCTCATTTTCTCACACATTTCAAACAAACAAACATAGCTCAAAAACAAATAACAAATGAGAATTACAAGTTCACTTAGTTTTAAAGAACACAACCTCTTCTTTAATATGACACCACATTCATGTCAATATGAACAACACTCATGTTGTCTTCCATTGTGTAAAGACACTCACTATCAAAAAACTATTAACAATCAACACAAACAAATGTACAAATGCAAACAACTATTCAGAGACTATATCAAAATGTAGATAACTTCTCTCAATAAGATTTAGTACAGACCAGGCCTGACACAAAATGTAGATAACTTCTCTCAATAAGATTTAGTACAGACCAGGCCTGACACAAAATGTAGATAACTTCTCTCAATAAGATTTAGTACAGACCAGGCCTGACACAAAATGTAGATAACTTCTCTCAATAAGATTTAGTACAGACCAGGCCTGACACAAAATGTAGATAACTTCTCTCAATAAGATTTAGTACAGACCAGGCCTGACACAAAATGTAGAAATAGTAGGCTACTTTGACAACAATTCAGTGAATGCAACACGTATTAGATAGAGACAGATAAAGAGAGAAGATACAAAACTCTTCAGAGACAATAAAATATTTGTAAGACAAATTCATATTTCACACGGTCACTTTAGTGTTTGCATTTAGCCTACAACATGTCATGGAACTTCTGGAAGCACGGCCCCATCCTGCAAAGTGGCTCAAAACACGTAGAGCACCCAAAGGAGGTCTATCTGCCACTCTTTGCCCTGCATCCACTCCAGATGCACACCACACACCCTCTCTTGTGCCCTTCAAACTTCTGCTGCTTTCAAATGAGTTACAACTTGGTCTACACGCCCTGGTGCCACACTCTTGGCTCTCCTCTTCCTGCCACTGTAGCCATATCACAAAATGACTGCACAAGCTGCATTTTGAATGCCTTCAGGGACCAGCGCCTGCGGTTTCTGGGAAGGGGCCTTTGTAGGGTCCCCCACACAATGTACGCATTTATGATGGCAATGTTGAGCATCGCGCAAAACACATACTTCCACCATTTTCTGCCTGTGCTTCCAACATGTTAATGGCTCTTCAGTTGGTCAAGATGGTCAACCCCGCCCATTTTCTTATTGTAATCCATTACAAGCTCTGGAGCAGATATAACTTCCTAGCACTTTTAAAAACAACTCCAAAACAAGTCACTTTAGGCCCTGGCTGTGTGGTACAAGGGTGAATGGTGGGACATGCGGCAGAAACACTCCATGGAAACATAGGCTCCCCTCCCGTGTGTGATCTCCCTCTTCCCCTCCCTCTTCCTCCTCCTCCTCTCTCTGCTTCCTCCTCTCCCTCTGCTGGCTCCTCGCCCACTGCTTCTTCCTCCTCTTCCTCCTCCTCCTCTTCCTCATCATGTTCCTCTCCCTCCAATCTCCTCTCCTTCACTCTCCTCTTCCTCTTTCCCTCCACTCTCCTCTCGCTCCACATCTCTATCCCTCCAGTCATCTCTAACTCCTCTTTCTCCCTGCCTTTTTCTGCTGAGCCCTGACTCTCCACATCAATTCCTTCTCTTTCACTGACCTAGAGGAACAGAGTGACAGAGGGAGAGGAGAGGAGCAACAAATAGGATACAATAGTGGTCAGGAACATAATCTCTCTCTCTCCCTGTCTCCCTCTCACACTGTCTCTCTCCCCCTCTCACACTGTCTCTCTCTCCCTCTCACACTGTCTCTCTCTTCCCCCCTCTCTCCCTCACACTGTCTCTCTCTTCCTCCCTCTCTTTCTTTTTCTCAACCATACACACTGACTTCCTAATAAGGGGTTTCCATAATAAAGTGTGTTATACAGTTACAAGCCTCCCATTCAACACACACACACACACACGCACACGCACACGCACACACACACACACACACACACACACACACACACACACACACACACACACACACACACACACACACACACACACACACACACACACACTCTTTCCTCCAATCAACTCTTACTTTCTTGCCTGAAAGACTAACTACTGAGTTCGCCAATGTTAGCTGATTAGTTACGAATCTGGGACAGTTTCCAAATGAATTGCATCGTTTGAAACAGGACAAAACAAGTAACTTGTTAGCTGGCTATGTAAACAAATATCCAAACAAATATCCAGCTAAGCTGTCAAATAGGAAAACGAGGCAATATATAGCCTATTAATATCTGCACCTAGCAAACATGACAAACAATAACCTAAGCCCAACAAATAAACACAAATTATTCTAGTCTTCATTTCGGTGGCTAGTTAGCTGGTTTTCTGTATGGCTGGCTAGTAAAAGTGACAGATGAGGTTGACGCTTCGTGAGTGCAGCTCAAATTTACAGCTACATGCAACTTGTCTTGCCTGACAGGCTAACAAGCTTGCTACAGTAGCTAGCTATAGCAAGCAGCTTGGGTCGTTTCCATATGATTTACATAGAAACAACACAAAACAACCAACTAGTTAGCTGACTATAAACAGTTAAACACTGCAACTATTTCCATGGGAATGTCACGACTTCCGCCAGAGTTAAGGAGGAGGTCCCTCTCCTTGTTCGAGCGGCGTTCGGCGGTCGACGTCACCGGCCTTCTAGCCATCGCCGATCCACTTTTCATTTTCCATTTGTTTTGTCTTTGTTTTCTACACACCTGGTTTCAATTCCCCCATTACATGTTCATTATTTAACCCTCTGGTTTCCCCCATGTTTGTGTGCGGGTTTGTTCTATTGTTCAGGCTGTTACTGACGGCTGGTATTTTGTTGCCGGGTTTTGTTATTACGGCCATTTATTTTGTGGTACCGGTATTGTTCGCGCACCATAGTATTGTGGTTATACTGGTGTTATCAAGTATTAAATACCTTGTCCACGCATCTCAGCTCTCCTGCGCCTGACTCCTTTCACCAGTTACCCACAGCCCTGACAGACAGAGAGCAATCATTCGAGCGCCACCGCTGATGTGCTCGCCTGTACCAACCAAGTTATCATGACAGGAATTTGCTAATCTGAGAGCTATTCCCCAAGTTTCCCAGCATCAAACATCGACAACACCAAACATTAATCTGCTGTTTACTTATTTCACTCATCTCGACATTATCGCTTTTCAAAGTGTAAGGACGTGTCCAAATTTGTATCTTCAACCAACGTAGAGATTTGTAGATTTGTATCTTCAACCAACGCCTCTTTCACAGTGAAAAGTCGTGTCCCCTTCGTCACCCTCATTTTGAGTAATTATGTGCATAAAACTTTGAAAAGTCTGGTTGATGACAACCGCCACACGAATATGACAACAGGTTGTTAGCAAGTTAACTTTGTGATATTGACACAGATATTATTGTTAGAAAAACAAGGCCATTTGCGGCCGCTATAGTAATTTAAAGAAAGGACTTCAACGGCCGCTTTGGGTTCTAAAGAGGTAATCAGAAAATAATTGCAGTCAGGGGGTAAGCATGGACCCAGACTCCTCCATCGGATGCTACTGAAGTTGTTTTATACAGCAAAAGAGACAAACAAACACACACAATAACACTGACACTTCTCTGACAGTCTGACAACCTTAGTCTTGTCAGCTTTCCACCTCCTCCTTATTAGAGTGGTTGTTTATGCCCCTTTTACTACCCACCCCCAGTGTAATCCCGTTTCCCTCAGGCTCATCTTGTCCAGAACAATTTATAAAGTAGTTTAGAGACTGTGTTTTGTCACTCTGTGATTCATCAAGCAGTGAGTTAGAGAGGGACTCATACAGACAGAAGCTCTTTCCCCGGCATAGATAGTTGTGGGTCTTTTGGCTTTTGTTTATATATGGTTGTTATTGTTTAAAAAAATAAGTGAATAAAATAAAATAAAAAGAGAGTTTTGGGTCTGTGTTGGGAAGCTGCCACATGGACACGTGTTTTAACTCTGAATCACTTGACCAATAGACATACAGTTGAAATAGGAAGTGTGTAACGTTCGTTCTCCTCCTCGTTTGAGGAGGAGCAAGGATCGGACCAATATGCAGCGAGGTATGAAGACATAATGATTTATTTAAAGAAAAAACGAACACGAAGCACACTTGATAAATACAAAACAACAAAACGACGTTAACAGACCTGAACTTGAGAACATAAAACAATGAACGCACGAACAGGAAAGAACGAACGAAACGAAACGAAACAGTACCGTGTGGTGCAACAAACACAGACACAGCAACAATCACCCACAAACAAACGGTGTGAACAGCCTACCTTAATATGGTTCTCAATCAGAGGAAACGTAAAACACCTGCCCCTGATTGAGAACCATATCAGGCTAATTAACAATGAACCTAAACATAGAAACACATAACATAGAATGCCCACCCAGCTAACGTCCTGACCATACTAAACAAAGACAAAATAAAGGAAATAAGGTCAGGAACGTGACAGTACCCCCCCCCCCCCCCCCCCCCCCCCCCCCAAGGTGCGGACTCCGGCCGCAAAACCTGAACCTATAGGGGAGGGTCTGGGTGGGCATCTGTCCACGGTGGCGGCTCTGGCTCTGGACGTTGTCCCCACCCCAGCATAGTCAATCCCCGCTTCTGTGGCCTCCTCTTAATGGCCACCCTCCATATTAACCCCACTGGATTAAGGGGCAGCACCGGACTAAGGGGCAGCACCGGACTGAGGGGCAGCACCGGACTGAGGGGCAGCACCGGACTGAGGGGCAGCACCGGACTGAGGGGCAGCACCGGACTGACTGACGGCTCTGGCTGGTCATGGCTGGCTGACGGCTCTGGCTGGTCATGGCTGGCTGACGGCACTGGCAGGTCATGGCTGGCTGACGGCTCTGGCTGGTCATGGCTGGCTGACGGCTCTGGCTGGTCATGGCTGGCTGACGGCTCTGGCTGGTCATGGCTGGCTGACGGCTCTGGCTGGTCATGGCTGGCTGACGGCACTGGCAGGTCATGGCTGGCTGACGGCACTGGCAGGTCATGGCTGGCTGACGGCACTGGCAGGTCATGGCTGGCTGACGGCACTGGCAGGTCATGGCTGGCTGACGGCACTGGCAGGTCATGGCTGGCTGACGTCACTGGCAGGTCATGGCTGGCGGGCGGCTCTGGCTGCTCCTGTCTGGTGGACGGCTCTGGCTGCTCCTGTCTAGCGGGCGGCTCTGGCTGCTCCTGTCTGGCGGGCGGCTCTGGCTGCTCCTGTCTGGCGGGCGGCTCTGGCGGCTCCTGTCTGGCGGGCGGCTCTGGCGGCTCCTGTCTGGCGGGCGGCTCTGGCTGCTCCTGTCTGGCGGGCGGCTCTGGCTGCTCCTGTCTGGCGGGCGGCTCTGGCGGCTCCTGTCTGGCGAGCGGCTCTAGCGGCTCCTGTCTGACGGACGGCTCTAGCGGCTCCTGACTGACGGACGGCTCTAGCGGCTCAGGACAGACGGGCGGCTTTGAAGGCTCAGGACAGACGGGCAGTTCAGGCGGCTCTGGGCAGACGGGCAGTGCAGGCGGCTCTGGGCAGACGGGCAGTGCAGGCGGAACTGGGCAGACGGGCAGTACAGGCGGAACTGGGCAGACGGGCAGTACAGGCGGAACTGGGCAGACGGCAGACTCTGGCCGGCTGAGGCGCACAGTAGGCCTGGTGCGTGGTGCCGGAACTGGAGGTACTGGGCTAAGGACACGCACCTTAAGGCTAGTGCGGGGAGCAGCAACAGGGCGCACAGGACTCTGGAGACGCACAGGAGGCTTGGTGCGTGGTGCCGGAACTGGTGGTACTGGGCTGGAGACACGCACCACAGGGCGAGTGCGTGGAGGAGGAACAGGGCTCTGGAGACACACTGGAAGCCTGGTGCGTGGTGTTGGCACTGGTGGTACTGGGCTGGGGCGGGGAGGTGGCGCCGGATATACCGGACCGTGCAGGCATACTGGCTCCCTTGAGCACTGAGCCTGCCCAACCTTACCTCGTTGAATGCTCCCTGTAGCCCGACCAGTGCGGGGAGGTGGAATAACCCGTACTGGGCTGTGTTGGTGAACTGGGGACACCATGCGTAAGGCTGGTGCCATGTATGCCGGCCCGAGGAGACGCACTGGAGACCAGACGCGTTGAGCCGGCTTCATGGCACCTGGCTCAATGCTCAATCTAGCCCGGCCAGTGCGGGGAGGTGGAATAACCCGCACCGGGCTAGGCACACGTACAGGAGACACCGTGCGCTTTACCGCATAACACGGTGTCTGCCCGTACTTTCGCTCTCCACGGTAAGCACGGGGAGTTGGCGCAGGTCTCCTACCTGACTTCGCCACACTCCGTTGTAGCCCCCCCCCCCCCCCCCCCCCCCCCCCCCAATATATTTTTGGGCTTGACTCACAGGCTTCCAGCCTCACTTCCGTGCTGCCTCCTCATACCACCGCCTCTCGGCTTTAGCTGCCTCCAGCTCTTGACGAGGGCGGCAATATTCTCCAGGTTGTGCCCAGGGTCATTTACCGTCCAGTATTTCCTCCCATGTCCAGAAATCCTGCGATCGCTGCTGCTGCTTTTCCCCACGCTGCTTGGTCCTTGGTTGGTGGGTGATTCTGTAACGTTCGTTCTCCTCCTCGTTTGAGGAGGAGCAAGGATCGGACCAATATGCAGCGAGGTATGAAGACATAATGATTTATTTAAAGAAAAAACGAACACGAAGCACACTTGATAAATACAAAACAACAAAACGACGTTAACAGACCTGAACTTGAGAACATAAAACAATGAACGCACGAACAGGAAAGAACGAGCGAAACGAACAGTACCGTGTGGTGCAACAAACACAGACACAGCAACAATCACCCACAAACAAACGGTGTGAACAGCCTACCTTAATATGGTTCTCAATCAGAGGAAACGTAAAACACCTGCCCCTGATTGAGAACCATATCAGGCTAATTAACAATGAACCTAAACATAGAAACACATAACATAGAATGCCCACCCAGCTAACGTCCTGACCATACTAAACAAAGACAAAATAAAGGAAATAAGGTCAGGAACGTGACAAAGTGTACATACACCTTAGCCAAATACATTTCCACTCAGTTTTTCACAATTCCTGACATTTAATCCTAGTAAAAAATCTCTGTCTTAGGTCAGTTAAGATCACCACTTTATTTTAAGAATGTGAAATGTCAGAATAATAGTAGAGAGAATTATTTATTTCATCTTTTATTTATTTCATCACATTCCCAGTGGGTCAGAAGTTTGCATACACTCAATTAGTATTTGGTAGCATTGCCTTATAGCTGTTTAACTTGGGTCAAATGTTTTGGGTTGCCTCCCACAAGCTTCCAACAATAAGTTGGGTGAATTTTGCCCCATTCCTCCTGACAGAGCTGGTGTAACTGAGTCAGGTTTGTAGGCCTCCTTGCTCACACACGCTTTTTCAGTTCTGCCCACAAATTTTCTATGGGATTGAGGTCAGGGCTTTGTGATGGCCACTCCATTACCTGATGGTGTTCTTCGGCTTGCAAGCCTCCCCCTTTTACCTCCAAACATAACGATGGTCATTATGGCCAAACAGTTCTATTTTTGTTTCATCAGACCAGAGGACATTTCTCCAAAAAGTACAACCTTTGTCCCCATGTGCAGTTGCAAACCGTAGTCTGGCTTATTTATGGCGGTTTTGGAGCAGTGGCTTCTTCCTTGCTGAGCGGCCTTTCAGGTTATGTCGATATAGGACTCGTTTTACTGTGGATATAGATACTTTTGTACCTGTTTCCTCCAGCATCTTCACAAGGTCTTTTGCTGTTGTTCTGGGATTGATTTGCACTTTTCGCACCAAAGTACGTTCATCTCTAGGAGACAGAATGCGTCTCCTTCCTGAGCGGTATGACAACTGCATGGTCCCATTATATTTATACTTGCGTACTATTGTTTGTACAGATGAACGTGGTACCTTCAGGCCTTTGGAAATTTCTCCCAAGGATGAACCAGACTTGTGGAGTTCTACAATTTAATTTCTGAGGTCTTGGCTGATTTCTTTTGATTTTCCCATGATGTCAAGCAAAGAGGCAGTGAGTTGGAAGGTAGGCCTTGAATTACATCCACAGGTACACCTCCAATTGACTCAAATGATGTCAATTAGCCTATCAGAAGCTTCTAAAGCCATGACATAATTTTCTGGATTTTTCCAAGCTGTTTAAAGGCACAGTCAACTTAGTGTATGTAAACTTCTGACCCACTGGAATTGTGATACAGTGAATTATAAGTGAAATAATCTGTCTGTAAACAATTGTTGGAAAAATGACTTGTGTCACGCACAAAGTAGATGTCCTAACCGACTTGCCCAAACTATAGTTTGTTAACAAGAAATTTGTGCAGTTGTTGAAAAACTAGTTTTAATGACTCCATCCTAAGTGTATGTAAACGTCTGACTTCAACTGTATCTGCTCCTCTGTACTTATAGCTGAGTCTGACTTTCAGTTGGTAAGGCAGAGGGTCCTGAGCTAGGACAGGCTTGTCTGCCATGCTCCGATTTGGTCTGCTAAACATGGTCTATTTCTACAGACGATTGTGTCTTGGGCTTTTGCAGTGGTGAAAAAGGGAGGGAGAGAGCAGAGCGTATGCCACAAGAGGAGAGAGGAGTCAGGAAAAATGACCCCTCTCAATCTGACATTTACACAAGTGACACAGCTGCACGGAGCACATATGCATTGGGAAGATTACCATTTGGAGGACAAGGAGAGAGCATGTGCATACATACAACAAACACACATGCAAACACACACAAACACACAGATAAACACGCACAAACACACAGATAAACACACACACACAATGTATACAACAAACACACTGAATGCAAAAACACACACTTTTACAGAGGGGGGTATGGAGTCCCCCAGGTATATTTGGGGGTAGGCCTAATCCCTCTGCATGTGTCTCTCTCTCTCTCGCTCACACACACACACACACCCACGCACGCACGCACACACACGCACACACACACACACATGCACACATGCATGCATACGCAGTCCCTCTGCTTTGTAGAGCCAGTGAGGCCTAGATCAAAGCAGATATGCCTTGGTGTTCATTCAGAGACAGACAGGCAGTTACATAACCTGTGAGCTCTTAACGAGACACGCGCTGGAACAATCAAACTCTGCCCCCGCGTGCGCACCAACACCAGGCAGGCACTGAGAAAACAACTCGTGCTTGAATGCTGTGTCCTCTCTTCTCAAGGGAAATGTTTAATCTGCCATGTTTTTACCTATAGTTATTAATGCTGATAAAACATAATAATAACCTAGCCTAAATAATTATAGTAGTTCCGTTTCATTTCTAGAGGTGGAAGTGTTTCACACTCCGCAAGGCTGCTTAAGTCCGGACAGCAGTGTTTGTCACCTCCTTATCAGCTGTCGAACTGTGTGCTGAAGCCAAGTCTACATTTTTAAATGTATAATTTATATAACTGACAAATGTGACTCTCCGAAATCAAGAGGGCATGCTGTATCCACAAGATAATAGTTTTTTGCTCCTTAAAAATACAACATTTACATATGATCCATCAAACAGGTCTGTTGATTTAGGATTACTTAACATTCATGAGAATAGATAGGCCTACAGGGAATGTAGACATACAGCACAAGGCTTTGTGCTCCCTCCAGGCTGAAGTAAGGCGGAAAGTGGGTGGTAGGTGGCGCTGGTAAATAACCGAAGAAATGTATAGACTATGTATGACCCGTCTTCCAGCACAGTCAAACTTGTGTCTGTCACACTAGCTCACCTCTTTGTGTCCCTAGACAGCAAACTCACTGATATACCAGGTGGCCCTACTGATAGTCAGAAGCTCACAGCAGGGCTGCCAGTACGGCCAGTGCCGACAGGAGAAACCCTTTGTAGCCTACATATAGGGGAAAGAACCCTCTTGAATTCCACACAGTTCAAGTTTCATTTAGAGAAGATCAGCTAGGCTATAACTTGTGGGCAGGTCTTATTTGAAGAGTTGAAAGGATGTCAAGTAGCCTGGTTCTAAAATCAAGTGTCCTCATGGTGTGAGGGCTGTAGCTTGTAAACAATGCTTTTGAGACTCTCAACCTTTTCTCCAACTTCATTTGTCCCTTTAACATCGTCATAGAACAATATATAGTCTTGGATATCCTAGACTTTGGAGCAGCGTATTCTAGGCAACGGCACGAAGTCTGGGGAGGATATTGTGTCGGACATTTCGAAAAGGGGAAATACATTGTTCAGGGGAGGGTCCTTTTCAGACAGACAACTCTCCCAACAAATCACGAGTTTGGGGGGGCTGGGCTTTTAAAATGCCAGCTTGAAATGTGCTCATGTTTAGCTAGCACAACAAGCGGATACGGAAGTGAAGTTACCGGTGACGCACTTCCCATTTCCGACTTATCCTCTCTGTCCCAACCAAGGACCCAGGGTTCCGATCTGGAAGCAGGTGCCCAGAGGAAGGTATTGCTGAGATTATCTCTGACTCTTTTCTGAGCGTGCACTATGTTGGCTGTGATAGGCCTATACAGGATAGTCGAGGTGTAGGCCCTTCTTGGTTGGGGACAGAAGGACCAGATCATCAGCAAACAGTAGACATATGACTTTAGATTCTAGTAGGGTGTGGCCGGGTACCGGGTCTCTCTCTGTCTGTCTTTTTTGTCTGTCTGTCTGTCTCTCTGTACAGTGCCAGTCAAAAGTTTGAAGTAACCTACTCATTAAAGGGTTTTCTTTATTTTTACTATTTTTTACATTGTAGAATAATAAGTGAAGATATCAAAATATGAAATAACACATATCTGTAGTAACCAAAAAAGTGTTAAACAAATCAAAATATATTTTAGAATTTAAATTCTTCAAAGTAGCCACCCTTTGCCTTGATGACAGCTTTGCACACTCTTGGTATTCTCTCAACCAACTTCACCTGGAATGGTTTTCCAACAGTCTTGAAGGAGTTCCCACATATGCTGAGCACCTGTTGGCTGCTTAACATTCACTCTGCGGTCCAACTCATCCCAAACCATCTCAGATTGGTTGATGTCGGGTGATTGTGGAGGCCAGGTCATCTGATGCAGCACTCCATCACTCCCCTTCTTGGTCAAATAGCCCTTGCACAGCCTGGAGGTGTGTTGGGTCATTGTCCTGTTGAAAAACAAATGATAGTCCCACTAAGCACAAACCAAATGGGATGGCGGATCACTGCAGAATGCTGTGGTTGCCATGCTTGTTAAGTGTGCCTTTAATTCTAAGTAAATCACTGACAGTATCAATAGCAAAGCACCCCCACACATCACACCTCCTCCTCCATGCTTCACTGTGGGAACCACACATGCGGAGATCATCTGGTCACCTACTCTGTGTCTCACAAAGACACGGCGGTTGGAACAAGAAATCTCAAATTTGGACTCATCAGATCAAAGGACATATTTCCACCGGTCTAATGTCCATTGCTCATGTTTCTTGGCCCAAGCAAGTCTCTTATTATTATTGTTGTTCTTTAGTAGTGGTTTCTTTGCAGCAATTCGACCATGAAAGCCTGATTGATGCAGTCTCCTCTGAACAGTTGATATTGAGATGTGTCTGTACTTGAACTCTGTGAAGCATTTATTTGGGCTGCAATTTCTGAGGCTGGTAACTCGAATTAACTTATCCTCTGCAGCAGAGGTAACTCTGGGTCTTCCTTTCCTGTGGCGGTCTTCATGAGAGCCAGTTTCATCATAGTGCTTGAGGGTTTTTGCGACTGCACTTGAAGATACTTTCAAAGTTGTTAACATTTTCTGGATTGACTGACCTTCATGTCTTAAAGTAATGATGGAATGTTGTTTCTCTTTGCTCATTTGAGCTGTTCGTGCCATAATACGGACTTGGTCTTTTACCAAATAGGCCTATCTTCTGTATACCACCCTTACCTTGTCACAAAACAACTGATTGGCTCAAACACATAAAAAGGAAAGACATTCCACAAATTAACTTTTAACAAGGCACACCTGTTAATTGAAATGCATTCCAGGTGACTACCTCATGAAGCTGGTTGAGATAATGCCAAAAAGGATCAGCCCCTTTTTTTCAACATACCCAAATCTAACTGCCTGTAGCTCAGGCACTGAAGCAAGGATATGCATATTTGAAAGGAAACACTTTGACATTTGTGGAAATGTGAAATGAATGTCGGAGAATATAGCACATTAGATCTGGTAAAAGAAAATACAAAGAAAAAAAACAACGTTTTTTTGTATTTTTTTTGTACCATCATCTTTGAAATGCAAGAGAAAAGTCACACATTCAGCTAGGAAGCTGGGGGTAATTTAGATGGTGTCCACAAGAGGGCAACAGTGTATGTGCAAAGTTTCAGACTGATAACTTCAAAAATGAGGAAGCTACATTACATTTAGTATGAAGTCTCCCAGGTGTCCTTCACGATTTGCCCAAATGTACCCAAGTGGCCGAATTGGTAGATTGATACATTTTCAAGAAGATAACTATAGAAAACATACAAAAATGCTATGCTAAAAAAATACAAGTTTACACACTCCCAGGAATGTCATACATGATGGATCATTAGCTTCCCTACGTAAAATGTATTAACAGGAGACGCGACAAGAATGCTGATCCAATGTCTGCAAACGCAGAAGTGAAATAAATAGGGCCAAGTTAGCAGCCAACACTGATCTAATATCATAAGTGAACAAACACACCAAAAACCACACACAAAGTTTTTTTTTAAATACGTTTTTTTTTTTTTATGTACACACTATTTACAATAACAGTATTTAGAACACCCTCTACACAAGATTCTGCTGCTGGTCCCAAGTCTCTTTCTGCTGAAAAGCACTTACCATCCTCTACTTGTAGGCTGGCTGGGTTTTCACACCTCTAGATGGCCGGGCAGGGGTTTGTTGTGAAGCCAGAGAGAGCAGCAGTCAGAGTAAGTGGGGGATGGAGGACTTGAATGGGGTCTCTTTGAAGTCAGTCTTTACCACTATTAAAGTTTTTTTTTTATCCAGTAAGATTATTTTTTAATCCAGTAAGAACTCAGTAAGTTTATTACTTATTTTCTTGAACCTTTATTTTAGCAATACATCAAATATACAACACATCTATAAACATATATTATATAGAGTGGAGAACACTGTGGTGAAGTGTTTGGACCAATTATAATTTTTTATTAACCTTTATTTAATTAGGCAAGTCAATACAAATTCGTATTTACAATGACACCTTTTTTAGCAATACATCAAATATACAACACATCTATAAACATATATTATATAGAGTGGAGAACACTGTGGTGAAGTGTGTGGACCAATTATTTGTTTATTTTTTAAATTAACGTTTTTTTAACTAGGCAAGTCAGTACAAATTCTTATTTACAATGACGCCTACCCCGGCCAAACCAGAACGACGCTGTGCCAATTGTGCGCCGCCCTATGGGATTCCCAATCACGACCTGGATTCGAACCAGGTACTGCAGTGTGTTAGATCACTGCGCCAGTCGGGAGCCCAATGTGCATTGTATGTTGACTTTGACATGTTGTGGCTTTCGGATTTATAATATAAAAGATATAAATATAAAGACTGGTATTTCACTTACCAGTCTAAGGTAACGTTAGCGTCCTCTCCTTTAGCTGTTGTCTATGAAACTTTCCCGGTTATTTCTGCTAGAATATCATCCAAAATCTGTATACCTGGACTTTGATTTAGCTTTTCCAGTATTGTAAGTTCAAAATTTGCAAAACACTTAGTTTTCATAACTCACAGATATAGTGCCTTGCAAAAGTATTCATCCTCCTTGGAGTTTTTCCTATTTTGTTGCATAACAACCTGTAATTTAAATGGATTTTTATTTGGATATCATGTAATGGACATACACAAAATAGTCCAAATTGGTGAAGAGAAATTAATAAAATAACTTGTTTCAAAATTATTATTTTTTAATTCACGGAAAAGTGGTGCGTGCATATTTATTCACCCCCTTTGCTATGAAGCGCCTAAATAAGGTCTGGTGCAACCAATTACCTTCTGAAGTCACATAATTAGTTCAATAAAGTCCACCTGTGTGCAATCTAAGTGTCACATGATCTGTCACATAATCTCATTATATATACACCTGTTTTGAATGGCCCCAGAGTCTGCAACACCACTAAGCAAGGGGCACCACCAAGCAAGCGGCACCATGAAGCCCAAGGAGCTCTCCAAACAGGTCAGGGACAAAGTTGTGGAGAAGTACAGATCAGGGTTGGATTATGAAAAAATATCCGAAACTTTGAACATCCCACAGAGCACCGTTAAATCCATTATTAAAAAATGGAAAGAATATGGCACCACAACAAACCTGCCAAGAGAGGGCCGCCCACCAAACTCACGGACCAGGCAGTGAGGGCATTAATCAGAGAGGCAACAAAGCGACCAAAGTTAACCCTGAAGGAGCTGCAAAGCTCCACAGCGGAGATTGGAGTATCTGTCCATAGGACCACATTAAGCCGTACACTCCACAGAGCTGGGCTTTACGGAAGAGTGTCCAGAAAAAAGCAATTGCTTGAAAAAAAAAATAAGCAAACACGTTTGGTGTTTGCCAAGAGGCATGTGGGAGACTCCTCAAACATATGGAGGAAGGTACTCTGGTCAGATGGGACTAAATTTGAGCTTTTTAGCCATCAACTGTCTGGCGCAAACCCAACACATCTCATCACCCTGAGAACAGCATCTCCATAGTGAAGCATGGTGGTGGCAGCATCATGCTGTTGGGATGTTTTTCATCTGCAGAGACTGAGGAACTGGTCGGAATTGAAGGAATGATGGATGGCGCTAAATACAGGGAAGTTCTTGGGGGAAACCTGTTTCAGTCTTCAAGTGATTTGAGACTGGGACAGAGGTTCACCTTCCAGCAGGACAATGACCCTAAGCATACTGCAAAAGCAACACTTGAGTGGTTTAAGGGGAAACATTTAAATGTCTTGGAATGGCCTAGTCAAAGCCCAGACCTCAATCCAATTGAGAATATGCCATTGGCTAGATGTGCCAAGCTTATAGAGACATACCCCAAGAGACTTGCAGCTGTAATTGCTGCAAAAGGTGGCTCTACAAAGTATTGACTTTAGGGAGATGAATAGTTATGCATGCTCAAGTTTTAGGTTTTTGGGGTCTTATTTCTTGTTTGTTTGACAATTAAAAATATTTTGCATCTTCAAAGTGGTAGGTAGGCATGTTGTATAAATCAAATGGACATTCATGATTCCATATGTGTTATTTCATAGTTTTCATGTCTTCGCTATTATTCTACTTTGTAGAAAATAGTAAAAATAAAGAAAAGCCCTTGAATGAGTAGGTGTGTCCAAACTTTTGACTGGTACTGTATACAGTTGAAGTTGGAAGTTTACATACACTTAGGTTGGAGTCATTAAAACTCGTTTTTCAACCACTCCACAAATATGGGGACAAAGATCGTACTTTTTGGAGAAATGTCCTCTGGTCTGATGAAACAAAATAGAACTGTTTGGCCATAATGACCATCATTATGTTTGGAGGAAAAAGGGGGAAGCTTGCAAGCTGAGGAACACCATCCCAACCGTGAAGCACGGGGGTGGCAGCATCATGTTGTGGGGGTGCTTTGCTGCAGGAGGGACTGGTGCACTTCACAAATAGATGGCATCATGAGGCAGGAAAATTATGTAGATATATTGAAGTAACATCTCAAGACATCAGTCAGGAATTTAAAGCTTGGTCGCAAATGGGTCTTCCAAATGGACAATGAGCTTAAGGACAACAATGTCAAGGTATTGGAGTGGCCATCACAAAGCCCTGACCTCAATCCTATAGAAAATGTGTGGGCAGAACTGAAAAAGATTGTGCAAGCAAGGGTGCCTACAAACCTCACTCAGTTACATGCTCTGTCAGGAGGAATGGGACAAAATTCACTCAACTTTTTGTGGGAAGGTTGTGGAAGGCTACCCGAAACTTTTGACCCAAGTTAAACAATTTAAAGGCAATGCTACCAAATACTAATTGAGTGTATGTAAACTTCTGACCCACTGGGAATTTGATGAAAGAAATAAAATCTGAAATAAATAATTATCTCTATTATTATTCTGACATTTCACATTCTTAAAATAAAGTGGTGATCTTAACTGACCTAAAACAGGGATTTTTTACTAGGATTAAATGTCAGAAATTGGGAAAAACTGAGTTTAAATTTATTTGGCTAAGGTGTATGTAAACTTCCGACTTCAACTGTATATATATATATATATATATACAGTTGTTGGGGCGAGAATATAGCACACTGGAACTGGTTGAGGGAACTCATAGGAGATGGTGCTCCCCAGAAGCCCAGAGAGGAGGTGCACAATACCCCCTCTGCACAGACATCATTTCAACATCTAGTTTTGATTTACATTTGGTTGAGTTGTCAACTAACGTGAATTCCTCTACTAATGTAAAAATGAAAGAATCTAATTACAAATTTTTGTACAAATTTTATTACACTCCCCTGAGACTCCATAAAATGAAAACAGACATTTCTCCTAACTGTAAAAGATGTACCTCTGAAAGTGGAACCTATATGCATGTATTTTGGAGCTGTAGAGAGATTGCCAGATTTTGGCAATCTATACATACTGCTGCACAGAAAATACTAGATGTACAGTTTGATATGACCCCGTGTCTCTATCTTCTTAATGCCCAGCAGGACTTTGTTCTTGATCCTGACAGAGAAAATTTGCTCATGACCATTACATACTTTGCTAAGAAATGTATTCTTCTATTGTGGGCCTCTAATACTTCTCCTACATTTAAAATGTGGATTGACCAGATTGTTGACTTTCTCCCTCTTGAAAAGCTCACTTATGACCTCCACAAGAGACAGCCCAAGTTTGATAGACTCTGGTCTCCACTACTCAACTATATTTCAAATTGGACAGAGTGAATGGGGGAATCAGGGAGGTGAGCAGATGCGTGTTGTGTAAGGTGCTGTAAAATCTAAAAACTAATTATTGGCTCGTCATCTCAGCTAAGGCTGGAAATAGCTAATAAGAACCTTGATAGTGCTGCTGCAAGTTCTATAATTTAAATTTTGTTATAATTATTATTTGTGTGTGTGTGTATATGTATATGTGTATGTATGTATATATATATATATATATATATATATATATATATATATATATATATATATATATATATATATAAAACAATTTTGTATTATTATTATTATTATTTTTTTTTTAAGTCACATCTGTGAATGTGGAATGTGTTTGGTTGGTTGATTGAAAACTTAATAAAACTTTAAATTGAAAAAAAAAAGTTACGTGAAAAGACGAAATTCCCTTTCATAGATTACTTTTTGCCAATCCAGTCAGTTTTCCACGTTGATTCATCGTCATCGCATTACATGTTTTAATTGAAATGACATTAAAACAATATTGATTCAACCATTTTTTTCCAGTGGGTCTGACATTCCAGTCCCTCATACCCAATTCACGCTCCGTGGTGCTAGCCAGTGCGCTCTTCATACTGGGAACTTGACACTTTTTGTTGTGAAAAGGTCGGTCACAGCCGGAATCTGTTGTGGAATAATAGTCATTTCGATGTCATACAACGTTGTTTCCAGACGGCGCACCGCAGGCAGACAGACATCTTCAAATTAATGAACAAAATATTGTCACCGCGCTGAGCGAAACAATAATCATGAAACAAACGCACGCTTCACTGAGCTCGGGTTCGAAGCACGAGTTAATGAATCCGCTTCCCCGATATATCCTCTTTCTGAATACAACCAACCGTCTGGCTCTCGCTCGCTAGTCTGATTGCGCTGTGGATTCGCAATTCCGAGACAATTTTAAAACAAATAATTCAGATCGCAGCCAGACTTTGCCAGAGGAAAGACACACGGCAGCTCACAGCACTGCGGGCAAGGTTCGGTCCGACCGGAACAGGAGAGAGGAGGATTGAGAGAAAGCGATAGGCGCGTTCACACAGGGATAACAGCTGGACTGGATATGCAAATGAGCTGCCAGGAATGAGGGCATTGAGCACACACGAGTAATCTCAACTATTTGATCGATAGGGGACATTAGGGTCAGCTAGCCAGAGCGGGCGCAGTTATAAACAACTCGATGAACGCGCGCTCACTCGGAGCAAGTTGAGAAACTGTGTGCATCACAGACTGTCAAAACCCAACGCGACGTTTAACATATACAGCTATCAAATAGGCTACAAGTCTACTTTTGCAACAACATGTTAGTGTTTTGTCAGAAGGACAGCGGGGTTTGAATGACTCGGACGGGGAGGACATAAATTGGCAGCCCTAAGGTTTTCGAAATGCCAGAGAATGTTTCGTTCTCCAGGAACCGCACGGAACTGGAAGCGCGGCCGGGGGCGCGTCCCGCATGGGCTATCACTGTGCTGGCCAGCGTGCTGATCTTCACCACCGTGGTGGATGTCTTGGGCAACTTGCTGGTTATCATTTCAGTGCTTAGGAACCGGAAACTTAGGAATGCGGGTAAGTGGATAATTATTGTTTGTGTCTCTTTGTGTGTGTGTGTGTGTGTGTGTGTGTGTGTGTGTGTGTGTGTGTGTGTGTGTGTGTGTGTGTGTGTGTGTGTGTGTGTGTGTGTGTGTGTGTGTGTGTGTGTGTGTGTGTGTGTGTGTGAGAGAGAGACGGAGAAAGATGGTACCCCTGGTTATAGCCTACCTATAGCCTACCTTAATATTGTTGAAATTATTTGGCATAACATTGACTTATCGACCAATAAAAAATATATATTATAAATGCAATGACAAGGAGAGATTTTGAAAATAGGATTTCGGTCTTGTGCCTTATCTGAATCAATGAACGGTCTCATTCACACCAATAAGCCTACAGTCAAGACCCCATATGAATGAGACTGCTGAACATACTGAATGTATTCCTCCTATGCGGATGGTGTGAACATCATATGCATTTAGTTTACTTTATGCACAGATAAAAAATTATGATTGTATCGAATGTTGACGATTGTTATGAGAAAATGTTATGTCTTATTGTCTGTAAGGTGTTTTAACCTATGGCAATGCTTTGAGAGTCATTCGGGAGTCACTTGTGAAGAGCTACAGTGAGTTCTCAGATCTTATTGTGGCGCTCGATTCCTACCAAATAATGTACACATAAAGTATACATAGATTATGATTAGGATAACATATTTAAATCTCATGGGATTCTTTTAGCTTGCTTTATTGTTGCCTTAATCCATTGTTCTATCAATATTGACCTTAATTGTTATTTAATAGTATTGTTATTAAATAATACATAAGCAAATATACATGTTTTTTTGTTTGTGTATAAACAGAGGCCTACACTTTTTTATTTCAAATTGGGTTTTGACAACATTTTTAAACTAGAACTGTGTTCATAGGCCTGTCGTGTCCATAGAGAAAATGCAAAAGTAACACAGTATAAACCGATGGATTCCCGCCATTATCCACCAGCGCGGAAAATAGGCGCACGAGCACCAATTATACCAACACACGTCAGCTGTGTGCCCATTCGCGTGATTTATAATATATTTATTTTGTTTGACGTTTTCTGAACGGGCTAGGTAGCTGTCATCTAGGTTACTGATTAATATTGTAATATATGTTTGAAGACAGAAATACAATTCAGTTGTGATGGTTTGGGGATGTAATGCAGGGGCCGGGGATTAGTTGTAGTACTGTCGGTCAATTCCAGTCTGTTGTTCTCAACACTGAGCTCTCAAATCTCTGTAGCACTTTAACAGCAGTCACAGTCGTGATTTATCGTGCTCGGTTCACTTGCTTTTATTCAGGCATCATCTACTAGGGGTGTCATGCACCCTAAAAGTCTGAGGGGCAGCTTATTCCGGGAATCTAGAGCAATAATTATTAGGCTTAATTCTATGTATTTTTCTGCATATGCTCTGAATTTACGAACGCCCAGAGCACACTCTGAGCGCTCTCTGGCACGCCAGAGTAAATTTACTAACACTCCTTAAATATGCTTCTCTACATCTTTTCTAAAATCTGGGTAAACATTTGAAAGGCATGTGAGTCTTATTCAGAACAACTTCAAAAAACAACATCATAAAATTGCAAAGTGGCTAGGAGTATTACAAAGAATCAACAACAAATAATAATAATACATCAAAATATATATACAGTACCAGTCAAAAGTTTGGGTACACCTACTCATTCAAGAGGTTTCTATATTTTTACTATTTTCTACATTGTTGAATAATAGCAAAGACATCAAAACTATGAAATAACACATATGGAGTTATGTAGTAACCAAAAAAGTGTTAATTGAGATTCTTCAAAGTAGCCACCCTTTGCCTTGATGAAAGCTTTGCACACTCTTGGCATTCTCTCAACCATCTTCACCTGGAATGCTTTTCCAACAGTCTTGAAGAAGTTCCCACGTATGCTGAGCACTTATTGGCTGCTTTTCCTTCACTCTGTGGTCCAACTCATCCCAAGCCATCTTTTAATTGTGTTGAGCTCGGTGATTGTGGAGGCCAGGTCATCTGATGCAGCACTCCATCACTCCCCTTCTTGGTCAAATAACCCTTACACAGCCTGGAGGTGTGGACTTATCAGACCAAAGGACAGATTTCCACCAGTCTAATGTCCATTGGTCATGTTTCTTGGCCCAAGCAAGTCTCTTCTTATTATTGGTGTCCTTTAGTAGTGGTAGCTTTGCAGCACTTCGACCATGAAGGCCTGATTCACTCAGTCTCCTCTCAGCAGGTCTCCCGAGTGGCACAGCAGTCTGTTTTAAAAAAATATATAAGTCAGTTAAGAACAAATTCTTATTTACAATGGTGGCCTACCCCAGCCAAACCCAGACGACACGGGGCCAATTGTGCGCCGCCCTATGGGACTCCAAATCACAACCGGATGTGATGCAGTCTGGATTTGAACCAGGGACTGCAGTGATGCCTCCTGCACTGCAGTCTGGTTCAAATCCAGACTGCATCACATCCGGTTGTTATTTTATTTGTATTTACAGATGGCATACAAGTTTGCTATTAAGGCACATGAAAATTCATATGTTCCAGAAGGCATTTCTGCAAAAAAAAACATTTTGATAAAAAAAAAACGTTTAAATGGCTCTCCTGTGAAGTAGTGACCCGCGACATACACCTACTTTCCTGAAATGAGTCACATTTGTGCTGTTCTTGCCATAATATGGACTTGGTCTTTTACCAAATAGGACTATCTTCTGTATACCAACCCTACCTTGTCACAACACAACTGATTGGCTCAAACACATTAAGAAGGAAATACTTTACACAATTAACTTTTAACCTCTTGACGCTAGGGGTCAGATTATTATTATTTTTTTTTAATAACGTTCCCAAGGTAAACGGACTATTTCTCAGGTCCAGATCTTAGAATATGCATATACAGATTAGGATAGAAAACACTCCAAAGTTTCCAAAACTGTCAAAATATTGTCTGTGAGTATAACAAAACTGATTCTGCAGGCGAAAACCTAAAAAAAATCTAACCCGGAAGTGTTTTTTTTTTTTTGATCTGTGTTTCCTGGCCCGTCTTTCTTCCATTTAAAGGGGTATCAACCAGATTCCTTTTCCAATGGCTTCCTCAGGCTGTGACCAGGCTTTAGACATAGTTTCAGGCTTTTATTTTGAAAAATGAGCGAGAATTTTCAAAACTAGTCAGGTGTCCTCTGATTAGTTCCTGCGCGCGAGAGGGGTAGCTCTCCATTTTCTTTTTCTCTCTTATTGAAGAGGTTACGGTCCGGTTGAAATATTATCGATTATGTTTGTTAAAAACAACCTGAGGATTGATTATAAAAAACATTTGACATGTTTCTACGACCATTACAATACTTTTTGGAATTTTCGTTGAACGGAACGAGGCTTTGGTTTTCTGAACATAACGCGCAACCCAAATGGCGTTTTTTTGTTATAAAAGTAATATTTATCGAACAAAAAGAACATTTGTTGTGTAACTGGGAGTCTCGTGAGTGCAAACATCCGAAGATTCTCAAAGGTAAGCGATAAATTGTATTGCTTTTCTGACTTTCGTGACCAAGCTAACCAAGCTAATATAAGGCTAACTGTTCTAGCATTGATTGATACACTCACAAAAGCTTGGATTGCTTTCGCTGCAAAGCATATTTTCAAAATCTGACACGATAGGTGGATTAACAACAAGCTAAGCTGTGTTTTGGTATATTTCACTTGTGATTGCATGATTATAAATATTTTTTGTAATATTTTTGAATCTGATACGTTTGGGAATTTTCTTCTGCCTTTCAGGACCGGAACGAGGCTGTAGTTTTCTGAACATAACGCGCAACCCAAATGGCGTTTTTTTGTTATAAAAGTAATATTTATCGAACAAAAATAACATTTATTGTGTAACTGGGAGTCTCATGAGTGCAAACATCCGAAGATTATCAAAGGTAAGCGATTAATTCTATTGCTTTTCTGACTTTCGTGACCATGCTAATTTGGGGCTAGCTGTTCTAGCATTGATTGATACACTCACAAAAGCTTGGATTGCTTTTGCTGCAAGCATATTTTCAAAGCACAGCTAAGCTGTGTTTTGGTATATTTCACTTGTGATTGCATGATTATAAATATTTTTAGTAATATTATGCGCCCTGCAATTCAGCGGTTGTTTAGGCAAATGATCCCGTAGAAGGGATCCGTAGCGCAGAGAAGTTAACAAGGGACACCTGTTAATTGAAATGCATTCCAGGTGACTACCTCATGAAGCTGGTTGAGAGAATGCCAAGAGTGTGCAAAGTTGTCATCAAGGCAAAGGGTGGCTTTTTGAAGAATCTAAAATCTAAAATATATTTTGATTTGATTTACACTTTTTTGGTTACTACATGATTCCATATGTGTTATGTCATAGTTTTGATTTCTTCACTATTATTCTACAATTTAGAAAATAGTAAAAATAAAGAAAAACCCTTGAATGAGTAGGTGTGTCCAAACTTTTGACTCGTACTGTATATACATACATTGAGTGGACAAAACATTAGGAACACCTTCCTAATGTTGCGTTTCACACCATTTTGCCATCAGAACAGCCTCAATTCATTGGGCATGGACTACAAGTGGTCGAAAGTGTTCCACATGGGTGCTGATCGATGTGGACTCGAATGCTTCCCACAGTTACTGTATGTCCAGTTGGCTGGATGTCCTTTGGGTGGTGGACCATTCTTGATACACATGGGAAACTGTTGAGCGTGAAAAACCCAGCAGCGTTGCAGTTACTACCATACCACATTCAAAGGCACTTCAATCTTTTGTCTTGCCCATTCACTCTCTGAATGGCACACATACACAATCCATGTCTCAATTGTGTCAAGGCTTAAAATTCCTTTAACCTGTCTCCTCCCCTTCATCTACATTGATTTGAATTGGATTTAACAGGTGACATCAATAAGGGGTCATAGCTTTCACCTGGATTCACCTGGCCAGCTTATGTCATGGAAAGAGCTCCAAGAGGACCACTGTGAGGGGGCACGTGCCTCTGTACCCCCTATGGACATGACACCTCTACCCTGATCTAACGCATGGGTGCAGCCAGTCAAGATGCCAAGATGTGACAGTTCGCACCTAGCCCCAATACACAAAGAAAAAATAAGTGCTTGTGTCCTAGCCGCCTCCTAGTTGCATAAATATTGCATTCCAAAGACAACATCTATTGATAAAATGTCTTGAGTACTTGTTGGTAGTATAGGTTTTTATGTCATTATTGTAATAAGAGAGAAATTGCTGTAGTCTGGGAATGGAGAGAGAATTCATTGGAATGGCTGTGCTAAACTGTAAAGAGCTAGTTCATTGTGCATTGTATTGTGTTGTGTAACACAGAGCGAGAGAATTGTCAGCATCACTGCACACACACACACACACACACACACACACACACACACACACACACACACACACACACACACACACACACACACACACACACACACACACACACACACACACACACACACACACACACACACACACACAAACAAACTACATGATCCTAAAGCTCTTAAACCAGAGGAAGAATACTGTAAGTACCATTGCAAGCAAATATTGGCACTTTGCCTTGGGAACGTTCATTTTCAGTTTGATCAAACAGCACACATACAGGTAACTTCCAAAATAAAGGAAACACTTGAGTAAATAAGGAATACAAAGTGTATTGAAAGCAGGTGCTTCCACACTGATGTGGTTCCTGAGTTAGTTAAGCAATTAACATCCCATCATGCCCATAAAGCTCGCCAGCTTGTAGTCCTAAAAAATGAAATTAGTTACATCTGGTTCGTTCAGCCATTCATATGGCGGAAATGAATTGGGAAGGAATAGGGCTTTGGGATAAACACAGAAAACAAGGTCTGAGGTTAAGACAGGCTTTGGAGATCTTATACGTTTTGTTCAATGAGATAATATCACCCATTAAACATTAATTATGAAGCCTTCATAAGCTTTTATGTGCTTTATGTGCTTTATTTTATTATATAAATGCTTCCAAATTTACAAAAAGTGAAGTTAGCTAATGAAGATGACCTCATAGAAAAAAACATACATTATCTCCTAATCCTGTCTTTACAACAAACCTTATTTTCAGAGTTTATCCAAAAACCCTACAAAAACTCTGTTAATTTCCCCATTGGCTTTGGCCAACGAGCTATGACGGAGTTATAGTGCCTACAAAAAGACGTCATTACTATTGCTCTATATTATTTGGGTTACCATGGCTAGATGAAGAGACCTCAGTGACTTTTAAAGAGGGGTTTCAAAGGAGCACAGGCGGTTTAAAGTGTGTGCTTTTTTGTGTGTGTGACTCAGTCACCAGATCTCAAACTAATTAAACACTTTGGGAGATTCTGGAGCGGTGCCTGAGACAGCGTTTTTCACCACCATCAACAAAACATCAAATGATGGAATTTCTCATGGAAGAATGTTGTGGCATCCTCTGATAGAGTTCCAGACACTTGTAGAAACCATGCCAAGGCGCATTGAAGCTGTTCTGGCGGCTCGTGGTGCAGCCAGATTGTTCAAGATTGCCATCGAAATTGGACGTCTATCCATGTCCTGAGGACGTCAGGAAATGCCTTCAAAACCGTCCACTAGGGGTGAGAGTGAGCGCTATTACCATCAAGTAGGCTTGCGTTGTGCTTACTTGCGTTTGTGCACGCGTGTGTGCATGTATTGACCTATAGGAGAAAAAATTACATGTTTTATTCCCACATACACAGAATAGGTGCAGTGAAATGTGTTGTTTTACTGTGTCAGCCATAGTAGTACAGCGCTCCTGGAGCAAATTAGGGTTAAGTGCCTTGCTCAAGGGCACATCAAAAGATTTTTCTCCTCGTCTGCTCGGGTATTCGAAGCAGCGACCCTTCAGTTACTGACCCAATGCTCTAACTGCTAGGCTACCTGAGAACCCCATAGTCAGTGTGGCTGAATGGGGATATGAGGGTGAATATCTAATTGACCCTCTTATTAATATGCCTGGCTTGTTAACAGGTCCCAGAGCTCTCCTATCCCCCACTCGTAATGAGCAGGAGCCAATTAAAGGCAGGCACAGAGGTATTCATCCTAAATGTGCCAGGGGGGAGACCTTCCTAGAGCCAGACCTCGTCCCAGACACAGCGCCCGGGTCCATTGACAGCACGTCGCCAGACATTGCCTTTGAAGCCTACATGGCACTCTATCTCACCCCAGATTCTCTCTCTCTGTCACTCTCTCTCTTCTCTCTCTGTCTTCTCTCTTACTCTCTATTTCTCTCTCTCTCTCTCTCTCTCTCTCTCTCTCTCTCTCTCTCTCTCTCTCTCTCTCTCTCTCTCTTAACCCCCCTCTTTCTCCATATCATCTATCCCATTCCTCTCTCTTTCCCCCACTCCTCTGTTTATTTCCCTCTCTCTATCTCCCTTGTGGAGTGTGCCAGAGCTGGTGAGTTGGTAGTGTGTGTGTGTGTGTGTGTGTGTGTGTGTGTGTGTGTGTGTGTGTGTGTGTGTGTGTGTGTGTGTGTGTGTGTGTGTGTGTGTGTGTGTGTGTGTGTGTGTGTGTGTGTGTGTGTGGGCAGCACTCTACCCCTGCAGCTTCTCTTTTTTCCCCTCCAAAACCTTTTGAACGTCTGTTCTATGTGCTCATAATTGCCTTCCCCTGTGTGATTTTCACAGGTACTAAAGGTTAGAGGCTAAGATAACTGATAGATGTCTCACCATGCTGAATTGCAACAAGTTTATAAGCATAAACTTATAAACATTTTAACATCCTATTTTCTGACTGCCAGCCACCATTTACAGCTCCCTCCATCTAACTCTGCACCTCTTTTACGATAACCATCGACCAGAAAATCTGTCTATTAATACCTTTTGCCACCTGCTGTCTGAATATTTAATTGGTAGTGTCGTGTCTTTGCTATGCCGGATTAAGTGTTATGACATGCTATTCTATAAAATACTTTCTCCGTAATTAATATTACCTGATTGAACTAATCATGTAAATATAATTAAATAGAGAGGAGGGGCACCACGAAATGATATTTATAGAGCTGTTATCTTCTGAATAAACTCTTAAAGACCTAATAATATTTTACATCAATAGCAGTCAATATTAATCGTCACATTACTTCAGTCTCATCTGAAAGTTGTAAATTCTTGGTTATCTTCACGAACCCTGGCTAACAAGTTGAATCAGCAATACAAAATTGGGTTTAATTATTTATTTACTAAATACCTAACTAATCACACAGAATCACACATACACAATTAAATCATAACTTGATTACAAATTGCCGTCATAAAGGAAAACGTCAATAGCGGGCGGAACAGATATGACAGTTTGTTACAAAAAGGAAAAGGGCTGGGCTTGAGTGAAAGAGCGGGAGACTGGAACAGAGGCGAAGCTGTGCTATCGTAAATACAGTATCTTATGCATTCTAAATTACCGCCTATTTGGAAAAAGAAAATGCAATAAATATTTACTCTGAGCTGCGCTTCAGTAGGTTGGTGGTAGATGGAAGACCGTGTTGCCAAACCGAGTCCTCTGTCCTTTGAAGAATGTCTCTGGTGGTCACTGGATACGTTGTAGTAACGTCGTTGTGTAGTAGATGGGATACTTTGTCTGTTCCTTCCTAACCTGCGTTTGTAGCAGCTGTTGCTAACTCAACGGCTAGGAGGTATCACTTCTGTAGTGAATAAGATTTCAAAGTTCATACCAGTCGCAACCAAAGCTCATGCTGAGGTTGGTTTCGTTCTGTAGTTATTACCTGAACCATTCTGACATGGGATCGTCACCCTCATATCCTCGGAACGGAAGGTTAAATCTTCGTCAATGGCTTATATAGTGGAGGGAGAGGGGTGTGTCTGAAAAGTTTATAACCCATGTCTCTTCACAGGGGCGGGCCACTGGTTGAGCAGAGGCCCAAACTTATGAAAACCCAAATCTCTCATTTGGAAGCTAAAATTACATTTCATCTCTTCACAAATAATTTCATATTCAAACATTTGAATTAAACAACAATTCCATGTGGATCCGATACCTCTGATGTTTAGACTTTCCACAGTAGAGTTTATGTCATTCTATCATTGATGAGAATGTGTCAGAGGGCAACCGAACTGACATAATATACCTTAAGTACCACCGCATATGTTCAGTTGGTCGGATTACCAGAATATAGTTCATTTCCCCCCAACTTCTGATGTTCCCAGAATCTCTATGTTAACCAAAGGGGCTTTCTAATGTCACATCAGTAGAGTAGGGAGAGGAACGGGGGGGGGGGGGGGGGGGGGGGGGGGGAAGAGGTATTTATGACTGTCATAAACCTACCCCCAGGCCAATGTCATGACAGTAGAGATATTCAAACTATTTTGGTTTGGAAAAAGTTCCGTTAGAATTGATTTCATTAAAAAGTATTTATCAGGGTTACGGATATATTGCCTAAAATGTGTCTATTAATACCTTTTGCCACCTGCTGTCTGAATATTTAATTGGTAGAGATATTCAAACTATTTTGGTTTGGTAAAAGTTCAGTTAGAATTGATTCCATTAAAAAGTAATTATCTGGGTTGCGGATATAATGCCTCAGTTTATTATCAGTCTGCACCGATAATCACATTCTCTCTCTATTACACCTCCCTCTTCCTCCCCTCCTCTACCTCCCTCCCTCTGTTCCACTCCTCCCTCTCTACCTCACACCCTCTCCGTTCCTCTCCTTTCCTCCCTCTCTGTGCCTCCCCTCGTTCTCTCCCTCCCCTCCACCCCTCCCTGTGTCTTTCCTCCCTCAACCACATTTTTCTGTCAATCCAGTGGGAGTGATTAGCTGCTTAACAGGGTCTCTGTATGGTGCTTCTGCTGATAGATTGTTGTATGTGACCCCCTGGATCTTCTGCTATCCTCTATGTGTGACCTTAGAACTTCAAGACATGGCCATAGTCCAACCCAGAGCCCAATGTGTTTAGATCACTGTCTGGAGGTTAGTCTTATGCCAGTTGGTTGGAGAAAATAGAGGGAGGGAGGGAGGGAGGGAGGGAGGGAGGGAGGGAGGGAGGGATGGAGGGAGGGAGAAAGAGAGAGAGAGAGGGAGAGAGAAAGAGAAAGAGAGAGAGAGAGTGGGAGGGAGGGAGGGAGGGAGGGAGGGAGGGAGGGAGGGAGGGAGGGAGGGAGGGAGGGAGGGAGGGAGGGAGGATGGTAAAGGGCAAGGAGTTAGACAGAGATAGGGAAAGAGGGAGTGAGTATGCGTGTGTGGTGTTAAATGTTGTGCAAATGTGTGTGTACACACTTGTGTGTGTGTGTGTTTCTGCGTATTACAGTATGTGGTTTGAGTGTGGCCAGTGCTGTAAGTTGGTTGACCGTTCCCAGAAAACCGTTGGGGGCTTTGATCTGTACTTGCGCCTCTCCTCTGCTCTGAAGCACAAGCTGGTTTTCTGACTGGTTTCTGACTGCACTATTAATCTTTTCTGATTGGTTTCTGAGTGCACTACTACTATTTTCTGATTGGTTTCTGAGTGTACTACTATTTTCTGACTGTTTTCTGAGTGCACTACTACTATTTTCTGACTGGTTTCTGAGTGCACTATTACTATTTTCTGACTGGTTTCTGAGTGCGCTACTACTATTTTCTGATCAAATCAAATTAAAGTTTATTTGTCACGTGCGCCGAATACAACAGGTGTAGAACTTACAGTGAAATGCTTACTTACTAATGCTTACTAACCAATAGTGCAAAAAAGATATTAGGTGAACAATAGGTAAGTAAATAAATAAAACAGTAAAAAGACAGGCTATATACAGTAGCGAGACTATAAAAGTAGCGAGGCTACTTTGATTGTAGTGAGGCTACAGCTGATTGGTTTCTTAGTGCACTACTACTATTTTCTAATTGGTTTCTGAGTGCACTACTACTATTTTCTGATTGGTTTCTGAGTGTACTATTACTATTTTCTGATTAGTTTCTGAGTGCACCACTACTATTTTCTGATTGGTTTCTGAGTGCACTACTGCTATTTTCTGATTGGTTTCTCAGTGCACTACTTGTCACGTTCGTTGTATGGAGGAAGAGAGGAGGACCAAGGCGCAGCGTTGTCACGACTTCCGCCGAAGTCGGCCCTTCTCCTTGTTCGGGTGGTGTTCGGCGGTCGACGTCACCGGCTTTCTAGTCACTACCGATCCATTTTTCTGTTTCGTTTTGTTTTGTCTGCATAATTACACACCTGGTTTCAATTCCCCTATTATGTTCCCTATTTAACCCTCTGGCTTTCATTTCTGTTTTGTCCGTGATTGTTTGTTACGTTAGTGGTTGTTGTTAGTTCATATGATGTTTTGTAATTATTCCCTTTGTGGAATTTTGCTGTCATTTTTGAGTAAACGTTTTGTGTTTCGCTCAACACCTGTGTCCTGCATTTGACTCTGCTACTTCGCCGCACACAACCCTGACAAGCGTGATACGAATACATTCTTCTATTTATTAATAACGAAACGAAGAACACTTAAACAAACTAATCAAAACAACAAAACGAACGTGAAGCTATATATATAAAGTGCAGACACAAGCAACCAATACATAGACAATAACCCACCAAATCCCTAAAGATTATGGCTGCCTAAATATGGTTCCCAATCAGAGACAATGATAAACAGCTGCCTCTAATTGAGAACCAATCTAGGCAACCATGGACATACAAACACCTAAACTAGAAAACACCCCATAAACATACAAAACCCCTAGACTAGACAAAACACATAAATCCCCCATGTCACACCCTGATCTAACCAAAATAATAAAGAAAACAAAGATAACTAAGGCCAGGGCGTGACACTACTACTATTTTCTGATTGGTTTCTGAGTGCACTACTACTATTTTCCTGAATATGCTTAGGCACAGGTTCTTTGAATGCACTAAAGCAGACTGGTCTCATTAAAAGTTATTTTGAGTCTTTTTCATGGTCGTAGAGTAAAGATGAACACGCTGTCACGTACAGCAGCGTACATGTCCACACAAATCTACCCACCGACAAACTCTCTCCTTGGTCATCTTTATCGTGGGTTTGAGTTCAGAAAATATGCCACCTTTTCATAAATGTATTTTGTGTGTGTGTGTGTGTGTGGTGTGGTGTGGTGTGGTGTGGTGTGTGTGTGGTGTGTGTGTGTGTGTGTGTGTGGGGGGGGGGGGGGGGGGGGGGGAGAATATCTGAGTGCGACTCAGAAAAATACAATAGTTTGTCTTGGTAAAAAGACAGAACTGTAGACAGAGAGAAAAACATTGCTTCATCGGGAGAGAGTGACAGAAAGATTCAGACAGCAGGTTCAAGTGCTATATCACCAAGAAGTCACTCAAAGCAGGCTTTCGGCTTTCAGCTCGCTGTGTCTCTTAATGAATCCCCAGTGGATGTGTATGTTGTGTGTGGGGATATTTTTTATCTATAGTGTGTGTGTGTGTGTGTGTGTGTGTGTGTGTGTGTGTGTGTGTGTGTGTGTGTGTGTGTGTGTGTGTGTGTGTGTGTGTGTGTGTGTGTGTGTGTGTGTGTGTGTGTGTGTGTGTGTGTGTGTGTGTTTGACATTGTGTCAGTATGTCTCCATAGGATCTCTTCTCTGATAATGGATCCTTTCAGTGCTGCACTGTCACTGATGTATGACTTGTATGTTATTAAGTGTAGCTCTCCATTGTGCTGTGCTCTACCTGCTGTGCTGAGTGCATGATGTTGTGTGTGTGTGTGTGTGTGTGTGTGTGTGTGTGTGTGTGTGTGTGTGTGTGTGTGTGTGTGTGTGTGTGTGTGTGTGTGTGTGTGTGTGTGTGTGTGTGTGTGTGTGTGGACGTGTTTAACTATAAGTTTAACTATAAGTCCCCACAAGGTCAAATGCTATTTCTAGGGGGTTTAGGGTTAAAGTTAGAATTAGTGTTAGGGTTAGAATCAGGTTTAGGGTTAGTAGCTATGTTTAGTTTTAGGGTTAGGAGCAATGGTTAGGTTTAGGGTTAGGGTTAAGTTTTCAGGTTAAGGTTAGGGTTAGGGGTTAGGGAAAATAGGATTTTGAATGGGTTTGAATTGTGTGTCCCCACAAGGTTAGTTATACAAGACTGTGTGTGTGTGTTTTGACTGATCGTATAAGTGTCTTCTTGTGTACGGAGAGCGAGAGTGTGATGAGACAGAAACAGAGCCATTGCTGGTGTAGCTCTCTCTCTCTCTCTCTCTCTCTCTCTCTCTCTCTCTCTCTCTCTCTCTCTCTCTCTCTCTCTCTCTCTCTCTCTCTCTCTCTCTCTCTCTCTCTCTCTCTCTCTCTCTCTCGCTCTCTCGCTCTTTCTCTCTCTGTCTCTCTCGCTCCTCTCTCTCTCTCTCTCTCTCTCCTCTCTCTCGCTCTCTCGCTCTCTTCTCTCTCTCTCACTCTGCTGCGCTCTTCACTAATGTAACGTGATTTGGTGGATTCCCATGACATTTACTTATCTGAAAGAGTGCAGGCTCCGTCACTTCACAGGCGTGTGCGGCTCTGCTCCGCCAAAAGCCTCCTCCTCCTCCTCCTCCTCCTCCTCGCCAAACCAGGGAGAGACGCCGGGGCCACTAAGACTTCTGGCTGCTCCACTCCAGACCCCATTTACATGATTATATTCATGAAGTGTACCCAATGGAACCTCTCCAGAGCTCACTACAGAGAGCCAGAGAAGGTAGCCGTGACGAGGCCATGAAGATGACTGCAACGCTCCCTATCCTTCCCAATCCAGAATTATGTGAAAGAGAGAAATGAGACAATGAGAGAGTAATAGAGAGCATTATATAATATTATAGAGTAACTGTAATGGGACTAGTGGCTGTAATGGGACGAGTAACTGTAATGGGACTGGTGACTGTAATTGGACTAGTGACTGTAATGGGACAAGTGACTGTAATGGGACAACTGACTGTAATGGGACTAGTGTTTGTAATGAGTATAGTGACTGTAATGGGACTTTTGACAGTAATGGGACTAGTGCTGTAATGGGACTACTGGTTGCAATGGGTCTAGTGACTGTAATGGGACTATTGACTGTATTGGGACTAGTGACTGTAATTGGACTATTGACAGTAATGGGAGGAGTGCTGTAATGGGACTGCTGACTGTATTGGGACTAATGTCTGTAAATGGACAAGATGCTGTAATGGGACTAGTGACTGTAATAGGACTAGTGGCTGTATTGGGACAAGTAACTGTATTGGGACTAGTGATTTTAATGGGACTAGTGACTGTAATGGGACTAGTGACTGTAATGGGACTAGTAACTGTAAATGGACTAATGGCTGTCATGGGACTAGTAACTGTAATGGGACACATTTCTGTAATAGGACAAGTCGCTGTAATGGGATTAGTGACTGTAATGGTCCTAGTGGCTGTAATGGGACTAGTCACTGTAATGGGACTAGTTGCTGTAATGGGACTAGTGACTGTAATGGGACGAGTGCCTGTAATGGAGCTAGTGACTGTAATGGAACTAATGCCTGCAATGGGACTAGTGCCTGCAATGGGACTAGTAACTGTAACGGGACTAGTGACTGTAATGGGACTAGTAACTGTAATGTGACTAATGGCTGTCATGGAACTAGTAACTGTAATGGGACTTGTGACTGTAATGGGACTAGTGACTGTAATGGGACTAGTGACTCTTTTGGGACTAGTGACTGTAATGGGACTTGTGACTGTAATCGAACTATTGACAATAATGGGACTTGTGACTATAATTGGACCAGTGCTTTATTGGGACTAGTGGCTGTAATGTGACCAGTGACTGTAAGGGGACTAGTGACTGTAATGGGATTAGTGACAGTAATGGGACTTGTGACTGTTATGGGACTAGTAACTGTAATGGGACTAGTGACTGTAATGGGACTAGTGGCAGCAGCGCGCCGATACCGGCCTCGGGGACAACCCGGGGGGCGAGGTGCAGGGCGATCCGAACAAAGACAGTGGATCTCACGCAGCATAGAAGTGTCCAAAACGTCCTCCACCGGGACCCAGCATCTCTCCTCCGGACCGTACCCCTCCCAGTGCATGAGGTACTAAAGCCCCGCGGCCGACTCCTCAAATCCAGTATGGAGTGAACGAAGTTCGCCGGGGCCCCCTCGATGTCCAAAGGGGGTGGAGGAACTTCCAGCACCTCAGACTCCTGGAGCGGGCCAGCCACCACCGGCCTGAGGAGAGACACATGGAACAAGGGGTTAATACGGTATTTGGGGGGAAGCTGTAACCGGTAACTAACCTTGTTCGGTCTCCTCAGGACTTTAAATGGCCCAACAAACCGCGGCCCCAGCTTACGGTAGGGCAGGCGGAGGGGCACGTTTCGGGTCGAGAGCCAGACCCGGTCTTCCGGTGCGAACACCGGGCCTCACTGCGGTGACGATCTGCGCTGGCCTTCTGGCGCAGCACGGCCCGCTGGAGATGAACATTGGCGGCGTCCCAGGTCTCCTCCTCGCACCTGAACCAGATCTGACTCTGATGCCAAGGCGCCAGAACCGGCTGGTATCCCAGTACGGGGTAGGGCGAGAGGTTAGTGGAGGAGTAGCGGAGCGAGTTCTGAGCCATCTCGGCCCAGGGCACGAACACCGCCCACTCCCCCGGCCGGTCCTGACAATAAGACCGCAGAAACCTACCCACATCCTGGTTCACTCTCTCCACCTGCCCATTACTCTCGGGGTGAAAACCCGAGGTAAGGCTGATCGAGACCCCCAGACGTTCCATTAACCCTCGAACCATGAACCCTCGAACCCTCGAAGACCCTCGAAGTGAACTGGGGACCCCGATCAGACACTATATCCCCAGGCACCCCGTAGTGCCGGAAGACATGTGTAAACAAGGCCTCCGCAGTCTTGAGGGTCGTAGGGAGACCGGGCAGAGGGAGGATATGGCAGGACTTGGAAAAAAGATCCACAACGACCAGGATTGTGGTGTTACCCTGTGAGGGAGGAAGATCGGTGAGGAAATCGACCGACAGATGCAACCAAGGTCGTTGTGGAACGTGTAAGGGGTGTAGCTTACCTCTGGGCAGGTGTCTAGGAGCCTTATACTGGGCGCACACCAAGCAGGAGGAAACATAAACCCTCACGTCCTTTGCCAAGGTGGGCCACCAGTACTTCCCACTCAGACAGAGCATCGTCCGACCGATATCTGGATGACCAGAGGAGGGTGACGTGTGGGCCCAATAGATTAACCGGTCACGGACAGCAGACGGAACGTACAGACGCCCAACGGGACACTGGAGGGGAGCGGGCTCTGCACGTAACGCCCGCTCAATGTCCGCGTCCAGCTCCCATACTACCTCCAGGCAGGAGGCCAGGAGTATGGGGGTAGGATCCATGGGCCGCTCCTCTGTGTCATACAGCCGGGACAGTGCGTCTGCCTTAACATTCTGGGAACCTGGTCTGACTAAACGGGTAAAAAACATGGCCCACCTTGCCTGATGAGGATTCAGTCTCCTCGCGGAGACTGGTGGTCAGTCCAGATGAGAAAAGGGTGTTGAGCCCCCTCAAGCCAATGTCTCCACGCCTTCAACGCCTTCACCACAGCCAACAGCTCCCGGTCCCCCACATCATAGTTTCGCTCCGCCGGGCTGAGCTTCTTCGAGAAGAAGGCACAGGGGCGGAGCTTCGGTGGCACACCCGAGCGCTGAGAGAGTACGGCTCCTATCCCAGCCTCGGACGCGTCCACCTCCACCGTGAACGCCAAAAAGGGATTCGGATGCGCCAGCACGGGAGCCGAGGTAAACAGAGCCCTTAGGTGACCAAAAGCCCTGTCCGCCTCAGCGACCACTGCAAACGCACCGGAACCCCCTTCAGCAGTGAGGTAATGGGAGCCGCTACCTGACCAAAACCCCGAATAAACCTCCGGTAGTAATTGGCAAACCCTAAAAAATGCTGCACTTCCTTTACCGTGGTAGGAGTCAGCCAATTACGCACGGCTGAAATGCGGTCACTCTCCATCTCCACCCCTGACGTGGAAATGCGGTATCCTAGGAAGGAGACGGACTGCTGGAAGAACAGGCTTTTCTCAGCCTTGACATACAGGTCTTGCTTCAACAGTCGACCAATCTCCCTGCGCACCAAGGACACATGCTCGGCACGTGCAGCGGAGTATATCAGAATGTCATCGATATACACCACTACACCCTGCCCGTGCAGGTCCCTGAAAATCTCGTCCACAAAGGCTTGGAAGACTGACGGAGCATTCATCAACCCGTACGGCATGACGAGGTACGCATAATGCCCTGAGGTGGTACTGAACGCTGTCTTCCACTCGTCTCCCTCCCGGATACGCACCAGGTTGTAAGCGCTCCTGAGATCCAGTTCAGTGAAGAAGCGCGCCCCGTGCATTGACTCAATCGATGTGGCCATGAGAGGTAGCGGGTAACTGTACTTCACAGTGATCTGGTTAAGGGCTCGATAGTCAATACACGGGCGCAGACCTCCCTCCTTCATCTTCACAAAAAAGAAACTCGAGGAGGCGGGTGAAGTGTAGGACCAAATGTACCCCTGACGCAGAGATTCGGAGACATATGTCTCCATAGCCGCCTTCTCCGCCTGTGACAGGGGATACACGTGACTCCTGGGAAGTGCGGCGTCTACCTGAAGGTTTATCGCACAATCCCCCTGACGATGGGGTGATAATTGAGTCGCCTTCTTCTTTGAGAAGGCGAGAGCCAAGTCGGAATATTCGGGGGGAATGCGCACGGTGGAGACCTGGTCTGGACTTTCCACCATAGTAGCACCAATGGAAACCCCCAAACACCTCCCCGAGCACTCTCACGACCACCCCGTGAGAGCCCTCCGTTGCCATGAAACAGTGGGGTCATGACAGGCTAACCAGGGAAGGCCTAGCACCACGGGAAACGCAGGAGAGTCAATGAGGAAGAGACTGATTCTCTCCCTGTGACCCCCCTGCGTCACCATTACCAAAGGAGTGGTGGCCTCCATGATAAAGCCGGACCCTAATGGTCGACTGTCCAACGTGTGACCACTGTAACAATGGGGATCCCTAAACTATGGGCGAATGCTCTGTCGATAAAATTCCCAGCTGCGCCTGAATCGAGAAGCGCCTTATGCTGGGAATGTGGGGAAAACTCAAAAAAGTTGGCTTGCAAAAACAGGTGGGCAACAGAGGGCTCTGGGTGAGAATGGTGCAAGCACACCTGGGATGACGCCAGAGCGCTCTGCCTGCTGCCTCGACCCCCAGAGGAACCAACCCGACACCGACCAGCAGTGTGACCTCTGCGGCCACAGATGGTGCACGTGAAGGCCCCCCTTCTGGCCTCCCTGAGCACAGCACCCCCCCAGCTCCATAGGCACCGGAGCGGTGGTGCTAGGAGATGGAACCGACAGAGCCGCATTTGAATGTCCACGGGTGACCAGCAGGTTATCCAGCCGGATGGACAGGTCCACCAGCTGGTCAAAGGTGAGGGTGGTGTCCCTGCAGGCCAACTCCCGACAGACATCCTCGCGCAAGTTGCAGCGATAGTGGTTGATCAGGGCCCTGTCGTTCCATCCCGCTCCGGCGGCCAGGGTCCAGAAGTCCAGGACAAACTCCTGGACGCTCCTCGTCCCCTGCCTCAGGTGGAAGAGACGTTCACCCGCCGCTCTACCCTCGGGCGGGTGAACTCCTCGAAGTGGTCCAGCGCTGCATCTCCTTCTACCCACACGGCGTTAGCCCACTCCAGGGCTTTCCCCGAGAGGCACGGGACGTCTGCTGGACGGTCCTCAGATACAGGTCCAGCTGCAGCAGGAACCCCTGGCAGCGTGCCGCCGTCCCATCAAACTCCCTGAGAAGGGCGAGACGAATCCCACTGGGACCGGGTGCAGGGGAGGCGAGTAGTGGAGACCCTTGTTGTGCTGGTGGGGGCGCTGGAGGGACTCCCTGTCTCTCCCAGGGGTCGATAGTCTGGACGACGCGGTCCATGACAGCGCCGAGATGGTGAAGCATCGCCACTTGCTCCCAGACGCGCTCCTCTACCCCCACAACGGGGGCACCCAATCCTGCTGACTCCAGTGATCGGTGTGGAATTCTGTAACGGGGTGAGTGACTGGTTGCCGGGAAGTCAGGCGCAGGAGAGCAGAGATGGGTGATAACAGGAGAACTTTAATATACACCCTGGCCCAAAGGCACAGGCGAGGCAGCACAAAGCACAACCACGGTAACATGAACCGGAATAAACAAAACAAACAAACCTAGCGCAAGCCAGCCTGTAGCGTAACACCCTACACAAAGAACAATTCCACGCACAGACATGGGGGAAACAGAGGGTAATATATATTTAGTCTGATGAGGGAATGTGAACCAGGTGTGCGGGAAAACAAGACAAAACAAATGAAAAATCAAAGGTGGAGCGGCGATGGCTAGAAGACCGGTGACGTCGACCGCCGAACGCCGCCCGAACAAGGAGAGGGACCGACTTCGGCGGAAGTCGTGACAGGATGTTCTTTTTCAATATTTAGGTAGGATGAGATCTGAGAATTTGGCCATAAAAGCCTTTAAAAGATTTGCCCTGGCCGTTCTTGAACCATATCAAAACAAGTATTGTTATTTGTTGTGATTTGCTGTCGGGCCTAGCACCAGCTATCTGATGGTATATCAACTATCACCTCTACCCCCTACGGTAACTGAGTTTGTGTGTGTATGTGTGTGTTTGGAACTGCTTCCCTTGGAGGTCACCTTCCATCATACTGTCATTCACACTGTCATTCTATGAGGCTGTTGAAGCGGGGATCTCGAGGGGTTGGGGAAGTTGTCTTGTGACTTCTAATACAACTGATGAGGGAGGAAGGGAATTCAGAGAGGGTATCGTCGGTGGCCATCATGCTAAGAGCTACACACACACGGAACAGGCCAAGGGTGTGGGGCATCAACGCTCTGTCGCCTCTGCTAGCACTCCCCTCCGTTTTCCGTGCTGTCAGCAAACAGCTTACACGCACACTATACTCGCGTGCCAAGGGACACACACACTATACTTGCGTGCCAAGGGACACACACACTATACTTGCGTGCCAAGGGCCACACACTAAGCCTGTGAGGGGTGCAAGGTGACTTTGAAATGTCAGCTTCATTTTCATTACATGACGATGTGAAGCGTAACCCAACACAAAGCCTCTCATCCACCCCCTCAGAGTTGAACACGGCTGGCCCAGTGAGACCCAAGTAAGAACCCAGCCGTCTCTGTGTTAGCATCCGGAGCTGAGCTAAATTGGGATGTGTGTCGGCTGCTGGGGAGCTTGACCAACTGACTCATTGGCTGTTTTGAAGGGGATGACTGGACTGGACTGGATGGCTCTCCCTCTCCTTTCTGTGGGTGGAGCGGATGCTTTGTCAACAAGTTGAACAGAGGCTCAAAATGCTCAACTCTTGTTATGCCAGAGAGTCCATTTATTGTTGTGTGTGTGTGTGTGTGTGTGTGTGTGTGTGTGTGTGTGTGTGTGTGTGTGTGTGTGTGTGTGTGTGTGTGTGTGTGTGTGTGTGTGTGTGTGTGTGTGTGTGTGTGTGTGTGTGTGTGTCAGGGTGGGTGTGTGTGTGTGTCAGGGTGGGTGTGTGTGTGTGTCAGGGTGGGTGGTTGGGGGCTAGGCTTTGAGGTGGACCCAATGTTTCCATGAGCCTTTAAAAAGAACGTCAATCATTACACCAGCCACGGTACACACACAAACACACGTACGCACACAAACACAGACACACACACACACACACACACACACACACATACTCTCCCTCAACAGCCATCTTTATTCAGCAGCGAGCTTTGTCACAGCTAAACCTCCCTGATGGCATGGTATAAAACTGAAGGAGCGTCTCTCCCAGACAATTGGCTCCCATTTCAAAGAGATGATCCCTCTGTACCCATGCACTCCGAATGGAGAGGGGAGGAGGGGGAAGAAAGGTAGAGGGGGTAGAATGGAGAGGAGAGGGAATGGGGATAATTATGAATAGACAAGAGAAGATGAGAAAGGAAAGGAGAGATCAGGGGAAAAGAAGCGTGGAGAGGGAATGAAAGGGGACAGCAGAGAGAAGATGAAGAGGACGGAGCAAGGGGAAGTATAGGACACCAGAGAGGAGGAGTGGCGAGAAGAGGAAGGGAGGAGAGTGGAGGAAAGTGGAGGAGTGGAGAGACGGGAAGGAGGAGAGTGGAGGAAAGTGGAGGAGGGTGAAGAGATGAGAAGGGAATAAGAGAGAAGGATAAGGGGGATAGAAGAGAGGAAAGGACATCGGAGTAGAGAAAAGAGCAGAGTGCGTACTGACACCAAGTGACTCTAGGGGGTATAGTGAGCTGATAGTAACCCAGTTCACGTTCCTGTGTGTACCTCCAAATCCCCTGTGTGCTATTTTGGTAGGGAGCCATGGCCCGGAGCATATGCTAGAATGCTCCAACATTGTGTTTGCTTCCAGTGATGTATGATTCATTTGAATGACTTTGGCACCTTGGCCATCCTCTCTGATAAATTATTTCAATTAAACCTGCTGGGACTATGCTTAATGCTAACTCTAGCCAGTTAACACACACTAAAACACACACGGTGGAAAATGGCGCAGACAGAGAGGGCTGCCTCACTTCTAGTCCTTAGGGAACTTTGCAGTATTTCGTTTTTTTATGTATTATTTCTTACATTAGCCCAGAAAATCTTAAGTTTTATTACATACAGCGGGGAAGAACTATTGGATATCAGAGCCACGTCAACTTACCAGCACTACAACCAGGAATACGACTTTCCCGAAGCGGATTCTTTGTACCGCACCACCCAGGGCATTTGAACTGATTCCAGAGGCTGACCCAAAACAACGCCGCCGGAGAAGAGGGAGTCGGAGCCACCGACGCGGTTCGCTACCAAGGCGTCTGGGCTCTCCTTCTCTGTTGCCGACATGAGTAAGACTGCACACTGCCTTATCCCATCTGGACAAGAGGAATATCTATGTATGAATGCTGTTTTTGACTATAGCTCAGCATTCAACACCATAGTACCCTCCAAACTCATCATTAAGCTTGAGGCCCTGGGTCTCAATCCCGCCATGTGCATTTGGGTCCTGGACTTCCTGACGGGCCACCCCCAGGTTGTGAAGGTAGGAAACAACATCTCCACTTTGCTGATCCTCATCACTGGGGCCCCACAAGGGTGCGTGCAGAGCCCCCTCCTGTACTCCCTGTTCACCAATGGACTGCGTGGCCATGTACGCCTCCAACTCAATCATCAAGTTTACAGACGAAACAAAACAGTACTGTAATAGGCTTGATTACCAACAAAGAAGAGACAGCCTATAGGGAGGAGGTGAGGGCTCTTGGAGTGTGGTGTCAGGAAAATAACCTCTCACTCAACGTCAACAGGAAACAGCACCCTATCCACATCGATGGACAGCAGTGGAGAAGGTGGAAAGTTTTAAGTTCCTCGGCATACATATCACTGACAAACTAAGAAGAACAGCGCCTCTTCAACCGCAGGAGGCTGAAGAAATTTGGCTTGTCACCTAAAACCCTCACAAACTTTTACAGATGCACAATCGAGAGCATCTTGTCGGACTGTATCACCACCTGGTACGGCAACTGCACCGCCCACAACCGCAGGGCTCTCCAGAGGGTGGTGTGGTCTGCACAATGCATCACCGGAGGCAAACTACCTGCTCTCCAGGACACCTACAGCACCCAATATCACAGGAAGGCCAAAAAGATAATCAAGGACAACAACCACCCAAGCCACTGCCTGTTCACCCCGCTACTATCCAGAAGGCGGGGTCAGTACAGGTGCATCAAAGCTGGGACCGAGAGACTGAAAAACAGCTTCTACCTCAAGGCCATCGGACTGTTAAACAGCCACTATCACAGAGAGGCTGCTGCCTGCATACAGACTTTAAATCTTTGGCCACTTTAATAAATGGATCACTAGTCACTTTAATAATGCCACTTTAATAATGTTTACATATCTTGCATCACTCTTCACATATGTAGATACTGTATTCTATACTATCTATTGCATCTTAGCCTATGCCACTCTGACATAGCTCATCCATATATTTATATATATATATTCTTATTCCATTCCTTACTTAGATTTGTATGTAGTAGTTATTTGTTGTGGAATTGTTATATATTACTTGTTAGATATTGGTGCACTGTCAGAACTAGAACTAGAAGCACAAGCCTTTCGCTACACTCGCAATAACATCTGCTAACCATGTGTATGTGACCAATACAATTAGAAATGATTTAATTCTAACTCTAACCATTCAAACACACTCTAAATCACATGCTTTGCTAATGCTAACTCTAACCATTCAAACACACTCTAAAACGCACACTTTGCTAATGCTAACTCGAACCATTCATAGACACTCTAAAACACACAAAATGCTAACTTTAACTATTAAATTACACACTAAAATAAATGCAACGCGAATGGTAACTTTAGCAATTAAAACACATTCTAAACCAACTCCCTGTAACTATCTCCAGCTCCAAACCTAGTGGAGCTACTCATGTGTTTTTTTCTCCAAATATCTTTTTCTGACCTTACAAAATACAATTTCACCTGGGGCAGTTACATGCAGACATAGCAGCTCAAACATTTATATTGATTAACTCCATGGAACCTTGAAATGTGCTATACATTGTGGTATGTATAGTGGATGAAGTGTCTCACTGTTTCTCCTGAAGATAGAGAAGTCTCTCTCTCTCTCTCTCTCTCTCTCTCTCTCTCTCTCTCTCTCTCTCTCTCTCTCTCTCTCTCTCTCTCTCTCTCTCTCTCTCTCTCTCTCTCTCTCTCTCTCTCTCTCTCTCTCTCTCTCTCTCTCTCTCTCTCTCTCTCTCTCTCAATTGACATGGCAAGTTCATTATCACTTACATTGTCAAAGTATACATATCGAAAAATCAAAATCAAATATATATGTATATATATACAAAATATATATATATTTATATATAAATAAAGGGTGGGCCTCCCGGGTGGCGCAGTGGTCTAGGGCACTGCATCGCAGCGCTAGCTGTGCCACCAGAGATTCTGGGTTCGCGCCCAGGCTCTGTCGCAGCCGGCCGCGACCGGAAGGTCCGTGTGGCGATGCACAATTGGCCTAGCGTCGTACGGGTTACGGAGGGTTTGGCCGGTAGGGATATCCTTGTCTCATCGTGTACAAAAAAAAAAAATGTATGTACTTGAATGTATGTACTTGTAAGTCGCTCTGGATAAGAGCGTCTGCTAAATGACTTAAATGTAAATGTAAATCGTGCACCAGCGACTCCTGTGGCGGGCTGGGCGCAGTGCGCGCTAACCAAGGTCGCCAGGTGCACGGTGTTTCCTCCGACACATTGGTGCGGCTGGCTTCCCGGGTTGGATGCATGCTGTGTTAAGAAGCAGTGCGGCTTGGTTGGGTTGTGTTTCGGAGGACGCATGGCTTTCGACCTTCATCTCTCCCGAGCCTGTACGGGAGTTGTAGCGATGAGACAAGATAGTAACTACTAACAATTGGATACCACGAAAAAGGGGATAAAATTCAACAACAAAAAAAATTAAAATTAAAAAAATTAAATGGTGGGACCAACAGCAATAATAATAGTAGTAGTGGACATGGGATTACCATTAACAACAACTACAACAACAATATTAATCAGAACAACAATACATTAAAGCAACAGTAGTCTCAACATGACTGAGTAGACACATGACCTGGTATGAAAGACAAAACAAAACAAGATGGGAAATATTATCAACATTGCTTTGCACTTTTCACTGGCTGTCCCTCAGGTTGTGGCAGGAGGACACATATTTGACACATACTTTTCACCCAATAAATATTCGATTTTTTCGTCATCTTTTATAGTTCCAAAATCTTTGTATTGAATTATAATTTTTGGGAAAGAAATATTCTCTTAGGTCTGAGTATTTTTCACAGTGTAATAGGAAATGTAGCTCTGTCTCTACCTCTTCCCTCTCTCTCTCTCTCTCTCTCTCTCTCTCTCTCTCTCTCGTTCTCTCTCTCTCGCTCTCTCTCTCTCTCTCTCGTTCTCTCTCGTTCGTGGTGGTGGTGGTGGTGTAGCGTAGTCACTGATGGGCAATGTTTTTATTGTCCTTCAGATAATTCTGTTCACCTCTCCGGGAGTGAACTGCCTCTTTTCCTCTATACACAGTTTCCTGAGTCTGCCAGGTTGGTCTTCATGTCATTTTCAGGATCACCCTGGCAACTGACGAGCTCGTTAACTCACAGCAGTGATGCCACCCTTAACGCTGTGCTGATGTCAACGCTGGAATGTTACATAGATACCTATGTTATGTAATATCAATGAAAATATAATAACTGCAATAGGCTTGTGTTCTCACAGGCACAGCATGTACACTGATTGTACAAAACATTAGGAACACCTTCTCTTTCCATGGCATAGACTGACCAGGTGAAACCAGGTGAAAAATATAATCCCATATTGATGTCACCTGTTGATGTCACCTGTTGTCACCTGTTAAATCCACTTATATGAGTGTAGATGAAGGGTATTGGGGAGTGTAGATGAAGGGGATTACACAGGTTACATAAGGATTTTTAAGCCTTGAGACAATTAAGACATTGATTGTGTATGTGTGCCATTCAGAGGGTGAGTAGGCAAGGAAAAATATTTAATGGGGTATGGTAGTAGGTGTCAGTAGGTGCCAAGCTACTGCAATGCTGTTGGGTTTTTCACTCCCAACAGTTTCCCGTGTGTATCAAGAATGGCCCACCACCCAAAGGGCATCCAGCTAACTTGACACAACCGTGGGAAGCATTGGAATCAACATCGGCCAGCATCCCTGTGGAACGCTTTTGACACCTTGTAAAGTCCATGCCCCAATGAATTGAGGCTGTTCTGAGAGCAAAAGGGGGTGCAACTCAATATTAGGAAGGTGTTCCTAATGTTTTGTACACTCAGTGTATATATTGTAAATACAGTGGAATTTTTTTTACATCCCTGTTAGTGAGAATTAATCCTTTGCCAAGATAATCCATCAACCCGACAGGTGTGGTATATCAAAAAGCTGAATAAACAGCATGATCATTGCACAGGTGCACCTTGTGCTGGGGACAATAAAGGCCCCTCTAAAATGTACAGTTTTGTCACACAACACAATGCCACAGATATCTCAAGTTTTGAGGGGAGCATGCAATTGGCATGCTGACTGCAGGAATGTCCACCAGAGCTTTTGCCAGATAATTTCATATTAATTTATCGACCTTAAGCCGCCTCCAACGTAGTATTAGAGAATTTGGTTGAGTGTCCAATCGGTGAGCGGTTTGCTGATGTCAACGTTGTGAACAGAGTGCCCCATGGTGGCAGTAGGATTATGGTATGAGCACGCATAAACTACGGACAACAAACACAATTGCATTTTATCGATGGCAATTTGAATGCACAGAGATACCGTGACAAGATCCTGAGGCTTATTGTCATGCCATTCATCCGCCTAGGGTTAGCAATGTGGTTAGGTTTAAGGTTAGGGTTAGGTTTAAAATCAGATTTTCCGACTTTGTGACTGTGCCAGCTTGTGACCACTCTGCAGAGCTGCCTCCAGAATGAGATTTGTGACCTGTCACGGCCGTCGAAAGGAGGAGACCAAGGCGCAGCGTGGTATGCATACATTCTTCTTTATTCTAAGAATGAACACTAAACAAAAATAACAAAATAACAAAATTAACCGTGAAGCTATACAAAAGAGTGCTGACAGGCAACTACACATAGACAAGAACCCACAAATACCCAAGGGGAAATGACTACCTAAATATGGTCCCCAATCAGAGACAACAATAAACAGCTGCCTCTGATTGGGAACCATATCAGGCCACCATAGACATATATATACCTAGACCTACAAAACCCCTAGATATACAAAAGCCCTAGACAAGACAAATCTAGCATACCCACCCTAGCCACACCCTGACCTAACCAAAATAATAAAGAAAACATAGATAACTAAGGTCAGGGCGTGACATGACCGACTGGCTCAATTCGGTCTTATGTAGCAAAATTTGAAATTGTGTTTTTTTTTTTTTACATTGGATGGAGGTAGAGACTCAGAGCTATAAAATTGTATATTATCATACACTACAGTTGAGGAACAATGGGAAAGTACTTCTGCGTTGAAAGTGTATAAACTTTTGTAACCTCACTTTTGAGAAAATGGCCCTTGAATGTTTTCGTACTACTACTGGAGAGCCCTTCTTTGTGGACACCCATTCAGCATCGTTCACACCCTTTTAAGCTTTAGCCCCACCCATCTCTTTAAGGATTCACATGTGAAACAACCAAAGATTTCAAGACTAAAGGCTGGCTTATACTACGGGTGTTTTCATCATTTAATCTGGAGTGCCAGAGTGTGCTCTTAACGTTCTTAAACTCAGAGTGTTGTCAGATTGGCCGTTCGTAAATTTCGGGCGTTTTTCTCTGGGAGCTTTCAGAGCCCACACTGGACGCTAGGGCCAAAAAATATGGTTGATCCGAGCGTTCTGACCTAACAGCAGTCAAACACCCAAGATAACTGGCTAATGTTGGCTAGCTTGCTAGCTACTTCTAGACAGACTCTGACCATTTTACTCGCCCTAGCAGAACTGGTTAGGATGTTTTTATGTTATCCAGAGTGTTGGTGACTGCAACTGTGCTGCTGGCAACAATTTAATATTTTTTTTGTGCCAATATTCAACAGGTGTTGACCGTATGTAAATTCATCAGTTATTCTGCGCTCTGGCACACTCAGACAAGAGTGCTCTGAAATCTGAGTAGATAGCCAGAGCAAATTTACCAGCTATGTCTATCATCAGTTGTAATTAAATTGTTTCCATAAACATTCTATTGAAATAGTTACTTGTAGAGTGGAGTCTTGTTTAGACATGTAGCTAGCTAGCTAAACAATGAACCATAATCCCAACTAATAACGTTACTACCCTGCATGAATCTGCAGGTAGCTAACCAACCAGGTTCAATGTTAGCTAGCTAACATAAGTCAATAACTAGCAATGCAAATGGCTCTGAGATACGAATATTTCTACACAGGTCATACACGTAATGTTAGCTATCTAGCCAGCCAGCTAACGTTAGTTAGCTAGCTAACAATACAACTTAACTTGAAATAAAAATGACTTTCTGACTCAATTAAAAATGTGTTATATCTGAAAATGTAGCTAGCTAGAATCTCTTACCCGATACATGGATGGAAGCTTCTACCTCTCTGTCATGGATGCCATGGTTGCTCTTAGTTTGAAGATGTAATCCGGAGACAGGTGTTTTATACATCTTCTCATTTCAACTCTGTCTGCATATTTGCAATCAAATGGCAGAATTTTCTCCATCTCTTTAGCTATCCTACTCTAATTCCACTGATTTTAAAGCTTGGTCCTCCAGAAAGTGGAGATCAACACTTGTGCAGTTCTACTACGTGATGTCTGTCAAAAAAAGCTGTGTTATAAAGAACTACCTACACATACTGACCAGCTCATATTATAGACAGAAGCAAGCTACATGGCAGACCAATCCAAATACATTCTTCTTTAATAAACGAAATAAACACTAAACAAACTAACAAAACGAACGTGAAGCTATATGGCTAGTGCAGAACAGGCAACTAAACATAGAATAACAACCCACAAAATACCCAAGGAATATGGCTACCTAAATATGGTCCCCAATCAGAGACAACGATAAACAGCTGCCTCTGATTGAGAACCAATCTAGGCAACCATAGACATATAAACACCTAGACGAGGAAAACCCCTAGACATACAAAAACTAAACAAACCACCCTTGTCACACCCTGAACTAACCAAATAATAAAGAAAACAAACACTACTAAGGTCAGGGCGTGACAGAAATAGTGACATGCGACATATGCCTAGTTTCCGGAAATTAGTCACATCTGTGACAAAAATCTCTAACCTGCATGGATTTAACAGCTCTAATGTGGTTCCACCTCCGCCACTGCCAAAACAACCGCTATGCAGATGTCGGCTAAAACGGATTGAAAAGAGCCCATAATCTATAAATAATAATTCTTTAAGAATGACCCACCATTCCAATGAAAGAAGCACGTTCCATGGCATGAGATTAATTTAGAGACGTCTCTGTATTCAGCAGTTTGGCCCCGTGTTTTAATCCAGAACATTTGTTTTTCATTTCTTATTAAGGATGAACAGCGTTGGCAGGAATGATGAGGGGAAGAACATGCAGAGCTAAAAGGTCAAAAGTTGAGGGATTTTAGAGCGATGCCAATGCAATGCTTGGCCTCAGGGGTACGGCTTTTGATTGGCTACCTGAAACTAAAGGGATGAAAGGAGTAGCGAGGGCGTCTTTTTGCTGCCACAGGGAAACCGCTAGGTGTCAGATATCGCTTTGCGCATGTATATGCGTACATGCATTCCTGCTTGTGTGTGTCCCTGTCTTAAGGATTCTAACAGTGTTAGCCAATTCCTTTGTTCAGGGCCTACTTTCACGACTCCTATTTCACTGATTATCCATTCATAGAGACAAGCAAAGTGCTGTTTGTATCGAGCCAGGCTGGCTGTAAAGACATGTCCTTGGACCTTGGTAGCCATTGTCTTAGACTAGTGTATTTTATCAACCTGTTGTTGCAGGAAATGTTCCGCACAGCAGGAAATGCAAACTTGTAGTGTATTCGAGGCTTCTAAAGTTTGTAATTTCCACTTTAAAATGCCAGACTTGATTTCCACTAAATAAAAATGTATCAAACCCTACAAAAATCTCCATTAATTATAATCGAAGCAATAATCAATTGCTACGGGATTATTTTTCTGATGTAAATAACTGGTCAGATTAAGATCAAATCAAATCAAATGTTATTTGTTCCATGCGCCATACAAGCCCTTAAACAACAATGCAGTTTTAATAAAAAAAGGTTTAAGAAAGTACTTACTAAAATAAATTGAAGTAAAAAAAATAATCATAAATAATTGAAAAAATAAACAAAATAAGAAAAATAGAAAAATAACAAATAATTAAGGAGCAACAATAAAATAACAGTAACGAGGCTATATACAGGGGGTACCGGTACAGAGTCAATGTGCGGGGGCACCGGTTAGTCAAAGTAATTGAGGTAATATGTACATGTAGGTAGAGGTAAAGTGACTATGCATAGATAATAAACAGAGAGTAGCAGCAGCGTAAAAATGGGGGTGGGGGGGCAATGCAAGTAGTTTATAGTTTGGAGGTAGCAGCTGTTAAGAAGCCTTTTTGACCTAGACTTGATAGCAGAGAGAACAGTCTTTGACTAGGGTGGCTGGAATGTTTGCCAATTTTTTGGGGCCTTCCTCTAACACCGCCTAGTATAGAGGTCCTGGATGGCAGGAAGCTTGGACCCAGTGATCTACCGGGCCGTATGCACTACCCTGTGTAGTGCCTTGCGGTTGGATGCCGAGCAGTTGCCACCAGGCGGTGAAGCAACCGGTCAAGATGCTCTCGATAGTGCAGCAGTAGAACCTTTTGAGGATCTGAGGACCCATGACAAATCTTTTTAGTCTCCTGAGGGGGAATAGGCATTGTCGTGCCCTCTTCATGACTGTCTTGGTGTGTTTGGACCATGATAGGTTGTTGGTGATGTGGACACCAAGGAACTTGAAGCTTTCAACCTGCTCCACTACAGCCCCGTCAATGGGGGCATGCTCAGTCCTCCTTTTTCTGTGGTCCACGATCATCTCATTTGTCTTGATCACGTTGAGGAAGAGGTTGTTATCCTGGCACCACACCAGAGGGGGGGGGGGGGGAAGAGAGAGAGAGAGAGAGAGAGAGAGAGAGAGAGAGAGAGAGAGAGAGAGAGAGAGAGAGAGAGAGAGAGAGAGAGAGAGAGAGAGAGAGAGAGATAGAGAGAGAGAGAGAGAGAGAGAGAGAGAGAGAGAGAGAGAGAGAGTTTGAGTTTGAAATAATCTTTATTGGGTCTGGGAGCCCACCACACAATAAATACTCATACAAAACCACAGTTACACATCAATTAAAAACACAACTCCAACTCCTCCTCCACAGTAACTAAACACAACAGCCTCTGAATACCCCATATACTCAAAAACAGATCAATATTGTTGACAAGTTTATAATAGGCAAACTCAACCCTTAGTCTCGCTGCCACCATTCCCTCCAGCATTCCCACCACATCCACAGACCCCTGTTCCCGAATACTGTTCTTTCGGGTCTTCCATATCGCTAATTTTGCTGCCCCTAATACAAAATTAAGCAACACAACGACACCCTTTTGCCTGAACCTGTACTTTGGCCCAAATATATACAGTTGGGAAGAGAAAACCTCTCCCAACGTTGAGAACCAGTCAGTGATCAGGTCAATCATCCCGACCAACCTGGGACACAGTAAAAACAGGTGTGCCAGACTTTCAGACTCTGCACAGAATGGACACCCTTCCTCAACAGTAGGGTCCAGATGTACCAGATGCATGTTGGTGGCTATAGCTCCATGTATGATCCTCCATTGGAGGTCAGCTGTCCTCTTATCAATCGGCAGTTTGTATAATGATCGCCAACAGCCTTTTGGGGAAGCACCTGGACCAAGCACACCCGCCCACCTCGTCGATTTTACCCCTTCCAGGGAAGAGGCATGGGACACCTTTACACATATTCTGTACATGGCCTTCTTTCCCACCTCCTTGAAATCCCCCAGCTCCGGGGTATCGAAGGAAAGCAGCATCCCCACGTCCTCCTCAAATGCCCCCACCGCAGCACTAACAATCAGTGCAGGGAACACATAATCCAGACCCTCCTTCCACCGATCAGAATTGGAAATGTTAGTCACATACTGACGATGAAGAACTGGCAAGGAGTCACAGACCTCAGCGACGACCTTCCTCAGTAGGCGAGATGATCGGATCCCCGCTCTTTCTCCCAGCTCCTCCAACGATCTGCTCCTGCTCTGCATCAGATGACCCAGCTTGGTGCACCCGACACCTAACAGGCATGAACGCAGGCTGGCTGAACCCAGAGCACTGGACTGGATGGCAGTGTTATAAAAAAGAGGCTCTTCAAAAAGCCACATCCCTGGTAGCGTGCCGGCCTTACGGGACTTGACAAGAACTCTCCAAGCCTGCATAACAGACTCATAGAATGGAGTCAGGCCATTCAACTCACCCCCCTCCAGCTTTAAGAGGAAAAGGTGCTTGTCTAAGCCCAAACAGCCTGCTCTCCTCATCAGTGCGTAGGCTGTGTCAACCCAGCTAGAACCGTCACTGTACAACAGTCTCTGGGCTGCTTGAAGCCGGAAAGCCATGATCCTAGAGGAAATGTCCACCAGGCCTTGCCCCCCCTCGTGCAGTGGCAGGTACAAAGCTGCAGCTTTGATCCAGTGTTGTCCAGACCAGAAGAAATTGACAAGGGTCCTCTGAAGCTCTTGTATCAGACCCTTTGGTGGCTGCAAAATCATTAGTCTGTGCCACAGGGTAGAAGCAGCAAGATTATTAATTACCAGTACCCTTCCCCTATAAGACAACTGGGGTAGCACCCATTTCCATCTTGACAGTCTGGCACACACTTTCTCCACTACACCCTCCCAGTTCTTTTTCTGAAAGACATCAGAGCCTAGAAAAACACCCAATGTCTTCATCCCATCTCTGCCCCACTGAAGCCCCCCTGGTAACCGTGGAGCGGACCCTATCTGAAGCTGACCTGCCCACAGCGCTTCACTCTTTCCCCAATTGACTCTAGCTGAGGAGGCACCCTCATACACCATTAAAGCGTCTGAGAGAACCTTAACATCCTCAGCCCCTGTAATAAAAACTGTCACATCATCTGCATACGCAGACAGTGCTATCGTGGGACCCTTCATTACACCTGGCACAGAGAAACCAGTAAGCTTCGCTCTTAAAAAACAAAGCATTGGTTCAATCGCCAGACTATATAACTGCCCTGAAATTGGGCATCCCTGCCTGATACCCCTTTGGACAGGGATGGGGCAACTCAAACCACCCCCCACCTTCACCATACACGAGGCCCCAGCATACAGTAAATTCATCCAAGACAAAAAAACATCCCCAAACCCAAAGGCTTTCATCGTTTTGAACAAATACTGGTGGTCCACTCGGTCAAAAGCCTTCTCCTGATCCAAAGAAAGTAAACCCACATTTACATCAGACAGTTTACAAATGTCTAGAACATCTCTTATCAGAAACAAATTGTCAACAATTGAGCGATCAGGTACACAGTAGGACTGGTCCTTGTGGACCAACAATCCCAGATACTCTTTCAACCTGTTTGAGAGACATTTTGAAACTATTTTATATTCTGCACACAGCAAAGCAACAGGTCTCCAATTTTTTATGAGAGCCAAATCCCCCTTTTTTGGCAACAGTGAAAGCACCGCACGTTGACAGGATACAGGAAGAGAACCCTCATGAAAAGATTCACACACCACTTCATAAAAATCCTCCCCAATAGACCCCCAAAAGTGCTTATAGAACTCAGATGGTAAACCATCAATGCCAGGGGCTCGGCCTGTTGAGAGCTGCATAACTGCTGTGGACAGCTCTTGCAGTGTAATGTCAGAGTCCAATGCGACTCTCTGTTCAGGTCCCAATTTAGGAAGACCATGTAACAACTGTTCAGTACACAGAGAGTCACAATCCTCCGCCTTATAGAGGGCAGAGTAGAAATCCACGGCATGTTGACGCATTTCACTGTCATCCGTGGTCACCTTCCCATCAGGGAGACGAAGGCAGACCATCTGTTTACGTTGTAATTTCGACTGTCCAAGGTTAAAAAAAAAGGCACTAGGAGCATCCATATCCTTGAGGGAAGCGAAACGAGACCTAATCAAGGCACCTTTCACTCTTTCATGCAGAAACGACCTCAGTTCATGTCTCTTGTCCTGTAAGTTCATGACTAGTCCAGGGTCATTCTGAGTGAGCAGCTTCAATTCAATTGATTTGATGTCCTGTTCAAGGGCATTGATAGTCTCTTTAACTTCAATTTGAGACAAAGCAGTATACTGTTGACAAAATACTCGTATTTGGGCCTTCCCAACATCCCACCATTGTCTCAAGGACTCAAAATTCCCTTTTGTAACCCTCCATTTTTCCCAAAACAACAAAAACCTTTCACAAAACTTGACATCATGTAACAATTTAACATTAAAATACCAGTAAGGTGATGACCTTCGTGGACAGGACAAGTGAATATCAACAGTTATAATGTGATGATCAGAGAAACCCACAGGAGTAATGGCACACCTTCCAACCCTACTACAGTATTGATCAGATACGTACAACCTATCTAACCTTGCTGCACTGACACGACCTTCATTCACTTTCAACCATGTGTACTGCCTAACTTTTGCATTCCTTACTCTCCACACATCAGAAAGCTCTAACTCAGTTAATAGGCCAGACAGGAAAGTGGCTGACCGCAGGTGAGGTTCTTCAGCGTTGCGATCAACAGTAAAATCCACAGTACAGTTCCAGTCCCCCCCTAAAACCATACACCCCTCTTGGTCACACTGTCTTAAGGTTTCTTTTATTTTATCAAACACAACAAGACGCTCTGTACCCTCATTAGGAGCATAAACATTCAAAAAAACAAACAAAACCCACATAACATCCACCTTGACCAATAAAACCCGACCCTTGACAATCTCTGTTGTAGATATCACCGTCACCCCTAACCCTGAGGAAAACAAGATGGCCACCCCAGCACTGAAATTAGTACCATGACTGAGTATATGCTGCCCCTCCCACCACATTCCCCAGTCAACCTCATTATCCTCATCACTATGTGTCTCCTGTAGGAAAACTACATTAAGCCTTTTCTGTTTTATTTCTTCTAAAACCCAAGCCCTCTTATTCCTGTCCCTTCCCCCATTAATATTGAGAGAGCCCACCCTTAGTACCTCCATGTAGAAAAGTGAAAGGAAAAGCAGAAGATACCACAGAGAAACCAAAGAGAAAGAAGACACCCTATGAAGCATGATCATCATCATTATTTAAATTTTTTCTTATTAACCTGACCACGTTTCCCACCACCTTTTGCTGCTGTAACAGCAGTAACAAATTTCCTCAAGCGAAACCGCTTCTTCTCACTCAACTCGTCCAACCCCACCGTCTTCTGTAATATCACAGCTGACCTCACAAACTTATCAACATCAAAATATTCTGCCAATTTGACAGATTTCCCAAAAGTCTGATCCAGAAACCCATTTACCTCCTCTAGATCATAAATTGAGTCCTCACCAGCTGCTGTCATATCAGAAGAGATATCCATATCCTTCTCCTGATCCTCCTCAGCTGAGGCCATAGACCACTGACTCCCCTCTACCACATCCCTTTCAACACTCCCCACTTGCACCCCATCACTCGTACCAGGCATCTCCTCCACTACCTGGGAGACTAGCCCCACCTGAAACCCATTACCCGTGGTGGGCATCTCCTCCACTACATGAGAGCCCAGCTCCACATGAACCCCCTCCTGTACCCCATTACTCGTAGTGGGCATCTCCTCTACTACCTGGGAGCCTAGCTCCACATGAAACCCCTCCTGTACTCCATTACTCGTAGTGGGCATCTCCTCCACTCCCTTGGAGTCTAGCTCCACATGAACCCCCTCCTGTACTCCATTACTCGTAGTGGGCATCTCCTCCACTACCTGGGAGATTAGCTCCACATGAACCCCCTCCTGTACTCCATTACTCGTAGTGGGCATCTCCTCCACTACCTGGGAGATTAGCACCACATGAACCCCCTCCTGTACTCCATTACTCGTAGTGGGCATCTCCTCCACTACCTGTGAGATTAACTCCATATGAACCCCCTCCTGTGCCCCAGTACTCGTACTGGGCACCTCCTCACCAGTCTGAGGAACTGGCTCTTCAGATCCATCCTTACCTTCTACAACAATATTTTTCCGCTGCATAACATCTCCCTCTAATACAAGTTGCAAACTCGTGGCCTCAACACGGATAACTTGTTCCTCGGCAACAGGTGCTTGTGGCTGCTCAACCACTGTCAGCCCACCTCTCCCTACATCAGTGGGCCCAGGCGTTACGGTGACCACCTGCGCCCCTCCCTCTGCCTTCTCCCTTTTCGGGCAAGCATGTCGCTTATGGCCAACATCCCCACACTCAAAACACCGTTGACTACCCGTACTAGCATACGCCATATACATTCTATTGTCATACTTGACTTTAAACGATATCTCTAAAGTCTGCTCCGGTGAGTCCAAAAACATAAACACCTGTCGCCGAAACGACATAACCTGTTTCAACGCCGGGTGTTTGCAACCCAACGGAACAACCTTAATTGAGCTTGCAAACTTCCCAAAGCGCAATAACTCGCGCTCCAATAGCTCATTTGGAATAAACGGTGGTACATTTGAAATCGTTACCCTTGTTGACGGAGAAAAAAGCGGGGTAACTTGAATAAACATTCCCTTAAGAAGTACGCCCTGCTCAACCATACGATCAACAAGGCGCTCTTCCTTAAGAAATACCACCATCGCTTTATTCATCCGTGACGCATAAGCAACATTATCGTATCCTACCTTCTCTCCTACGGCGACCAGAAACTCCTCCACCGTGACAGTAGCTTCAGTAACACACCTAAAGCCGTGCCGAAGTGACAGGGACGGCATTCCAATTCTGGAAGCCATCCCCGCCAAAATCAAGGTAATTTCGATACGAAAAAACCCAAATACTTAATTCTACCACACCAAAAAAAAAAATATATATAATAATCTTAATCATGCACAGAAGAAACCAAAGAATGCCACCAAGAAAGAAAAAACCGAAAGAAAGTTCTGAATATCCAACTCTACACAACACACGCACTCCCTCGATCACACACTTCCCAGCATGCACCAAACACTCCCAGCATGCAGAGAGAGAGAGAGAGAGAGAGAGAGAGAGAGAGAGAGAGAGAGAGAGAGAGAGAGAGAGAGAGAGAGAGAGAGAGAGAGAGAGGCAGAGAGAGAGAGAGAGAGGGAGGGAGAGAGAGAGAGAGAGAGAGAGAGAGAGAGAGAGAGAGAGAGAGAGAGAGAGAGAGAGAGAGAGAGAGAATGGGAGGCAAAACAGTTTTTTGAAAGGTCCATAATCCTGTGTGCCAGTGTCACCTTGCAGAGCGATGCAGTATGCACTTACACCTCAGTAATTTGATTAGGTGTTCATGAAGGGGAAATTGCCAGGTTAGAGAGTGCTGCACTGCACAGCAGTTTTGTTATTCAGTGTTTGTGTCTGTATGTCTCTGTCTCCCTCTCTCTCTCCCTTACAGGTGTCTCTCTCTATCTATCCCTATCTCTCTATCCCTCTCTCTCTCGTTCTTTCCCTCTTTCTCGCTCTCTCTCAGTGCATAACTTGGGCATAAGGCCATGGTCCTGTGCTTGTGGTGTGTTCCAATGTTTGTGCGTGTGTGTGTGTGTGTGTTAGAGCCATACAGTGGAAGGTAGTCAGGGTGCCAACATTAGGTCAGATGTTGATCCTAACCCTAATTTCATACAGAGTCACTCCTCTCTGCTTTTGCTGGGGCTGAAGACAGACAGCCACACACACACACACATGCACAGAGTGTATTTATCCTACCAACGGGACACACGGCAGCAGTAATGGCACCGGTATCTTAAACCAGCCATGCAAAAAAATGTTTTGCTTTGTTCGTAACTTGTTTTGTACATAATATTGCTGCTACCGTCTCTTATGACCCAAAAGAGCTTCTGGACATCAGAACTGCAACTGCTCACCTCAAACTGGACGAAGAGCTCTTCTTCAATGAGTTGGACGGGAGGAATATAATACACACACCTGACCAGGCCCAGATCCCCATTATTCGCTGGAGAAGGAAACGGAGACTTCGCGGAAAGAGATCAGGGTGCCTTGTGAGCATCAGGCAACGAGTGGCTAATATGCCCTTGCCTTCCATCCTGCTAGCTAACGTTCAATCGCTGGAAAATAAATGGTACGAACTGAAAGCACGTTTATCCTACCAATGGGACATTAACAACTGTAATATCTTATGTTTCACCGAGTCGTGGCTGAACGACAATATTAAGATCATAGACCTGGCGGGTTATACACTCTATCGGCAGGACAGAACAGCAGCCTCTGGTAAGACATGCATTTATGTAAACAACAGCTGGTGCACGATATCTAAGGAAGTCTCGAGGTTTTGCTCGCCTGAGGTAAAGTATCTCATGATCAGCTGTAGACCACTGTCACGCCCTGACCATAGAGAGCCTTTTTATTCTCTATTTTGGTTAGGTCGGGGTGTGACTAGGGTGGGTAATCTAGGTTGTTTTATTTCTATGTTGGCCTGGTATGGTTCCCAATCAGAGGCACCTGTTTAGCGTTCGTAACTTGCTCTTTATTGTTTTTGTGCGTTTCACAAATAAAAAGATGTGGAACCCATATCACGTTGCGCCTTGGTCCGAATGTTATTACGACGACCGTGACAGAAGATCCCACCACACCAGGTCCAAGCAGCGTGCTCAGGAGGAGAAGGTATCCTGGGCTTGGGAGGAGATCAAGGAGGAGAAGATATCCTGGACTTGGGAGGAAATCTTGGCAGGAGACGAAAGCCTTCCTTGGAAGCAGACGCAAGGAGAGAAGGGAGGACAGCGACGACGCCGGGGGTTCGCGGCCACATAGAAAGCCCAAAATAATTTTTTTGGGGGGGGGCACAAGGGGTGGTCACAAGGGGTGGTCGGCGGAGCCGGGGAGTGAACCAGAGCCAGTCTGGGAGAAGAGGGAGAAATTGGAGGAGAGTGAACGGAGGGAGTCAGAGACCGTTAGTGAGTTGATGGAGAAATTGGAGGAGAGAGAAATGAGAGAGTTGTTGTGTTGGTGTATGATGCACGACATTCGCCCTAAGGAATGTGTAATCAGTCTGATTCCACCTAAGTCAGCTCTCCGCACTCGCCTTGAGGAGCGTGTTATTTGTCCGGTACCATGTGTGCTGGCTCCACACACCAGGTCTCCAGTACGCCTCCACAGCCCAGTACGCCCTGTGCCAGCTCTCCGCCCTCGCCGTGCGAAGTGTGTCATCGTTCCGGTATAATTTGTGCCGGCTCTACGCACCAGATCTCCAGTGCGCCTCCACAGCCCAGTACGTCCTGTGCCAGCTTCCCGCACTCGCCGTGTGAAGTGTGTCATCGTTCCGGTACAATTTGACCCGGCAATACGCACCAGGTCTCCAGTGCGCCTCCACAGCCCAGTACGTCCTGTGCCAGCTCCTCGCACTTGCCCTGAATTGTGTGTCACCAGTCCGGTACAACCTGTGCCGGCTCCACGCACTAGGCCTCCAGTGCGCCTCCGCAGTCCGGTACACCCTGTGCCTGCTCCTCGCACGCGCCATGAAATGCGTGTCACCAGTCCAGAGCTTCCAGCGACGGTCCCCAATCCAGAGCTTCCGGCAACGGTTCCCATTCTAGAGCTTCCGGCGACGGTCCCCAGTTCAGAGCTTCCGGCGATGGTTCACAGTCCGGAACCTCCTGCGACCGTCCACAGTCCGGAAACCTCCTACGACGGTCCACAGTCCGGAATCTCATATGACGGTCCACGGTCCGGAACCTCCTACGATGGTCCACGGTCCGGAACCTCCTACGACGGTCCACGGTCGGGAAACCTCCTGCAACGGTCCACAGTCCGGAACCTCCTGCGACGGTCCACGGTCCGGAACCTCCTACGACGGTTCACGGTCCGGAACCGCCAGCGACGGTATGCGTTCCAGAACCTCCAGCGAGGGTCAACGGTCCGGCGCTTCCAGGCAAGGCGTCCAGTTCAGCTCCAGGGCAGGAGCCTCCCTCTGCGCCGGTGTCCAGTCCAGGCACGGTGTCCAGTCCAGCTCCAGGGCAGGAGCCTTCCTCCGGTGCCCAGTCCAGGTGCGGCATTCAACCCAGCACCATGGTCCAGTCCAGGCACGGTGTCCAGTCCAGCTCCAGGGCAGGAGCCTTCCGCCGGTGCCCAGTCCAGGTGCGGCATTCAACCCAGCACCATGGTCCTCCTCTGCGCCGAGGCCCAGTCCAGGCACGGCGTTATACCCGGCTCCATGGCCGGACTCGTGGTCTCGGCGGGGGCAAAGTCCCGCACCAGAGCCGCCACCGATGCTGGAACCGCGGGATGAGCGGGTTCTTCGTCCCGCATCAGAGCCACCACCGATGCTGGCGGATCCGCGAGTGTAGTGGATACTTCGCCCCACACCTGAGCCGCCACCCACGCTAGATGCCCACCCGGACCCTCCCCTATAGAGGCAGGTTTTGCTGCCGGAGTCTGCACCTTTGGGGGGGGGGGGGGGGGGGGTACTGTCACGCCCTGACCATAGAGAGCCTTTTTATTCTCTATTTTGGTTAGGTCGGGGTGTGACTAGGGTGGGTAATCTAGGTTGTTTTATTTCTATGTGGCCTGGTATGGTTCCCAATCAGAGGCAGTTGTTTAGCGTTGTCTCTGATTGGGGATCATATTTAGGCAGCCATTTCTCCACTGTTTTTTTGTGGGATCTTGTTTATGTGTAGTTGCCTGTGAGCACTCCATAGCTTCACGTGTAATTTGCTCTTTATTGTTTTTGTGCGTTTCACGAATAAAAAGTTATGGAACCCATATCACGCTGCGTCTTGGTCCGAATGTTATTACGACGACCGTGACAACCACACTATCTACCTAGAGAGTTTTCATCTGTATTTTTCGTAGCTGTCTACATTCCACCACAGACCGACGCTGGCACTAAAACCGCACTCAATGAGCTGTATACCGCCATAAGCAAACAGGAAAACGTTCACCCTGAGGCGATGCTACTAATGGCCGGGGACTTTAATGCAGGGAATCTTAAATCAGTTTTCCCTCATTTCTATCAGCATGTTAAATGTGCAACCAGAGGGAAATAAATTCTAGACCACCTTTACTCTACTCACAGAGAGGCGTACAAAGCTCTCCCTCGCCCTCCATTTGGCAAATTTGACCATAGTTCTATCCTCCTGATTCCTGCTTTCAAGATCAATTTAAGCATGACGCACCAGTGACTCGGTCTATAAAAAACTGGTCAAATGAAGCAGATGCTAAACTACAGGACTGTTTTGCTAGCACAGACTGGAATATGTTCCGGGATTCTTCCGATGGCATTGAGGAGTACACCACATCAGTCACTGGCTTTATCAATAAGTGCATCGAGGACGTCATCCCCACAGTGACTGTATGTACATACCCCAACCAGAAGCCATGGATTACAGGTAACATTTGCACTGAGCTAAAGGGTAGAGTTGCTGCTTTCAAGGAGTGGGACTCGGAAGCGTATAAGAAATCCCGCTATGCCTTCCGACGAACCATCAGACAAGCAAAGCATCAACACAGGACTAAGATCAAATCGTACAACACCGGCTCCGACGCTCGTCGGATGTGGCAGGGCCTACAAACTATTACAGAGTACAAAGGGAAGCACAGCTGAGAGCTGCCCAGTGAGACGAGACGGATTACCAGGACGTGTACTGCGAGCATGCGCTGACCAACTGGCAAGTGTCTTCATTGACATTTTCAAACTCTCCCTGTCTGAGTCTGTAATACCAACATGTTTCAAGCAGACCACCATAGTCCCTGTGCCCAAGAACACTACGGTAACCTGCCTAATTGACTACCGACCTGTAGCACTCACGTCTGTAGCTATAAAATGCTTTGAAAGGCTGTTCATGTCTCACATAGCACGCACTCCAGCAGGTATACCTCACTGGTCATCCCCAAACCCCACAAATCTTTGGCCGCCTTTCCTTCCAGTTCTCTGCTGCTAATGACTGGAACGAATTGCAAAAATCACTGAAGTTGGAGACTTATATCTCCCTCACTAACTTTAAGCATCAGCTACCTGAGCAGCATACCGATCGCTGCAGCTGTACACAGCCCATCTGTAGATAGCCCATCCAACTACCTACCTCATCCCCATATTGTTTTTATTTACTTTTTTTGCTCTTTTGCACACCAGTATTTCTACTTGCACATCCTCATCTGCACATCTATCACTCCAGTGTTAATTTGCTCAATTGTAATTACTTCGCTGCTATTGGCCTATTTATTGCTTACCTCCTTACTCCATTTGCACACACTGCATATAGATTTTTCTATTGTGTTATTGACTGTACTTTTGTTTATCCCATGTGTAACTCTGTGTTGTTGTTTTTTGTCACACTGCTTTGCTTTATCTTGGCCAGGTTGCAGTTGTAAATGAGAACTTGTTCTCAACTGGCCTACCTGGTTAAATAAAGGTGAAATAAAAAATATTTAAAACAACACCTTTATCCCAAAAACCCTAGACCCACTCCAATTTGCATACTGCACCAACAGATCCACAGATGATGCAAAATGCTATTGCACTCCACACTGTCCTTTCACACCTGGACAAAAGGAACACCTATGTGAAAATGCTATTCATTGACTACAGCTCAGCGTTCAACACCATAGTGCCCTCAAAGCACTTCACTAAGCTAAGGACCCTGGGACTAAACACCTCCCTCTGCAACTGGATCCTGGACTTCCTGATTGGCTGCCCCCAGATGGTAAGGGTATGTAACAACACATCCGCCACGCTGATCCTCAACATGGGGGCCCGGATGCATGCTCAGTCCCCTCCTGTACTTCCTGTTAACTCATGACTGCATGGCCAGACACAACTCCAACACCATCATTAACAACCTAACATGGTCCAAGAACACCAAGACAGTCGTGAAGAGGGCTCAACAAAACCTATTCCCCCTCAGGAGACTGAAAAGTTTTGGCATGGGTCCTCAGATCCTCAAAAGGTTTTATAGCTGCACCATCGAGAGCATTCTGACGGGTTGCATCACTGCCTGGTATGGCAACTGCTCGGCCTCCGACCGCAAGGCACTACAGAGGGTAGTGCATACGGCCCAGTACATCACCGGGGCCAAGCTTCCTGCCTTCCAGGACCTCTATACCAGGCGGTGTCAGAGGAAGTCCCTACAAATTGTCAAAGACTCCAGCCATCCTAGTCAAAGGCTGTTCTCTCTGCTACCCCATGGCAAGTGGTACCGGAGCGGCTCCTAAATAGCTTCTACCCCCAAGCCATAAGACTCCTGAACAGCTAATCTGTTGTTTCCCCCCCGCAAATTGACTCTGTACCGGTACCCCCTGTATATAGCCCCGCTATTGTTATTTACTGCTGCTCTTTAATCATTTGTTATTCTTATCCCTTACTTTTTAAAGTTTTTTTCTTAAAACTACATTGTTGGTTAAGGGCTTGTAAGTAAGCATTTCACTGTAAGGTCTACTGCACCTGTTGTATTCGGCGCATGTGGCAAATAAAATGTGATTTGATTTGATTTGAAACACTGATTTGTACACACACACACACACAGGCACGCACACACACACACACACACACACACACACACACACACACACACACACACACACACACACACACACACACACACACACACACACACACACACACACACACACACACACACGTTTCTGTCTCTTCAGCGCAGCATGATTGATTGGGAAGCCCTGCCACAGTCCAAGGGAGGATTTCATTATTTGCATAGTAAATGGCTTGTTTGTTTATTCATCGCCTTGAGAGGGACAGGAGTGGAACATCTGCCTGTCACTCTCACTCAGATCTCTAGGCAACTGTTTGTGTGTGTGTGTGTGTGTGTGTGTGTGTGTGTGTGTGTGTGTGTGTGTGTGTGTGTGTGTGTGTGTGTGTGTGTGTGTGTGTGTGTGTGTGTGTGTGTGTGTGTGTGTGTGTGTGTTTTTGTTTTTGTGTGAGATTGGGAGTAATGTACCCAAGCCTTCCAGTTAAATGTACGGTCATCTTGAGATAAGTGTAAACTCTGTTTTTGAATGCAGGTCATGATCAAAATTCAAAGAAAAAAGTCCAACCAACTTTTTTTACTGAATTACTAATACCATTGCACTTTTCAGAAGTTAATTGTACTTTCGGTTGTAATTGCAATTCAAGGGCTCAGACATGAGACATATGTTGCAGGGTCTACAGACAATCACTACAAAAGAAAAACCAGCCTCGTCACGAACACCGACGTCTTGCTTCCAGACAAACTAAACACCTTCTTTCCCCGATTTGAGGATAATAACGTCGGTGGCACTGTATTATGTGGGCTGTCCTTCTCCGTGGCCGACGTGAGTAATACATTTAAACGTGTTAACCCTCACAAGGCTGCCGGCCCAGACGGCATCCCTAACCGCGTCCTCAGAGCATGAGCAGACCAGCTGGCTGGTGTGTTTACGGACATATTCAATCTCTCCCTATACTAGTCTGCTGTCCCCACATGCTTCAAGATGGCCACCATTGCTTCTGTACCCAAGAAGGCAAAGGTAACTGAACTAAATTACTATTGCCCCGTAGCACTCACTTCTGTCATCCTGAAGTGCTTTGAGAGACTAGTCAAGGATCATATCACCTCCACCTTACCTGTCACCCTAGACCCATTTCAATTTGCTTACCTCCCCAATAAGTCCACAGACGATGCAATCTCCATAACACTGCACACTGCCCTATCCCATCTGGGCAAGAGGAATACCTATGTAAGAATGCAACTCATTGACTATAGCTCAGCATTCAACACCTACAGCACCCGATGTCACAGGAAGGCCAAAAAGATCATCAAGGACAACAACCACCTGAGCCACTGGCTGTTCACCCCGTTACCATCCAGAAGGCGAGGTCAGTACAGGTGCATCAAAGCTGGGACCGAGAGACTGAAAAACAGCTTCTACCTCAAGGCCATCAGACTGTTAAACAGTCATCACTATCACAGAGAGGCTGCTGCCTACATACGGACTTGAAATCATTGGCCACTTTAATAAATGGATCACTAGTCACTTCAATAATACCACTTTAATAATGTTTACATATCTTGCATTACTCATGTCATATGTATATACTGTATTTTATACCATCTATTGCATCTTGCCTATGCCACTCTGACATTGCACATCCATATATTTATATTTATATATTTATATTCCATTCCATACTTATATTTGTATGTATTAGGTAGTTGTTGTGGAATTGTTAGATTACTTGTTAGATATTGCTACTAGAAGCAGAAGCATTTCGCTACACTCGCAATAACATCTGCTAACCATGTGTATGTGACCAATAACATCTGCTAACCATGTGTATGTGACCAATAACATCTGCTAACCATGTGTATGTGACCAATAACATCTGCTAACCATGTGTATGTGACCAATAACATCTGCTAACCATGTGTATGTGACCAATAACGTCTGCTAACCATGTGTATGTGACCAATAACATCTGCTAACCATGTGTATGTGACCAATAACATCTGCTAACCATGTGTATGTGACCAATAACATATGCTAACCATGTGTATGTGACCAATAACATCTGCTAACCATGGGTATGTGACCAATAACATCTGCTAACCATGTGTATGTGACCAATAACATCTGCTAACCATGTGTATGTGACCAATAACATCTGCTAACCATGTGTATATGACCAATAACATCTGCTAACCATGTGTATGTGACCAATAACATCTGCTAACCATGTGTATGTGACCAATAACATCTGCTAACCATCTGTATGTGACCAATAACATTTGATCAGCAGGAAAAGTTCTGTTCAAGGAAAAATACACCTGTATTCTTATCACTGATACAATCAATGTCTTTTTTATTGAAACCACTGACATCATGAGTTCTTCATTGTGGGACGGTTCAAAAGAGGTAACGATTTGATGTTCTGTTTGGTTTCTAAGCAGTCAGAAAGCTGTTTGGATCCTTGCCCCCCCCCCCCCCCCCCCCCCCCCAAAAAAAAAGTGCAGCTCCCTTCTCCAACATTCCAACTATAATTGGTGGATTTGGACCAAACCCTCTCCATGTCTCACAAATGCCGTCTCACAAATGCCGTCTCACAAATGCCGTCTCACAAATGCCATCTCTCTCTCTCTCTCTCTCTCTCTCTCTCTCTCTCTCTCTCTCTCTCTCTCTCTCTCTCTCTCTCTCTCTCTCTCTCTCTCTCTCTCTCTCTAATGGGCTTTATTGGCATGGGAAACATATGTTTACATTGCCAAAGCAAGTGAAAAGGATAAGCAAAAGTGAAATAAACAATAAAGAATTAACAGTACACACACACAAGTTCCAAAATAATAAAGACATTTCAAATGTCATATTATGTATATTGCTCTCTCCCTCTCTCAATTCAATTACATCTAAGGGCTTTATTGGCATGGGAAACACAAGTTAACATTGCCAAAGTAAGTGAAGTAGATAATAAACAAGTGAAATAAACAATAAAAATGAACAGTAAACATTACACTTACAGTTCCAAAATAATAAAGACATTTCAAATGTCAAATTATGTCTATATACAGTGTTGTAACGATGTGCAAATAGTTAACGTACAAAAATAAATAAATAAATATAGATATAGGTTGTATTTACAATGGTGTTTGTTCTTCACTGGTCGACCCTTTTTTGTTGTTGATGTTGCTGCTGTGATTGCACACTGTGGTATTTCACCCAATAAATGTTGGAGTTTGTCAAAATTGGATTTGTTTTCTAATTCTTTGTGGGTCTGTGCAATCTGAGGGAAATATGTGTCTCTAATATGGTCATACCTCATTTTGTGGACAGTGTGCACATAGCCTGTCTTCTATTGAGAGCCAGGTCTGCCTTCGGCAGCCTTTCTCAATAGCAAGGGTAAGTTCACTGAGTCTGTACATAGTCAAAGCTTTCATTAATTTTGTGTCAGTCACAGTGGTCAGGTATTCTGCCACTGTGTACTCTATGTTTAGGGACAAATAGCATTCTAGTTTGCTCTGTTTTTTGTAAATCCTTTCCAATGTGTCAAGTAATTATCTTTTGTTTTCTCATGATTTGGTAGGGTCTAATTGTCTTGCTGTCCTGTGGCTCTGTGGGGTCTGATTGTGAACAGGACCAGCTTGCTTAGGAGCCTCTTCTCCAGGTTAATTTCTCAGTAGGTGATGATGGTTTTGTTATTGAAGGTTTTGGAATTGCGTCCTTTTAAGTGGATATAGAATTTAACGTCTCTTTTCTGGATTTTGATAATTAGTGGGTATCAGCCTAATTCTGCTCTTCCCCAACACCACTTTCCATCAATTTGTATAGCAGACCCTCATGCCAAATTGAGTCAAAAGCTTTTTTGAAATCAACAAAGCATGAGAATAGTTTATCTTTGTTTTGGTTTGTTTGTTTGTCATTTAGGGTGTGCAGGGCAAATACGTGCTCTGTCGTATGGTAATTTGGTAAAAAGCCAATTTGACATTTGCTCAGTATATTGTTTTCACTGAGGAAATGTACGAGTCTGCTGTTAATTATAATTCAGAGGATTTTCCCAAGGTTGCTGTTGACGCATATCCCACAGTAGTTATAGGGGTCAAATTTGGCTCCACTTTTGTGGATTGGGGTGATCAGTCCTTGATTCAACATTTTGGGAAAGATGCCAGAGCTAAGGATGATGTTAAAGAGTTTAAGTATAGCCATTTGGAATTTGTGGTCTGTATATTGTATAATTTTCATTGATGATACCATCAACACCACAGGCCTTTTTGGGCTGGAGAGTTTGTATTTTGTCCTGTAGTTCATTCAACATAATTGGAGAAACCAGTGGGTTCTGGTAGTCTTTAATAGTTGATTTTAAGATTTGTATTTGATCATATATATATGTTTCTGCTGTTTGTTCTTTTTATAATGCCAAACAGATTGGAGAAGTGGTTTACCTATGCATCTCCGTTTTGATAGAGAACTCTTCGTGTTGTTGTTTATTTAGTGTTTTCCAATTTTCCCAGAGGTGGTTAGAGTCTATGGATTCTTCAATTATATTAAGCTGATTTCTGATGTGCTGTTCATTCTTTTTCCGTAGTGTATTTCTGTATTGTTTGAGTGATTCACCATAGTGAAGGCATAGGCTCAGGTTTTCTGGGTCTCTATGTTTTTGGTTTGATAGGTTTCTCAATTTCTTTCTTAGGTTTTAGCATTCTTCATCAAACCATTTGTCATTGTTGTTCATTTTCATCGGTTTTCTGTTTGACATTTTTAGACTAAATAGGGAAGCTGAGAGGTCAAATATACTGTTTAGGTTTTCTTCTGCCAGGTTTACTCCTTCACTATTACTGTGCCACGATTACAGTGGAAATTTTTGTCCAGGAAGTTGTCTAAAGGGGATGGAATTTGTTGTTGCCTAATTGTTTTTTGGTAGGTTACCACACTACTTTCCTTCCATCTATAGCATTTCTTAATATTATTCAGTTCCTTTGGCTTTGATGCTTCATGATTGAGTATTGCTCTGTTCAAGTAGACTGTGATTTTGCTGTGATCTGATAGTGGGCTGACTGTGAACGCTCTGATAGACTCTGGGTTGAGGTCAGTGATAAAGTAGTCTTCAGTACTACCTACAAGAGATGAGCTATAGGTGTACCTACCATAGGAGTCCCCTCAAAGCCTACCATTGACTATGTACATAGTCCAACAGAGCTGCAGGAGTTGTGACCCGTTTTTGTTGGTTATGTTGTCGTAGTTGTGCCTAAGGGGGCATATGGGGGAAGGAATGCTGTCACCTCCAAGCAGGTGTTTGTCCCCCTGTGTACTGAGGGTGTCAGGTTCTTGTTCAGTTCTGGCATTTAGGTTAGAACAGACCAGTATGTCCCTGGGCCTGGAAATTATGGATTTCTCCCTCCAGGACTGAGAAGCTGTCTTCATTAAAGTATGGGTATTCTAGTGGGGGGATATAGGTAGCACACAAGGACATTTTCTGTTAAAGTAATTTTCTTTTTGAATTTCTAGCCAAATGTAAAATGTTCATGTTTTAATTAATTTAATAGAGTGAGTTATTCCTGCTCTATACCAAATTAGCATACACCCTGAGTCGCTTCCCTGTTTCACACCTGGTAGTTTGGTGGACTACCAGCTCTCTGAAACCTAGAGGGCAACCAGTGGGTCCATCTCCTCTACATACGCTCTCGTTGGCTGGCCCTCGCGTCATCAGAGTGCGCTTCTGAACACTGTATGCTGGAAAAACTAGGTTTGTTATTTTTAACTAAAACATAACCAATCTTTGTTAATCATAAATACCGAACGTGTTTGCATGGATTCCGCATCGCGGTTAACTTTTACCAGCTAGGACCACTCTCTCTTGTCCCGGAATCTCGCTCCACGGTGGATGGAAAGTGTTTTTTTCTCTCTGGAAAAGTTCGGCAAAAAGCTGGCTTTAGGCTAAAAACAAACTGCTAACTGCTAGCCTCCGGGCCCAAACCCACCTGTCTCTCATGGCTTCGCTCACCCCTGGATGTACCACCTGCCAGTACCTGAGCCAGAGAGTCGCTGAGCTGGAGGGGAGAGTATCTGTCTTGCGCCAGATCAAGGAGGACGAAGAACTCCTGGACTCCATGGTTATACAAACCACCTCCAAAATCGACGACGTCACCTGCCCCTGGCTCGGCATCTCCACTTCTGGGGAGCCTGTAACTGAGAAACTCCATTCGGTTCCCTTAAACGAGCCATGGCCCAGACTAGGAGCTAAACCGAAGGGCCTGGTCTGTTCCACCCCTTCTACTCCGCCTCAGGATGCCTGGATTGCTGTCCGGGGAGGAAAGCACTCCAGGAAACGGAATCCATCAAATGTTTCGGAGGTGCTACAATTGGGGAGGAGATTCAAGGTCCTGGAAGACCTGGAAGTGCATTCCAATCATACTGTACAGGGTCCCTCCGCTTCATCTCTACTGCTGCCATCTCACTCTCAGGTGGAAGTGCCCAAGCACACTCATCTGCGCTCCTTGCCTGCCATTAGGTCGTCAGTCTCAGCTGCTAGCCCCCCTCAACCTGCTAGGAGGCAGATCACCCGGGAGAGGCCCCGTCATTTACCCAATAAACCCATCTGTAGTCCTTCCGTTCTCGTGGTGGGTTCATCCATGGTCCGAAACGTTTCAATCCGGAAAGCTGAGACCTTCTGCTACCCTGGCGCTAGGATCTCTGACCTAGATTCCATGCTACCGCTACTTATTAGCAAGCACTCCGCCGCTTCAACTGTCATTGTCCATGTTGGGTCAAATGACATTAAACTCCAGCAGTCAGAGAAATTGAGAGACGATTTTAAAACATTGATAAATACGCTGCTGGAATCTGGGAAGCAGTGTGTTGTTTCCGGTCCATTTCCATCCCCACGCTATACGGATATGGTTTTTAGTCGTATACGCCAATTACACACCTGGCTTAAGGGATACTGCTGCACGATGGGAATTCCTTTTGTGGATAACTTTGCAGCTTTTACAGACCGACCAGGTCTATTTCTTCGGGACAATTTACATCTTAACAGGTATGGCTCCAGCATCCTCTCCACCAACATGTCTCTTACTCTTGCCTCATGTAGAGCCTTTGATACCTGACGTTGTGTATTCTCGGGGGTTGACTTTTGGGATTGTACGCTCCCCTATCAGACTATGTTCAATGCTCCTCTCCCAGTTTCATTAATTAGTTCCTCAATTGCAAATATGGAACAAACTACAGTTAACAACCTTTCTGCAATTCCTAGATTATTGTCCAATCACCGTATTGCGAATACTACTCACATGCAGAGAGGTATTGTTAGTAGTAATCTTGTCCCCATAAAATTGAGCTCTGTCAATAGCTCGAAAATGGTTTATTGCTCATCCAGTGCAGCTTCAGGTGCTACCTTGGATACTCCATCTGATATGAATTCCCGTAGCAATGGTATTGGAATAATTCATTTGAATGCTAGAAGCCTGATCCAAAAGTTGGACTTTATTGAAATTTTGGTCTCACAATCAAATGTTGACGTTCTGATTGTATCTGAATCGTGGCTGTGTGATTCTGTGCCAGATTCAGATGTTCAGTTGATTGGATACAATATTTATAGAACTGATAGAGTTGGTAGAGGTGGTGGTATTGCGATTTATGTTAAATGCTGCTTAAATGTTTCTGTGTCCATATCAACCTCTGTCTCAAAGCAATATGAATGTCTAGTTTTAAACGTGGTACTTGGTAATAATGCTCATTTAACTCTAGCAGGGGTATATCGCCCCCCCTCAGCTCCTCCTTGTACTCTATGCAAATTATCTGATATACTGTCTAATTATGCAAACTCTGAATTACTGATTTTGGGAGATTTTAACCTGGATTGGCTCTCACCAGTATCCGATAAATTAAAAGGCATTTGTACTGAGCTAAATCTAACTCAGCTGATAACTAAACCAACCCGTCCCAACTTTAAGAACCCAGTAAAATCCACTCTACTAGACATTATTCTAACAAATACCCCCCATAAATACACAGCCAGTGGGGTTTTTGCAAATGATATCAGTGACCACTGCCCTATTGCTTGTATTAGAGATACCAGGCTGAAACACTCTGATCCCTGTATAATCTCTAAGAGAAATTATAAACATTTCTCACAGCAAGCTTTTATCCTTGACTTATATCACTCTGAGCTTTTATCCACTTGCTGCTTTCTGGACCCGGTTTTAGCCCTTGCTTTTTTCTCTTCTATTGTTACCTCTATGTCTGATAAACATGCCCCGCTTAAGAATCACAGAGTAAGAAACCGAACCAGTTCTTGGTTCTCTCCTGAATTGTCAGGTCTTTTCCTGCAAAAGAATCGGGCCTGGGCCTTGGCGAGGAAAACAGGTACTCCAGCTGATTGGCTGTTTTTTAGGCAATTGAGAAATAAATGTACTGCAGCTGTCAAAAAGGCAAAATCAAATTACTTCCTTAATGCTATGACAGATTCTGCAGGAGATCCTGCAAAATTCTGGAAAACCGTTAATTCACTGAAACGGGGGAATTCTGCTGTTTCTCTTCCTAAGCAAATTACCTCAGACTTCTGTATTCTAACTGAAAAAAATGATATTTGTGATGCTTTTAATAAGCATTTCATCTCTGCTGGTTTTTTATTTGAAAGGAAAAGTGGACTTTGTGGTACTGGCCAGTTAGTTGATTTTTCGTCTTGCTTTTCAACCGTTACTCTGAAAAATGGTAACCCTGTTTTTAGTTTCCAGAAAATAACTGAAGCAGAGGTTCTAATTGCCCTGTGTGCCATTGATACTAAGAAATCCTTAGGCGCTGACAATTTAGACCCGTACTTACTTAAGTGTGCTGCACCTATTTTTGCTGGTTCAGTAACACACATTTTTAATCTAACATTAAGCACAGGAAATATCCCTAAGGTGTGGAAAGCAGCTTTTGTTCTGCCATTGCATAAGGGAGGTGACGGTAGTGATTTGGATAACTATCGACCCATCTCTAGGCTCCCTTGTCTGGTAAAGATTCTAGAATCTATAGTCAACAAACAGTTACAATCTTTTCTTTCTGCTAACAGTATTCTTAGTACCAATCAATCTGGTTTTAGATCTAAACACAGTACCACATCGGCCACTATGCTTGTTGTAAATGATATTGCAAATGCCTTAGACGATAGAAAGCACTGTGCTGCGTTGTTTGTAGATTTGTCAAAAGCTTTTGACACTGTAGACCATGCTATCCTTTTGAGTAAGCTGTCATCAATAGGACTGGGCACTGATGCCTGCCGATGGTTTTATGACTATCTTAAAGATAGAACTCAAGCCGTCATGGTCGATGGGGTCAAGTCTGACCCCTTACAGTTACTTAAAGGGGTCCCTCAGGGTTCAATAATTGGCCCACTATTGTTCTCACTTTATATAAACAACATTGGTGATGATGTCAGATATTGTAAATTCCATTTATATGCAGATGACACAGTGATGTACTCTATTGCTCCAACAGCAGACCAAGCTTTAATGCAGTTGGAGTCTGATTTTAGGATACTACAGGGGTCTCTTTTACAGCTTAAACTTGTTTTAAACGCTAAGAAAACAAATGTCATGTTTTTTTCTAGGTCTAAACTCTCAGTTAGAAACACGTTTGTAATCACTAGCTTGGATGGTACTCAAATCAATAAGGTCTCTGCATATAAATACTTAGGGGTATGGTTAGATGATAGGCTTTCTTTTAAAAAACATGTTACTGAATTGGGAAAAAAGCTCAAATTCAAGATAGGATTCCTTTACAGAAACAGGGCTTGTCTGTCCTCTGTAAATAGGAAAAAAAATTGTGCAGGCTACTTTTATGTCCGTTTTAGATTATGGTGATATTATCTATATGCATGCATCGGCAAACACATTAAAACCACTGGATGCTATTTACCATTGTGCACTCAGGTTTATCACGGGTGATAGTTACAGAACTCATCACTGTATCCTATATCAACATGTGGGTTGGGTCTCTCTATCTGTGAGGCGAGAGCAACATGCTCTCTTGTTTATTTATAAAGCACTTCTTTTAAAACTACCTCCATATATATCATCATTAATTTCCACAAGATGTACTAATTTTAAAACCAGATCACAGATGTGGATTACATTAGAGACTCCTGCGGTCTCCACAGAGTTGGGTAGGACTGCCTTCAGTTCCTTTGCACCTTATTTATGGAACAAACTGCAGATCCAACTTAAGTTAGACACTCTGGTGTCCCTTGCCCATTTTAAAATGTTTATGGAGGATCAATATGATGTTGTCTGTGATTGTTTCTGTTGAATTGTGTATGTTTTGAAATGTTCTTGTCTGTATGTCTAAAACTGTACATGTCAACATGTTTACACAGGGCACAGCCGTAAAAGAGATCCAGGTCTCAGTCTGTTTTCCCTGTTAAAATAAAGATTAAAAAAAATATATATATATATCATGTTTCTTGTACGATGACAATGTCTGTATTTACGATTTATTTGGTGAAGTCCAGATTCCTACAATTTAGGCCAAAGGCAGATAACCTCAGGCCTTGTAAATTCCAGGATGAGATAGTGAAGGATTTGTGTTCTATAAAGTGCCCAATGTTGTTAGTCGTGTGGTTTGGCCTCAGACCAGTAAGTGTGAGCAGAGCCTGCTGAGCATCTGCTACATGCCATTGGCTTGGGCTAGTGTAAGTTTGGAGGTTGGGCCTGTTTGCCTGCTCACAGCCTGGGCGTATGTGTGAGTTTCATGTTGAGGCCCTCTTTGCGGGAGTGGGGGACATTGGGTGGGCAGGGGGGTGTGTGCATGCTTGACTTGGGGGGGTGTTGATTGGTATCTCTTCAACATGCCCACAGCCACCACATCACCACATATATTATCTCTTCAACATGCCCACAGCCACCACATCACCAAATATATTATCTCTTCAACATGCCCACAGCCACCACATCACCACATCACCAAATATATTATCTCTTCAACATGCCCACAGCCACCACATCACCACATCACCAAATATATTATCTCTTCAACATGCCCACAGCCACCACATCAACAAATATATTATCTCTTCAACATGCCCACAGCCACCACATCACCAAATATATTACCTCTTCAACATGCCCACAGCCACCACATCACCAAATATAGTATCTCTTCAACATGCCCACAGCCACCACATCACCAAATATATTATCTCTTCAACATGCCCACAGCCACCACATCACCAAATATATTATCTCTTCAACATGCCCACAGCCACCACATCAACAAATATATTATCTCTTCAACATGCCCACAGCCACCACATCACCAAATATATTATCTCTTCAACATGCCCACAGCCACCACATCACCAAATATAGTATCTCTTCAACATGCCCACAGCCACCACATCACCAAATATAGTATCTCTTCAACATGCCCACAGCCACCACATCACCAAATATATTATCTCTTCAACATGCCCACAGCCACCACATCACCACATATATTATCTCTTCAACATGCCCACAGCCACCACATCACCAAATATAGTATCTCTTCAACATGCCCACAGCCACCACATCACCAAATATATTATCTCTTCAACATGCCCACAGCCACCACATCACCAAATATATTATCTCTTCAACATGCCCACAGCCACCACATCACCACATATATTATCTCTTCAACATGCCCACAGCCACCACATCACCAAATATATTATCTCTTCAACATGCCCACAGCCACCACATCACCAAATATATTATCTCTTCAACATGCCCACAGCCACACACCTAGTGGGCAAAATTGGCTGACGTCATTTGTGACATCATGGTCATGTTGTGTACGGAATTTAAATCTTTCTGTATGACAGCCTCAAAACAATTTGTACAGACACCGGCACACGCTCACTGCACATTTCTACATATGGGACCTTTTTGGTGTGACCGAGAGAGAGCCTGAATAGCAACCTGCAATCTAAACTGGCTCACTCTCTGTCCACTCATAGTCTTCCTCTGTGAATGCTCAAACACAATTCCTTCATGGTCTTAGTTAGTGTCACATTTCTCAGTCACTGCTCAAATATATACAAACCTGCCTTCTACTCAGGGCCTTGGCTCCTAGCGACTGACAACTGGAGAGAGGGAGAGGGCAGAACTGAGAGAAAATGTGAATGAGGTGGAGGGAAAGAGGAGGGAGGAGAAGGAAGGAGGGATGGATGGATGAGGAGAACAGTGGGAATATATCAGGGAGCCCTCCATGGAAGTGCCACTCAAGCAGAAATGATTCGTCTTTATCTGGACAGCCAGGGAGAGACAGGACAGGAGATGAGGGATGAGAACGAGATGGAGAGAGGGGGGGGGGGGGGGGGGGGGAGGCATAAAAAGTGGGAGAGAGAGAGGAAGGAAAGGAGAAAGAGAGAGATGAATTAGGGGTACAGCAACCTCTCATCCTCCTCCTCCTCAATCACTCTCTTGCTCATCGATTTGAGTTTAAACATAAATGCTGCGCTCATGGAATGGCATGCTTTGAGTACTACTGAGAAGTGCTATTTACATGGGGAAAATGAATGCCATATGCTGCATTTGCTATAGGCCTATTGTTTACCTTTTTGTTGGTGATACTTTCATATTTTGATAATATGCAGCTGTTTAAAGGGCAAATCCACAGATGAAACATTAACAAAAAGCTCTGCCTCTGTTTTGGTAGAAAGCTGAGGGATGGGCCTGGAGAAATGTAACCACTCTCAGATTAATAGACAGAGCTATGGATGCAAGGACTGACCATCAAAATTATTGTTTTAACCATGTGATGATTCTATACAGTGTTTGTTTACAAAAACAAGCTTATATTTTGGGTTCTCATGGAGTGTGACAGTTGAACTAAGCTCATGAGGCGTTTATAAGTTATATTCTTTAACAATCAATGGATATATATACTACCGTTCAATTTTTTAAATGTATTTATTTATTTCACCTTTATTTAACCAGGTAGGCCAGTTGAGAACCAGTTCTCATTTACAACTGCAACCTGGCCAAGATAAAGCAAAGCAGTGCGACAAAAACAACACAGAGTTACACATGGGATAAACAAACGTACAGTCAATAACACAATAGAACAATCTGTATACAGTGTGTGCAAATGAAGTAAGGAGGTAAGTCAATAAATAGGCCAATAGTGGCGAAGTAATTACAATTTAGCAATGTACACTGGAGTGATATATGTGCAGATGAGGATGTGCAAGTAGAAATACTGGTGTGCAAAAGAGCAGAAGAACAAAAACAAATATGGGAATGAGGTAGGGAGTTGTTTGGATGGGCTATTTACAGATGGGCTGTGTACAGCTGCAGCAATCGGTAAGCTGCTCTGCCAAAAAGTTAAAGTTAGTGAGGGAGATATGAGTCTCCAACTTCAGTGATTTTTGCAAATTGTTCCAGTCATTAGCAGCAGAGAACTGGAAGGAAATGCAGCCAAAGGAGGTGTTAGCTTTGGGTATGACCAGTGAAATATACCTGCTGGAGCGCGTGCTACGGGTGGTGTTGCTATGGTGACCAGTGAGCTGAGATAAGAGAGCTTTACCAAGCAAAGACTTACAGATGTCACTTAGAAATGTCCTTGTTTTGAGAGAATAACACATTTTCTGTCCATTAAAATAACATCAAATTGATCAGAAATACAGTGTAGACATTGTTAATGTTGTAAATGACTATTGTAGCTGGAAACGGCTGATTTTTTATGAAATATCTACGTAGGTGTACAGAGGCCCATTATTAGCAACCATCACTCCTTTGTTCCAATGGCACTTTGTGTTAGCTAATCCAAGTTTATCATTTTAAAAGGCTAATAGAAAACCCTTGTGCAATTATGTTAGCACAGTTGAAAACTGTAGTCCTGATTAAAGAAGCAATAAAACTGGCCTTCTTTAGACTAGTTGAGTATCTGGAGCATCAGCATTTGTGGGTTCGATTACAGGCTCAAAATGGCCAGAAACAAAGAACTTTCTACTGAAACTCGTCAGTCTATTCATGTTCTGAGAAATGAAGGCTATTCCATGCGAGAAATTGCCAAGAAACTGAAGATCTTGTACAACACTGTGTACTATTCCCTTCACAGAACAGCGCAAACTGTCTCTAACCCGAATAGAAAGAGGAGTGGGAGGCCCCGGTGCACAACTGAGCAAGAGGACAAGTACATTAGAGTGTTCTCAACTGGCAGATTCATTAAATAGTACCCGCAAAACACCAGTCTCAACGTCAACAGCGAAGAGGCGACTCCAGGATGCTGGCCTTCTAGGCGGAGTTGCAAAGAAAAAGCCATATCTCAGACTGGCCAATAAAAAGAAAAGATTAAGATGGGCAAAAGAACACAGACACTGGACAGAGGACCTCTGCCTAGAAGGCCAGCATCCCGGAGTCGCCTCTTCACTGTTGACGTTGAGACTGGTGTTTTTTCGGGTACTATTTAATGAAGCTGCCAGTTGAGGACTTGTGAGGTGTCTGTATCTCAAACTAGACACTCTAATGTACTTGTCTTTTCTTTAAAAAACAAGGACATTTCTAAGTGACCTCAATCTTTTGAACGGTAGTGTATATATCATTTATAAATCCAAAAATGGATGAAGCAACTACAGATTGCCCCTTTAAGTCTATCAAAAGTGTACTAGTTTGAATATGTGTCTATTCAGCCTATGGATTTATTTTTTATCAGCATTAATTATATTGAGCAATAAAAGCACCACTTCTATTCCATAGGCTGGGATCCGCACTATGCAGCTGTTGCAAGAGCTCATTTTTCACTGGCTGTCCACTGGTTTCAAAAACAATGATTGATAGGCAGCTTAAACTTTTTATTTTTATTCAAACATTATTGGGTTCAAATGCACATTGATATTTTTTTTTAATTGAAACTTTATTTAACTAGGCACGTCAGTTTAGAACAAATTCTTACTTACAATGACGGCCTACAGTACATCGCCAAAGCCGGACGATGCTGGGCCAAATGTGCGTCGCCCTATGGGACTCCCAATCACGGCCAGTTGTAATACAGCTTGGATCGAACCAGGGTGTCTGTAGGGACAAGCACTGAGTGCCTTAAAGCGTTTGCGCCACTTGGGAGCCATCCACAACAACCACAATCCGTAAGGCGCAAATAGCTAAATAAGAGAGCAGCAGTGTGATTCACATCAATGCGTTATGTAGATATCAATAATAAGTGATCTCCGTAGACTACAACACTGCTGTCATCTTCACCTCAAAGTGTTTATTCAAGTTGGATTATCTTTGGATGCCGACAGCAGTCGCACCATTGGAAGACATAGCTTGGACTGTAGCCTACAAAAGCCTGTTCCTGCTCTTTTCCCGCGAATCATCAAACACATTCGGTGTGTCATCATAGTGGTCTCTGACTTGTGGTCAGATTCGCTCACGTTGAACACATTTTTATTTGTGCCTTTTTTCAATGCTGATTTGAATGTCATTGAGAAAACTGAGAAGTGTCAAAGATTTTTTCGCATACATCCTTTCTGAATGTAAAAGTAATCCTCAAAGTAATCATCTAGTTTTTCAAAAGTATATGTAATCTGATTACAATATTTTTGCTGGTAATGTAACAGATTACAGTTACCGTTTTTTGTAATCCCTTACATGTAACGGATTACATATAATCCGTTACTCCCCCAACGCTGGCTGTTAATGGATCCTCGCTGTACAGCTGTGACTGAATCTGGTAAACAGATAGACAGGTGAATGGAATTACTGGCAGAGCTGTTTCAAATCAAATCACATTTTATTGGTCACATACACATGGTTAGCAGATGTTATTGCGGGTGTAGCGAAATTCTTGTGCTTTTAGTTTCGACAGTGCAGCAATATCTAACAAGTAATCTAACAATTCCACATCAACTACCTAATACACACAAATCTAAGTAAAGGAATGGAATATGAATATATGCATATAAATATATGGATGAGCAATGACCGAGCGGCATAGGCAAGATGCATTAGATGGTATAAAATACAGTATATACATATGAGAGTAATGCAAGACATGTAACATTATTAAAGTGGCATTATTAAAGTGACTAGTCTGTATGTAGGCAGCAGCCTCACTGTGTTAGTGATGGCTGTTTAACAGTCTGATGGGTATGAGATAGAAACTATTTTTCAGTCTCTCGGTCCCAGCTTTGATGCACCTGTACTGACCCCGCCTTCTGGATAGTAGCGGAGTGAACAGGCAGTGGCTCGGGTGGTTGTTGTCCTTGATGATCTTTTTGGCCTTCCTGTGCCATCGGGTGCTGTAGGTGTCCTGGAGGGCAGGTAGTTTGCCCCCGGTCTGCGTTTTGCAGACCGCACCACCATCTGGAGAGCCTTGAGGTTATGGACGGTGCAGTTGCCGTAACCAGGCGATGATGCAGCCCTTCTCAGGACGATTTGTCCAAGTTGGGAGCCACCTGAGCCACCAGATATGACCGGGGGCACTGTGGGAAATAGCTGAGATGGTTGTAAATGTATACATGTTATATATATATATATATATCTCTGTGTTACATAGTTATATGATTGTCGTGATTGTCAGATATCTTTGTTACTTGTCAGGATGGGTGTCAGACGTTAAAGAGCACATCCGGTACAACTAATGAGATGCCAGGTTGATAAATGCAGGTATAATAGGAGCAGAGTAGGTTTCTGCCCAACGTTTGTACTGGCCATGTCTTCTCTGAAGTGTGTCTGAATAGTCGGAGGGTGAGGAACTCCCTTTAGAGTGCTCAACAGACAACAGTCAAAACAGGACTCATGTGAAGGAGAGTAGAGAAAGGGTGAGGCTGTGACGCTAGCTAGAGCAGCGGACTGGGGTGGAGAATGAATGACCTATGGCTCTCACCATTCATCAATGTGTAATATGCAGCTATATATATCTTGATACTTAGCTCTGTCTTGGAGAGAAATGTTATTATTTATCGCCCAGACTGGTGTCTTCAATCAGAAGTCAGGCACACCAGACTAAAGATCACTTTACAGACACAGCGCACTGAGCAGGGATCATGATCATTTAGCACTTTGATCAAAAGCGAATCCTCAGTTTTGACCAGGGTTCCCCAAATGGTGGTCCGCGGGTGATTTTATTTCTCCCCCCAGGTTTTCTGAGCAAATAAATAAACTTTTTAAAATGTTTATTGTTGGAACGTAAAAGACTATAAAAACTCCAGCAATCAGCTCCATGTGATTTAAATTTTTGAAATCTGTTCCAAAGTATTCCCACGCATAATAGAGAGGTAGCCTACTGTATATATGATCATATACAAATGTAAGCAAGGTTTGATTATGTTCTAGTCACATATTATATTTGTTTGGTTTTCTTGCTGTCAATTTGGCATCTACAAATTATTTGTAATTATGTTCCACCCACTTACTCAAGAAAGAATCTAGTTGATGATCCCTGGCTAGTTGATGATCCCTGGTTAGTTGATGATCCCTGGTTAGTTGATGATCCCTGGTTAGTTGATGATCCCTGGTTAGTTGATGATCCCTGGTTAGTTGATGATCCCTGGTTAGTTGATGATCCCTGGTTAGTTGATGATCCCTGGTTAGTTGATGATCCCTGGTTAGTTGATGATCCCTGGTTAGTTGATGATCCCTGGTTAGTTGATGATCCCTGGTTTAGACCATTTCATAGTGAAACCTACCTGACTGTCGTGGTGGTTTTGCCTCGCTCTCGCTCTCTCTCTCGGTCACTCTCTCTCTATTCAATTCAAGGGCTTTATTGGCATGGGAAACGTGTTAACATTGCCAAAGCAAGTGAAGTAGATAATATACAAAAGTGAAATAAACAATAAAAATGAACAGTAAACATTACACTCACAGAACTTCCAAAAGAATAAAAACATTACAAATGTCATATTATGTATGTATACAGTGTTGTAACGATGTGCAAATGGTTGAAGTACAAAAGCTCTCGCTTTCTCTTACTCTCTAATTCAATTGATGTCGTGTTTCAGGTTTCAGATCGTCCACCGGCACTGTGATGTAAAAAGAATGTGGGTGTGTGTGGCAACGAGTACCACATTTTGCATAGTAGTCAGCATCCTGACGTTCATCACCCTGATGTAATTGCAGTCAGACGTGGCTAGCTTTTAAAAGTAGATGTCTTTATACTCCCTTAATGGTTGTGTCTCAGTTAGTGCTTCCTCAATACATGAGTTCCGCAGGGGATTAGAGAGAGGGAATAAATAGCATTAACAGCACCAGAGGTTAGATTATAGCTCATTAAGATTCCAGGGCTATGTGGAATCACCTTCTGATGTGTTCATACTAGGATGCTATGCGGTGTAGCTTTTACCACAGGAGGTTGGTTGCACCTTAATTTGGGAGGACGGGCTCGTTGTAATGGCTGGAGTGGAATAGGTGGAATGGTATCAAATACATCAGACACATTTACTCCGTTCCGGACATTATTATGAGCCATCCTCCCTTCAGCAGCCTCCACTGGCTTTTACCCACCCTATTCGCTATATAGTGCACTACTTTTACAAGGGTCCATAGGGCTTGGGTCATAAGTAGGCCACTATATAGGGAATAAGAGGCCAGATGTAGCCCAACACTTGTTCTATCCCTAACAATGCTCTGTTCCCCCTGTCTGTTTGTGTGGAGGAGCACATTAGCATGTCCACAACACCCCCATACATCAATTATACACCAATTAAAGAGCTCCAAGGGTGTAATTGGCTCATTAGCTAATTGGAAATGTATGAATGGAGGACATTTTTCAAATGGCCAAACGAGCACTAATGGCATATTTAGGATGCAAAAACCTTTTCCCTCCTCTCTCTTTTTTCTCCAACCCTCATTCTGTTTTTTCTTTCCCTTTCATTATCCTCAGGCCCTATCATGTCTTTTTTTTTTACCCCCATACATTTTTTGGGTGACCTTTACTTGAGTCATTTTCTATTAAGGTATCTTTACTTTTACTCAAGTATGACAATTTAGTACTTTTTCCACCACTGGTTATTTTATTAGTTACGGCAGAATGGTGAGATCCATTTGTTCTGTTCATCTTGTTATCACTTTACCTACTTATGGTTTCTGTTGTTTAGCAGCACATTGGCTTGTCGATTGTCTCTGCACCGTTTAGAAAGAGAGAGCAGAGCTGGTACTAGAATGAGACACCTCTAACATGGCTTATACCCCTCAATGCAAAGTGATACCTGATGGAGGCTCTTTCTTTTTCTCGACTAGCTTTATTTCCCTCTTGCTGTTCTTTTATTTCTTAACTTGCCCTGACATCGTCTGCCTCAGTGTATGTCTGCCAAACCAGCCTTAGTTTTATTCTACAGAACCAGCCGTGGCTTTTGTTCCCCCTCGGTGTTAATATCTGGACAAATGGTGCTGTCTCCTCCCCTCCAACCTGTAATTATAAACCAACCAGGTGTAGCTATTGTAGCTGAGGCACCCTGCAGGACGATGAGATTCACTCACCCTCAGCCTCTCTTTCTAGATCCTTAGTTACCCTGATTAACCTAGCTGTTGTTAGCACTGACCCCAACACACCCCATCCGGCCACCAGTGCTGCGCTACCCGCTCTCTGCTCTCTCCAGGCTGACCCAAACACCCCCATCCTGCCACCCACTTCACACTCTCTCCTCTACCCTCCGGCTTTCTCCAGCTAAGCTGTGATGATCGTGATGAGTAAGAGCTGGCCCGGGGTCAGGGTTGTATAACGGGGTCACAGTTAGGGCTCTAGTAAATCGCTAACTCACAGGAAGCTAGGAGAAACTGGGAACAGCTGTTTGTCTAATGAGGAAAGAAGGGATAAATGCATTCATCATTCAAAACAGAGGTTTTCTCCACAGTTCCTTATTCATATTTACTGGGAACAAGAGCAGAATGTGATACGGAATTTGAATATAAATATAGGAAGCTATGAATGACTGAACAAACATTTTTACATAACAACAGAGAAAATAGAAAAAGTACAAGATATTTCCTGAAAATCTTAACAATTTGGGATTAGCACAAAAAGCTCAACCGAGATTGCCTTCGGTAGGTCAGTTCTTTCCTCTGTAGTGGTGGTGGTTGTTTCTTTCCATAGCTAGGTCCATCTTGGGGAATTATACACAGGCGTGTAGTGCTAAGCCTGGTAAGACCTTGAGGCTCTGCACTGCCCTATGGACTTACTTATTGATGTAAGCAATTACAAAACTGTGTTCTAAATGTGGTAAATAAAATAGACATGCTTTTTTATTTTACATGAGTGTAGGGGTTAATGTTTAGGTTAAGGTCTGACACTGTAGTTCAGACTGTCGGTTTATCTCGCTGTCTGTCTGTCTGTCTCTCTCTATCTCTTTCTCTGTCTCTATCTCTTTCAATTCAATTCAATTCAAGGGGCTTTATTGGCATGGGAAACATATGTTTACATTGCCAAATCAAGTGAAATAGATAGTAAACAAAAGTGAAATAAACAATAAAAAATGAACAGTAAACATTACATGTCATATTATGTCTATATACAGTGCTGTAACGATGTGCAAATAGTTAAACTACAGAAGGGAAAATAAATAAATATGGGTTGTATTTACAATGGTGTTTGTTATTCACTGGTTGCCCTTTTCTTGTGGCAACAGGTCACAAATATTGCTGCTGTGATGGCACACTGTGGTATTTCACCCAATAGATATGGGACTTTATCAAAATTGGACTTGTTTTTTAATTCTTTGTGGGTCTGTTCTCTCTCTCTCTCTCTCTCTCTCTCTCTCTCTCTCTCTCTCTCTCTCTCTCTCTCTCTCTCTCTCTCTCTCTCTCTCTCTCTCTCTCTCTCTCTCTCTCTCTCATTGCATCCATTGTGTGTTGCTATGTCTGTGTGTACTTATCAACATAGTTAGTATACGAGTGATACACCACATTGTGGTAGTTATAACGATGAAACACTCTGAAGTGTCAATAAATACTAAATGTATGTTTAGTATGATCAAAAGTAGGGCACTATATACATTCTTAGAAAAAAGGGTTCCGAAAGGGTTTTTCAGCTGTCCCCATAGGAAAGCAATTTCTGGTTCCAGGTAGAACCCTTTTTGGTTTCAGTTAGAACCCTTTTGGGTTCCATGTAGAACCGTCTGTGGAAAGCCAAATAGATCTACCTGGAACCAATAAGGGTTCTTCAAACGGTTCTCCTATGGGGACAGCCGAAGAACCCTTCTAGGTTCTAGATAGTAGCATTTTTCTAAGAATGTAGTCAATAGGGTTCCAGACACACCCTGGGGGTTTCTCCAGGCAGAGTCCTGTGAAGGGTTAAAGTTCAGGTGTCTGATGATGCCATTAGAGAAGATGCGTAAGGTGACACAGAGTCAAACGTATCACACCACTGGGCTGCAAGGGAAAATATTAACCATGACCCAGAGGTCATCATTTAGCAGTGTGTGTGTGTGTGTGTGTGTGTGTGCGTCTGTCTGTCTGTCTGTCTGTCTGTCTGTCTGTCTGTCTGTCTGTCTGTCTGTCTGTCTGTCTGTCTGTCTGTCTGTCTGTCTGTCTGTCTGTCTGTCTGTCTGTCTGTCTGTCTGTCTGTCTGTCTGTGTGTGTGTGTGTGTGTGTGAGAGAGAGTGATTAAACTAGGAATAAAGTAAAATTGTTTGATGTAAAATGTGACCCGATTCAGGAAACTAGGTGTGTGTCGCAAGTCACCACTTCAAAATGTGTTTTTTTGGCTGAAATGCCATCTTGAACATGTGAACGTTCATGCGCCTTAATAACAAACTTGTATGCCATCTGTAAATACAAATACAATTGTTAAATTACGAGCCTTGTTGGTTAAGCCACAGAAAAAGGGAGCAACCTTCGCACTAGCCATGATTGGCTGAGATAATGAGTGGGCGGGACAGTTCAGATTGGTCTGCCATAGAAGCTTGTCAGTCTGTGTTGGTAATCCTGTCGAACGCTGCATGTAAAAAATGTATTGTGTAGTGGAGCTGCATAAGTGTTGCTCTCCACTTTCTGGAGGAGCAGATTTTGAGTATGATAGCTACAGGAAACACCTGTCTTCAGATTACATCTTCAAACTAAGGGCAACCGTGGCATGGTATTCCTGACAGGGAGACACATCCATGCACGATGATGTATAGTGGCTTGCGAAAGTATTCACCCCCCTTGGAATTTTTCCTATTTTGTTGCCTTACAACCTGGAATTAAAATATATTTTTTGGGGGGGGTTGTATCATCTGATTTACACAACATGCCTACCACTTTGAAAATACAAAATATTTTTTATTGTGAAACAAACAAGAAATAAGACAAAAAAATGAAAACTTGAGCTGCATAACTATTCACCCCCCAAAAGTCAATACTTTGTAGAGCCACCTTTTGCAGCAATTACAGCTGCAAGTCTCTTGGGGTATGTCTCTATAAGCTTGGCACCTCTAGCCACTGGGATTTTTGCCCATTATTCAAGGCAAAACCGCTCCAGTTCCTTCAAGTTGGATGGGTTCCGCTGGTGTACAGCAATCTTTAAGTCATACCACAGATTCTCAATTGGATTGAGGTCTGGGCTTTGACTAGGCCATTCCAAGACATTTAAATGTTTCCCCTTAAACCACTCGAGTGTTGCTTTAGCAGTATGCTTAGGGTCAATGTTCAGCTGGAAAGTGAACCTCCGTCCCAGTCTCAAATCTTTGGAAGACTGAAACAGATTTCCCTCAAGAATTTCCTCTATTTAGCGGCATCCATCAATCCTTCAGTTCTGACCAGTTTCCCTGTGCCTACCGATGAAAAACATCCCCACAGCATGATGCTGCCACCACCATGCTTCACTGTGGGGATGGTGTTCTCGGGGTGATGGGAGGTGTTGGGTTTGCGCCAGACATACCATTTTCCTTGATGGCCAAAAAGCTCAATTTTAGTCTAATCTGACCAGAATACCTTCTTCTATATGTTTGGGGAGTCTCCCACATGCCTTTTGGCGAACACCAAACGTGTTTGCTTATTTTTTCTTCATGCAATGGCTTTTTTCTGGCCACTCTTCTGTAAAGCCCAGCTCTGTGGAGTGTACGGCTTAAAGTGGTCCTATGGACAGATACTCCAGTCTCCGCTGTGGAGCTTTGCAGCTCCTTCAGGGTTATCTTTGGTCTCTTTGTTGCCTCTCTGATCAATGACCTCCTTGCCTAGTCTGTGAGTTTTGGTGGGCGGCCCTCTTTTTGCAGGTTTGTTGTGGTGCCATATTCTTTAAATTTTTTAATAATGTATTTAATTGTGCTCCGTGGGATATTCAAAGTTTCTGATATTGATGGCAATTTTCTGATAAAGATGACAATTCTCCACGTGACTATAGGGCTGACAAGAGTGGCGTTGACCTCACGGCAGGCACAGGATGGACTCTGGTTGACACTCAGAGCCCCTGCTGGGTAGAGATGATCAGGCACAGTTATGGCCAGCCAAGGACCCTGCCATGCCAGTGGAGGGGAGTGGGATGGAGGCTGCTGGAGGGTGGCTGTTGGGGCTGTCCTGTCCTGTCCTGTCCTGTCTTGCATGGGCATTGCCCAACATCAAATGAAGGAGAGATGGATAAGGAAAATAGTATAGGAATGGACACCACTATGGCCACCTTTTCTCCATTAAAAACCACTAGGCCAGCCTAGGGGACACTGAGACAGAAAAGTAGTGAATTGCTTGGCAGGCAGTTAGGACTGACCTTGGCCTTGTCTGACCGTAAGAGTGATGGATGAGGAAGGTTAGTGTGTGAACAGGCTCTTCTATGGCCATATTTTCCAGTGAAAATCCTAGGAGAATTGGAAACTGTAGCGGGGGCAAGTAGGGTGCTAGATTAGTTTGGTCTGGCCTTGCCTAACCACAAAACACGGTGTGATGAATGACAGAATCAGCACCTGTACATCGATAAAAGGATATCGATTGCCACTCCCCTTAAAAATGTATAGATGAGTTACGTGCCAGAGATACTGGAGACTGCTTTAGAGGATCTAGCAGAGCAGTTGGGATGGGTATCTTGTCAAAAGTTTGGACAAACCTACGCATTGAAGGGTTTTTCTTTATTTTTTATTGTAGAATAATAGTGAAGATATCGAAACTATTAAATAACACATCTGGAATCATGTAGTAACCTAAAAAGTGTTAAACAAATGAGAGAAATAGACAGACAGAGAGAGAGAAAGAGAGAGAGAGACAGTTTCATCATAGCGCTTGGTGGTTTTTGTGACTGCACTTTATTTTAATTTTTTAGTTCACCTTTATTTAACCAGGTAGGCTAGTTGAGAACAAGTTCTCATTTGCAACTGCGACCTGGCCAAGATAAAGCAAAGCAGTGTGACACAGACAACAACACAGAGTTACACATGGAATAAACAATGAACAAGCCAATAACACAATAAACAAGTCAATGACACAGTAGAAAAAAGAAAGTCTATATACAGTGTGTGCAAAAGGCATGAGGAGGTAGGCAATAAATAGGCCATAGGAGCGAATAATTACAATTTAGCAGATTAACACTGGAGTGATAAATGAGCAGATGATGATGTGCAAGTAGAGATACTGGTGTGCAAAAGAGCAGAAAAGTAAATAAAATAAAAACAGTATGGGGATGAGGTAGGTAGATTGGGTGGGCTATTTACAGATGGACTATGTACAGCTGCAGCGATCGGTTAGCTGCTCAGATAGTTGATGTTTAAAGTTGGTGAGGGAAATAAAAGTCTCCAACTTCAGCTATTTTTGCAATTCGTTCCAGTCACTGGCAGCAGAGAACTGGAAGGAAAGGCGGCCAAATTAGTTGTTGGCTTTGGGGATGATCAGTGAGATATACCTGCTGTAACGTGTGCTACGGGTGGGTGTTGTTATCGTGACCAGTGAACTGAGATAAGGCGGAGCTTTACCTAGCATAGACTTATAGATGACCTGGAGCCAGTGGGTCTGGCGACGAGTATGTAGCGAGGGCCAGCCGACTAGAGCATACAGGTCGCAGTGGTGGGTGGTATAAGGTGATTTGGTAACAAAACTGATGGCACTGTGATAGACTGCATCCAGTTTGCTGAGTAGAGTGTTGGAAGCTATTTTGTAGATGACATCGCCAAAGTCGAGGATCGGTAGGATAGTCAGTTTTACTAGGGTAAGTTTGGCGGCGTGAGTGAAGGAGGCTTTGTTGTGAAATAGAAAGCCGATTCTAGATTTGATTTTGGATTGGAGATGTTTAATATGAGTCTGGAAGGAGAGTTTACAGTCTAGCCAGACACCTAGATATTTATAGTTGTCCACATATTCTAGGTTGGAACCGTCCAGCGTGGTGATGCTAGTCGGGCGGGCGGGTGCGGGCAGCGAACGGTTGAAAAGCATGCATTTGGTTTTACTAGCGTTTAAGAGCAGTTGGAGGCCACGGAAGGAGTGTTGTATGGCATTGAAGCTCTTTTGTAGGGTAGTTAGCACAGTGTCCAAGGAAGGGCCAGAAATATACAGAATGGTGTCGTCTGCGTAGAGGTGGATCAGGGAATCGCCCGCAGCAAGAGCGACATCATTGATACATACAGAGAAAAGAGTCGGCCTGAGAATTGAACCCAGTGGTACCCCCATAGAGACTGCCAGAGGTCCGGACAACACGTCCTCTGATTTGACACACTGAACTCTGTCTGCAAAGTAGTTGGTGAACCAGGCGAGGCAGTCATTAGAAAAACCAAGCCACTTGAAGAAACTTTCAAAGTTCTTGACATTTTCCGGATTGACTGACCTTCATGTCTTAAAGTAATGATGGACTGTTGTTTCTCTTTTCTTATTTGAGCTGTTCTTGCCATAATATGGATTTGGTCTTTTACCAAATATCTTCTGTATACCAACCCTACCTTGTCACAACACAACTGATTGGCTCAAACGCATTAAGAAGGAAAGAAATTCCACAAATCAACTTTTAACAAGGCACACCTGTTAATTGAAACACACTCCAGGTGACTAAATCAAAATCAAATCAAATCAAATGTATTTATATAGCCCTTCGTACATCAGCTGATATCTCAAAGTGCTGTACAGACTACCTCATGAAGCTGGTTGTGAGAGTGTGCAAAGCTGTCATCAAGGCAAAGGGTGGCTACTTTGAAGAATCTCAAATATAAAAAGTTTCTTCAAGTGCAATCGCAAAAACCATCAAGTGCTCTGATGAAACTGGCTCTCTCTCTTTCTCTCTCTCTCTCTATCTGTCTCTTTCTCTGATTGCGTCCATTTGTTTAACACTTTTTTGGTTACTACATGATTCCATATGTGTTATTTCATAGTTTTGATGTCATCACTATTATTCTACAATGTAAACAATAGTAAAAATAAAGAAAAACTCTTGAATGAGTAGGTGTTCTAAAACTTTTGACCGGTAGTGTATATAGAGAGACTTATAAAGCAAAGAGTGTGAGAGGCAGAAAAGTGCCAGAGGGACCACAGTACCAATGTGGTTGGGGAATGCCAAAGGGGGTGGTAGGATGAAATTGCATTGGCAGAGAAGGGTGTATTAGATCATGTTAAATCAATAACAAAGCACAGTTTTCCTCATCGGTTAATGGAAATGTTGAATTAACATTGCATTCTAAGTGGGTTATGCCAACTGAGACAACGAATGTGTTTGTGTGTGCCTAGCAACTGGAATTGTGTAATTGCTGTTTGATGGAACACTCCAAAGACGCACGCGCTTGTGTTTGTGCGTGTGTTTGTGCGTGCGTGTGTTTGTGCGTGCGTGTGTTTGTGCGTGCGTGTGTTTGTGCGTGCGTGTGTGTGTTTGTGCGTGCGTGTGTTTGTGCGTGCGTGTGTTTGTGCCTTTGTGTGTGTGTTTGTGCGTGTGTTTGTGCGTGCGTGTGTGCGTGCGTGCGTGCGTGTGTGTATTTGTGCGTGTGTTTGTGCGTGTGTGTGTTTGTGCGTGTGTTTGTGCGTGTGTGTCTCTGTCTCTGTCTCGCTCCCAGAGGAAAAGTTCTCAAATCGTGCATAGCCTTGGCCCCGTTTGTGCTTGCGTGGAAAGGGAAATTAAAAAAGGCCTACAGCAGCCCTCTTCTCTCTTTCTCTCTGTCTCTCTCTCTATCTCTCTTCTCTCTCTGTCTCTCTTCTCTCTCTCTCTCTCTTCTCTCTCTCTCTGTCTCTCTTTCTCTCTCTCTCTCTCTGTCTCTCTTTCTCTCTCTCTCTCTCTCTCTCTCTCTCTCTCTCTCTCTCTCTCTCTCTCTCTCTCTCTCTCTCTCTCTCTCTCTCTCTCTCTCTCTCTCTCTCTCTCTCTGTCTCGGTCTCTCTCTCTCTTCTCTCTCTCTCTGTCTCTCTCTCTCTGTGTGTCTCTCGCTCTCTTCTCTCTCTGTCTCTCTCTCTCTCTCTCTCTGTCTCTCTCTCTCTCAGTATTCAACAGGATAATCTCTTATATTCCCTCGCTCCTGCCCCAGGGGTCTGAAGCTTTACTCTCCAAAGAGTCTGTTGGTGGGTTTTTACATCTCCCAATCTCCAGTAGACTGTATTGGTGCCAAGTACTGTAACTACCCAGTAAACATGCCCACATTGGCATCAGGGGGCTGTAACCAGTATTTGAGTTTTAGTGAGGTCCATCCGGGAGGGGTGGCATGGTGGGGGGCTACAAATAGATACAGTATTTATGTAAAGAGAGCTACTGTATGAGATGTTCAAATTGAAACATATCTTCTTCTTTTTTAAGTTCCTAACATGTTTGATAAGATTAGTACAGATTTTCTCAGGAACCCTGCATGGGGGTCCGACCCCAAGTTTGGGAACCACTGTACTAACCTCTCTTTTTGCTTGCTCTCTCTCGCTCTCTCTCGCTCGCTCGCTCTCTCTCTCGCTCTGCTTCTCCTGCATGCATTGCAGCCTGCCTCACCACTGAGCGCCACATCACTGTCTGTCTCAGTAACCTACTCTATGTAAAGCAAAGTTATTATGAGAACTTAGTAGCCTATCTTTTGCAGATCAAATCAAATCAAACGTATTTATGTAGCCCTTCTTACATCAGCTGATATCTCTGTACAGAAGTGCTGTACAGAAACCCAGCCTACAACCCCAAACAGCAAGCAATGCAGGTGTAGAAGCACGGTGGCTAGGAAAAACTCCCTAGAAAAGCCAAAACCTAGGAAGAAACCTAGAGAGGAACCAGGCTATGAGTGGTGGCCAGTCCTCTTCTGGTTGTGCCGGGTGGAGATTATAACAGAACATGGCCAAGATGTTCAAATGTTCATAAATGACCAGCATGGTCAAATAATAATAATCACAGTAGTTGTTGAGGGTGCAACAAGTCAGCACCTCAGGAGTAAATGTCAGTTGGATTTTCATAGCCGATCATTAAGAGTATCTCTACCGCTCCTGCTGTCTCTAGAGAGTTGAAAACAGCAGGTCTGGGACAGGTAGCACGTCCGGTGAACAGGTCAGGTTTCCATAGCCGCAGGCAGAACAGTTGAAACTGGAGCAGCAGCACGGCCAGGTGGACTGGGGACAGCAAGGAGTCATCATGCCAGGTAGTCCTGAGGCATGGTCCTAGGGCTCAGGTCCTCCGAGAGAGAGAAAGAAAGAGAGAATGAGAGAATTAGAGAGAGCATACTTAAATTCACACAGGACACCGGATAAGACAGGAGAAGTACTCCAGATATAACAGACTGACCCTAGCCCCCCGACACATAAACTACTGCAGCATAAATACTGGAGGCTGAGACAGGAGGGGTCAGGAGACACTGTGGCCCCATCCGATGATACCCCCGGACAGGGCCAAACAGGCAGGATATAACCCCACCCACTTTGCCAAAGCACAGCCCCCACACCACTAGAGGGATATCGTCAACCACCAACTTACCATCCTGAGACAAGGCCGAGTATAGCCCACAAAGATCTCCGCCACGGCACAACCCAAGGGGGGGCGCCAACCCAGACAGGAAGATCACGTCAGTGACTCAACCCACTCAAGTGACGCACCCCTCCTAGAGACGGCATGGAAGAGCACCAGTAAGCCAGTGACTCAGCCCCTGTAATAGGGTTGGAGGCAGAGAATCCCAGTGGAGAGAGGGTAGTGGAGAGATGTGATTAGAACTCAGTCAGATCATGAATATAAGCATTCTGGGAGCAATATTTAGATGTTGACCCATAATTGATTTTCTTAATTGTGTACGTACAGTTGAAGTCGGAAGTTTACATACACTTAGGTTGGAGTCATTAAAACTCGTTTTTCAACCACTCCACAAATGTATTGTTAACAAACTATAGTTTTGGCAAGTCGGTTAGGACATCTACTTTGTGCATGACACAAGTAATTTTTCCAACAATTGTTTACAGACAGATTATTTCACTTATTATTCACTGTATCACAATTCCAGTGGGTTAGAAATGTACATACACTAAGTTGACTGTGCCTTCAAACAGCTTGGAAAATTACAGAAAATGTTGTCATGGCTTTAGAAGCGTCTGATAGGCTAATTTACATAATTTGAGTCAATTGGAGGTGTACCTGTGGATGTATTTCAAGGCCTACCTTCCAACTCCCTGCCTCTTTGCTTGACATCATGGGAAAATCAAAAGAAATCAGCCAAGACCTCAGAAAAAAAATTGTAGAACTCCACAAGTCTGGTTCATCCTTGGGAGCAATTTCCAAATGCCTGAAGGTACCACGTTCATCTGTACAAACAATAGTACACAAGTATGAACACCATGGGACCACACAGTCGTCATACCGCTCAGGACGGAGACACGTTCTGTCTCCTAGAGATGAAAGTACTTTGGTGTAAAAAGTGCAAATCAATCCCAGAACAACAGCAAAGGACCTTGTGAATATGCTGGAGGAACCAGGTACAAAAGTATCTATATCCACAGTAAAACGAGTCCTATATCGACATAACCTGAAAGGCCGCTGAGCAAGGAAGAAGCCACTGCTCCAAAACCGTCATAAATAAGCCAGACTACGGTTTGCACATGGGGACAAAGATCATACTTTTTGGAGAAATGTCCTCTGGTCTGATGAAACAAAAATAGAACTGTTTGGCCATAATGACCATTGTAATATTTGGAGGAAAAAGGGGGAGGCTTTGCTGCAGGAGGGACTGGTGCACTTCACAAAATAGATGGCATCACGAGGGTGGATAATTATGTGGATATATTGAAGCAACATCTCAAGACATCAGTCAGGAAGTTAAAGCTTGGTCGCAAATGGGTCTTCCAAATGGACAATGACCCCAAGCATACTTCCAAAGTTGTGGCAAAATGGCTTAAGGACAACAAAGTCAAGGTATTGGAGTGGCCATCACAAAGCCCTGACCTCAACCCTATAGAAAAGTTGTCGGCAGAACTGAGAAAGTGTGTGCGAGCAAGGAGGCCTACAAACCTGCCTCAGGTACACCAGCTCTGTCAGGAGGAATGGGCCAAAATTCACCCAAGTTATTGTGGGAAGGTTGTGGAAGGCTACCCAAAACGTTTGACCCAAGTTAAACAATTTCAAGGCAATGCTACCAAATACTACTTGAGTGTATGTAAACTTCTGACCCACTGGGAATGTGATGAAAGAAATAAAAGCTCAAATAAGTCATTCTCTCTACTTTTGTTCTGACATTTCACATTCTTAAAGTAAAGTGGTGATACTAACTGTTCTTAGACAGGTAATTTTTACTAGGATTAAATGTCAGGAAAACTGAAAAACTGAGTTTAAATGTATTTGGCTAAGGTGTATGTAAACTTCCGACTTCATATATATATAAAATAACCAAGGTCCGGACCTCGGTGTCCTCATATTTAGTTACGGCCATGACTGGCATGATGTGGGCCCAGGGCTAAAATAATGTCCTCATTTAGGCTGACCACATTGGGCTCATCGGCTTCACATTGGCCCCATTTGTTCCCAATGTGAGCTCATGGTATTATCCCTATGTGTTTCGCCCACCATGTGCCAATTTATCCATACATCCATAGCTCTGTCTATGTGGTGACATTTTTCCAGCCTCTTCCCTCAGCTTTTTACCAAAACAGTGGGGGGGGTCAGCTTTGTTATTGTTTGAACTGCAGATTACCTCTTCAAGGTCTGTTGTTTAGCACCTATTATAACTTCACAACTGTTGTTCTAATAGGTGTAGAAAGTATAGCGATAGATATGAGGAAGTAGAAATGACAGAGAGTGATAGAGATGGGGAAAAGGACAAGCAGAGGGGAATAGTGAACAGAGTAGAAATGGAAGCACAGTGGAAAAGTCTGAAGGAGAGAAATGTCTTTGAAGTGGCAGGAAATGTTTGGAAATAATTTTTGTATGAAGCATAGGCCTCTTTCCCTTCCTTCCGTAGCCATTGGACCGGAGCAGCAATATCATTCATTTTAATACCTGTAATGTTAACTGGAGGAGACAGTAATGGGTAATTCCACGATAACGAAATTGCACTGAGACTCTGATTTTTTCACCTAAAATTTATGCCAAACAAAAACGATTGATTTAAAATTTTAACAAACCATACAAATCCATGCACAAGGAATATTTTTAACAATTTACACTGAAAATGTTACAAAACAAATTTACTGGAAAAACTGTGCAGATGCAAAGTTTGGTAACAGAATTTAGGTAAAATCTCCCTCAGTTTTATATGTGAACACGTTTTCTAAAAACTCTGTATCAAAGATGTCTGCAGAAGAATGAGGTGTCAGCTATGACATGAATCCTTGACTTTGAAAAAACATATTTTGGTTATTGAACTACACTAAGTGAAGTGGAATTATACCTGGTAACGGAATTGCGGTAACAGAATTTCATCATTGGTCCCTAATCTGTACTATACAGAAATGCATAATTATGGATATGAATGTCATTCTCTTCATAGTGATGTATCCTGAATAGGTTCACAAAGGTAGAAATATCCAATATCCTCCTCTGCATATTTTGTGTATTATTCTACACACTGGCTATTATTTTTATGAGCTCTGCCCCCAAACAAGACCAAATCTGAACCAATCATAAACGTCTATGTTTCACAAGTTTGGACATCAAAGTATAGCACAGTAGAGCGCAGTAGTGTACAGTAGAGTACAATAGAGTACAGCACGGCACGGCACAGTAGAGTTGAGTTCAGTACAGTAGAGTTCAGAACAGTACAGTACAATACAGTAGAGTAGAGTTCAGTGGAGTACAGTACAATACTGTACAGTAGAGTTCAGTGGAGTACAGTACAATACTGTACAGTAGAGTAGAGTTCAGTGGAGTACAGTACAATACTGTACAGTAGAGTAGAGTTCAGTGGAGTACTGTACAATACTGTACAGTAGAGTAGAGTTCAGTGGAGTACAGTACAATACTGTACAGTAGAGTTCAGTGGAGTACAGTACAATACTGTACAGTAGAGTAGAGTTCAGTGGAGTACAGTACAATACTGTACAGTAGAGTAGAGTAGAGTTCAGTGGAGTACAGTACAATACTGTACAGTAGAGTAGAGTTCAGTGGAGTACTGTACAATACTGTACAGTAGAGTAGAGTTCAGTGGAGTACAGTACAATACTGTACAGTAGAGTAGAGTTCAGTGGAGTACTGTACAATACTGTACAGTAGAGTTCAGTGGAGTACAGTACAATACTGTACAGTAGAGTAGAGTTCAGTGGAGTACAGTACAATACAGTAGAGTAGAGTTCAGTGGAGTACAGTACAATACTGTACAGTAGAGTAGAGTTCAGTGGAGTACTGTACAATACTGTACAGTAGAGTAGAGTTCAGTGGAGTACAGTACAGTACAGTACAGTAGAGTAGAGTTCAGTGGAGTACAGTACAATACTGTACAGTAGAGTAGAGTTCAGTGGAGTACTGTACAATACTGTACAGTAGAGTAGAGTTCAGTGGAGTAGAGTACAATACTGTACAGTAGAGTAGAGTTCAGTGGAGTACTGTACAATACTGTACAGTAGAGTAGAGTTCAGTGGAGTACAGTACAGTACAGTACAGTAGAGTAGAGTTCAGTGGAGTACTGTTGAGTAGAGTAAAGTTCAGTATAATACAGTACATTGTAGAGGGAGAATGGCTGGTCTGAGGTAAGGCCTTGCATCGGAACAATCTAGACTGACGAATATGAATATTAGTACGCAGGCTAAGGTGGAAATTAACTGCCATTCAAAATGAGGAGCGAATCTAGGGGAATGAAAAGTACATAGTGCATGCTAATATGCTAACGCTAACAATCTTTTCCCCGTGTCCACTGCACAGTACACATACTTTATTTTGTCGTGGCAAAGTGGGAGTGACTTGACACAATGATTGTTTTCACAAGGCAATTAGGAGCCGTGTACCTTTTCTCATTCAATTAGCTGGGTGACGAGCGATCGAGTGAGTCAGCTCTGAGACCGCATGGCTTAGCATCCTGCGTGCTAACAACACAGCAGATCTGTCTGAGAAATCCTGCTCACATCACTCTAGTTATATATTCTTCTCCTAAAGATACATCCTCTTTCTATTCTCTCTACGCCGTCTCTAAGTCCCTTAATATTCCATACTTGTCCTCAAGTCATTCTCGACTTCCAAGTCATTACCGAGCAGAAGTCTCCTTTAATCTTGATTGACCCGTGTGGTGGGAATAGTGTAGTATAACACAGGAAATTAGACCCAGGAAAAAGGTAATGAGATGTGATTCAATGAGCAAATGTATTTGAATGATAGCAGGTGTTTGTTTCTCGGTGGATGGTTGTGTCTGTGTGATTGATATGCAATGAAGTATGAATAGTACACAGTATGCATGTTAAGTATGCAGATTAAATAAGTAGTAGGTAAACCAGATTTTGGGCACGGCCCTTGACTTCCAGCCTCATCGTGAAGTGGCAGAGTATGCCATGCACTGTATATGTATGGAGGCTGCTGAGGGGAGTACGGCTCATAATAATGGCTGGAACGGCGCTAATGGAATGGTATCAAACAAATGGAAACCACTCGTTTGATGTATTTGCTACCATTCCACTTATTCCGCTCCAGCCATTGCCACAAGCCCGTCCTCCTCCTCTGTTGTCAGACACACACGTCTTCCTTAATTGTGTGCAGCGAATTCTACTAGATCAAAAGCCTAAATTAATATGACATCCTGGCATTTAAAGCATACAAAACTTTCTATATTTCACATACTATAAAACTATATTTTTTCACATACCCAAAATGTCTACTATTTGGAACACAAATACAGGTATTGAGACACGGCCAAGCACTTTTTAACTCAAATGCAATTTTAAGCACTAACCCTAACCTTTACCTTCACACTAACCCTAGCTTCATGTGCACACCCCGGTTCAACCCTAACCCCAAACCTATCCCTAGCCTCAAACCTAACCCTACCCCTAGCCTCAAACCTAAACCTAACCCTAGCCTCAAGCCTAACCCTTACCTGTAACCCGAACCCTTTCCCTTGATAAAGGACCAATAAGCTAATGTGTTGTGGTCTCTCCTCTGTAGGGAACGTGTTTGTGGTGAGCCTGGCCTTTGCTGACCTCGTGGTGGCCTTCTACCCCTACCCATTGGTGCTCTACGCCATCTTCCATGACGGCTGGTCGCTGGGAGAGACACAGTGCAAAGTGACTAAGACCTGTCTGTCTGTGTGCCTGCCTGCCTGTCTGTCTGTCTGTCTGTCTGTCTGTCTGTCTGTCTGTCTGTCTGTCTGTCTGTCTGTCTCTCTGCCTTTCTAGCCCTGTTTATACCTGGTTCTAACATGTTATATGTATTGATCTTGTCCACATTCTGATTGTGCCCACATTTTTATACAGGTGTAGATGATTAAAATACAGATTGTCATCAGACAATGATTAGATCTTCCTGACCACCTCGGGAGGTAGTCAGGCACTCATTGTGTCTGGATATCTTACAAATATAGACGTATCTGGACAATGAAACCATTTAAATCATAATTATCCTGCCTTATGAAATCATTTACAGGTGGCACCATTGACTTATGGCATCCATATGGCTTAAAATAAATAAATATTATTTTGAAAGAATAGCTGTCAAATAATTTGCATACAGGGAGGGATGAGGAAATATGGTCACAATGCGGAGACATATTTCTGAAAATGTGGGCAAATTCAGAATGTGGACAAGATTAGGACAAAGGTTGAATGTTAGAACCAAGTATAAACAGGGCTTCTGTTTTCTCTCTCTCTTTCTAGGTCAGTGGTTTCCTGATGGGCCTGAGCGTCATCGGCTCCATCTTTAACATCACCGGCATCGCCATCAACCGCTACTGTTACATCTGCCACAGCTTTGCCTACGACAGGCTCTACAGCTACCGCAACACCCTCTTCCTGGTGGGGCTCATCTGGCTTCTCACCATCCTGGCCATCATACCAAACTTCTTCGTAGGGTCGCTCCAGTACGACCCCAGGGTGTATTCGTGTACCTTTGCCCAGGCCGTCAGTACATCGTACACCATCACCGTGGTGGTGATTCATTTCTTTGTGCCCATAGCCGTGGTTACCTTCTGCTACCTGAGGATCTGGATCCTGGTCATCCAGGTGAGGAGGAAGGTGAAGTCAGAGGTGAAGCCCCGCCTCAAACCCAGCGACATGCGCAACTTCATCACCATGTTCGTGGTGTTCGTGCTCTTTGCCATCTGCTGGGCGCCGCTCAACTTCATCGGTCTGGCCGTGGCCATCGACCCAGAGACGGTGGCGCCACGGATCCCCGAGTGGCTGTTTGTGGTCAGCTACTTCATGGCGTACTTCAACAGTTGCCTTAACGCCATCATCTACGGCCTGCTCAACCAGAACTTCCGTAAGGAATACAAACGGATTATCATGTCCATGTGGATGCCTGGTCTGTTCTTCCAGGAGGCGTCACAGGGGGGTACAGAGGGTATAAGGAGCAAGCACTCGCCCAGACTGGGACTCAACAACAACGATCACGTCAAGGGAGAGGCTTTGTGACGCTGACTCCAAGGTTCTTCTCGCCTCCACTCCTCTCCTCCACTTCTCTCCTCCACTTCTCTCCTCCACTCCTCCCCTATGGTGTTGTTGGACTTGTTTCTTTTTTCTTCTCTCTCTCTCTCTTTTTTCAGTCATGGAGTTCCATTTCTCTCCTGTATCTCACTGACTGCACAGTTGTGCTGTTACCGAAGCCTCAAAGAAGTCTCGGAATGGTGCGTATTAAAGAGAGAGAGAGACATACACAAAGGTGTTGACTGATGCTAACTGACTGTGTTATTCACAATTCGAAGAGTGCCATTCATGAAGCATATATGTTCTATCTTATTATGTATCATGTCCTTAAGTATACACCTCAGGCTGCCTGCCTCCTCTCTGCTGCTGTAGTATTATGCATTTCAAAGTGTAAGCCCCAAAAGTATTATTACATTTTTTTTACACCATTACGTCCATGACATTTTTGTATAAGACAGGGTATTTAAAGACACATTTGTTATCTTCACAGTTTCCTCTGTAAAAGTATTTATCACACAGTTTATTATATTTTCTATATCGATATATCTATATCATTATGACAATCATTATGGCTAGCGTACATTAGCGTAGAAAACTATTTGTAAAAACCCTATTGGTTGTAAATAACAAATAAGCAATGGAGCATGCCAACGGTAGGAGCTCACAAGGTCCTACTACTAACTAGGCAATTGGATTGTCAAAAGGTGCCTGATTTTATGCTCATGGTCTCAAACAGGAGATTTACCAAAAACAACCCCTTTACAATTTAACCCAGTTAGTATGGGTTAACTCGTTAGGGTTGGAGTCAGCATATAGCGTTAGGCTTAGAGTTACACAAGGATATAAGACTGAATAGACAACTACATTAGATACATCAGCAGATTTGGTCATTTCTGTTGAGTCAGGAATGGGGTGCTGTGATGCCCCTCGACGGAGTGTCCTGAAAAACCCTCGCTGGTACATTATAAGCACAATAAAGCTGTTTTAACTCGGACGACATTGTACTTATGCAGTTTACAGGTTTCAACTGTACTCTTAGTAATGCATGAAGACATGTGACCTATTCTATGCATTTTACACTTCATGTCATTACCTTAAAACACTACAGCAAACCAACTTACTCAATACTATATGTGAATAAGGACAATACTGTTTTTATGAAGAAGTTAATCTTAGTACAAATCAAGTGAATGAATTCAGGCCGTAATGACGCTGAATACCGTTGTTGTGATGCTGTGTTCCATAATGATGAAGAATGTGCATGATAAACTTTGATGCTTTGTGTATTGCTTTGGTTGTTTGTTTGTTTTTTATTTTTGTTTTGCTTTGAAGCAAGGGTCTCTATTCAATCTGTAACACGGAAGTTCAGCGTTACAGCGTGATTGAAATTTAAAAGCAATGTTCCCACGTTAGCAGAGACTACATTCACTGTACACACTGCATATGTTAGTTCAATCGGAAATGACCTTCACATTTCTATTGATGACCTTGTGAAAACTGCTGCTGAAGATATCGATGATGTTGACAAAGATTATATGATGATGATGATGGTAAGATCATTCTTAATTGGCATGTATGCATGTGGATGCACAGGGAGAAGGAGCACAGTGGTCAAGCTATAATATTTTTTATTTTTTAATTAAGCGAAATACATTGTATTTATTGCTGTGATTTACGTATAAAACTGATGAAGAATATGCTTTTGAAGGGTTGTCAATGTAAAAGTTTAGATGTTAATAAAAACGTTTACTTTTAACAACTTTTCTTAGTTATTATTCCTGCTTTTCAGACACATTGATAAGAGTGTAAATAATAACTGAGATGGCCAAGACAATTAATTTAGAGGATGCAGATTCACTTTTGGAAATTGCTGGGTTTGTAAAATACACTTACATGTTTTTCTGTGCAGTGATGTGAAAACTACAGCTGCTGGTGAGAAGTCTCTCTCCCGCTTCCTCTCCCTCTCTTTCTCCTTGCTCTCTCTTTCTCGCTCTATTCTTTAAGCACTGTTTTTCATTCTTTTTTTTCATTCCCCTCACACTATCTCCTCCTCCATCTTTCTCTCGCCTTTCTCCCACTCTTTCTCTCATTATTTCCTGTCTGCTCTTAGCTATTCCTTCTCCGTTCACTCCACTGCTTGCCCCATGATTCTGCACATGCGCAGTACTTGAGGCCGCCCTCTGTGAGCACTGCTTAGGGTTGGATGGGAGATTAATGCATACAAATTGCCTCTGTCAGCCCAAACATTGCTGAAGTTCCAGAGCACCCTTCATCTCCCTGATTTATTTATTTATTTGTTTATTTACATCCCCATTAGCTTTTGCAGAAGCAGCAGCTACTTTTCCTGGGGTCCAGTGTGTGTGTGTGTGGGGGGGGGGGGGGGGGGGGGGGGTGCTGTGCGTGTGTGTGTGTGTGTGTGTGTGTGTGTGTGTGTGTGTGTGTGTGTGTGTGTGTGTGTGTGTGTGTGTGTGTGTGTGTGTGTGTGTGAGAAACCTGTTCATTCTGCCATAACCAGGTCAACTCTGCACTTTCTCCTGGAACATGAGACCACACAAGTTCTGACAGACAGTACTGCTGCACTGGCCCAGATAGTGTGGATATTGTAAGTTTTTTTCAAGGTGCACACCTGTCACCTTTATTTGGTTTGTTCACATATGACATCGTGTTAACACACATATCTCCAGGCAAAGTCTCTTCCATCTTAGTTATTCCACACACACACACACACACACACACACACACACACACACACACACACACACACACACACACACACACACACACACACACACACACACACACACACACACAGAGACAGACAGACAGACACAGAGACAGACACACAGACACCGACGGACAGACAGAGACACATGTTTCACAGAGGGTAGTGCACAACAGAGGTGTTTAATTGATCTCTCAACGAGAGGCTGGCAGATTGCCATCGCTGAAAGGCAAATGACAAAGTCATTGCGGTGAGATAAAGCGTCTGAACAGCCTGGAAAAAAGCTTGTCAGGGGGGATTGTCGTCGCACAGCCCCCCTCCTCCCCTTTCCCACCCTGAGCCTGTGTGTGTGTGTGTATGTCTCTGAGTGAAGAGATGTGGGCCTGCCTGCATGACAGCAGCCTGAGATTTACGTCTTGACGCATCAGAACAGGAACAGACTTAACAATGGCAGGATTACATTTCTCTGACAGTTACGTCCGACCTGGCATGGACCATGGAAGGGTGGGTGGTAAGGTAGCTAGGGGATAAAGAGAAAGCGAGGACGGTAGGATGGCATAGAGTAAGCCATTGGAGTATCAAATCAAATGAAATAAAAACATTTGTGTACACAGTTTAGCAGATGTTATGACGGGTGTAGCAAAATGCTTTTGTTCCTAGTTCCTATCACTCAATGCAGTAAATGTCAACAAGCACAGAATAATCCAAAATCTTTAAATAAATCCAAAATGTTGTACAGCAGTAGATAAATAAATAGTATGCAAACATTATTAAAGTGACCCGTGTTCAATGACTATGTACATAGGGCAGCAGTCCCTAAGGTGCATGGTAGAGTACAACCAGCTAGTGACTGAAAGGCAGAGTAGGGTACTGGGCGGAGGGCAGGCTACAGGGCAGAGGCAGTCTAGTGGTGGCTCTTTAACAGTCTGATGGCCTGGGGTTAGAAGCTGTTTTTCAGTCTCTCGGTCCCAGCTTTATGCACCTGTACCGTCTCCGCCTTCTAGATGATAGTGGGGTGAATAGGCCGCGGCTCAGGTGGATGAGGTCCTTGACAAAACAGAGATGCTAGTTTTAGGTCCCAAGAAACAAAGAGATCTGCTGTCGAATCTGACAATGAATCTCGAATATTGCACGATGTTTGTTATCTCAAATAAGGACCTCAAGTTACTCTGGACCCTGATCTCTCACTTTGACCAGCCTTTTTCGATCTTCGTAACATTGCAAAAAACTGAAACTTTTTGTCGAAAAATGCTATTGTCACTTCAAGATTAGACTACTGCAATGCTCTATTCTCCGGCTACCCAGATAAGGCACTAAATAAACTTCAGTTAGTTCTAAATACAACAGGCCTTATTGTTCATACAATTTCCAAGCAAACAGCTGGAGGCAGGGCTTTCTCCTATAGAGCTCCATTTTTATGGAATGGTCTGCCAATCTATGTGAGAGATGCCGACTCGGACTCAACATTTAAGTCTTTACTGAAGACTCATATTTTCAGTACGTCCTATGATTAAGTGTAGTTTTGCCCAGAGGTGCGAAGGTGAACGGCAAGGCACTGGAGTGACAAAACACCCTTGCTGTCTGCCTGGCTGGCTCCCCTCTCTCTACTGGGATTCTCTGCCGCTGACCCTATTACGGGGGCTGAGTCACTGGCTTGTTCAGGCTCTCCCATGCCGTCCCTAGGAGGGGTGCATCATGCTATACTCGACCTGAGTGGGTTGAGTCACTGATGGGATCTTCCTTCCTGTCCTCAGGCTTGTGCGGTGGGGGAGATCTTTGTGGGCTATACTCAGCCTTGTCTCAGGGTAGTAAGTTAGTGTTGATAACTCTTTGGTGGTGTGGGGGCTGTGCTTTGGCAAAGTGGGTTGGGTTATATCCTGCCTGGTTTGCCCTGTCTGGGGGTAACTTTGGACAGGGCTATAGTGCCCCCTGACTACCCTTGTCTCAGTCTCCAGTATCTATGCTGCAATAATCTATGTGCCCTGAGTCTGGCATACTGTATCTGTATCTGTAATTCTCCTGTCTTATCTGGTGTTCTTAGGTATGCTCTCTCTAATTCTTCTCTGTCTACCCCTCCCGGAGGACCTGAGCCCTAGTACCATGCCTCAGGATTACCTAGCCTGACAACTCCTGGCGGTCCCCGTCCCCAGTCCACCTGGTCGTGCTGCTGGTCCAATTTCTGCTGTTCTGCCTGCGGCTATGGAACCCTGACCTGTTCACCGGTTGTATTTCCTTGTCCCGGACCGTCTGTTTTGACCCTCCCTCTCTCTATCTCTCACCTGCTGTCTCAACCTCTGAATGCTTGGCTATGAAAAGCCAACTGACATTTATTCCTGAGGTGCTGACCTGTTGCACCCTCTATAACCACTGTGATTATTATTTGACCCTGCTGGTCATCTATGAACGTTTGAACATCTTGAAGAACGATCTGGCCTTAATGGCCATGTACTCTTATCTACATCTGCATTGCTTGCTCCCTGGGGTTTTAGTCTCGGGTTTCTGTGTAAGCACTTTGTGACAACTGCTGATATAAAAAGGGCTTTATAAATACATTTTGATTTATTGGCCTTCCTGTGACACCGGGTGCTGTAGGTGTCCTGGAAGGCAGGCAGTGTGCTCCCGATGGTATATTGGGCTGACCGCATCACACTTTGGAGAGTCCTGCGGTTGCGGACAGTGTAGTTGCCGTACAAGGCGATGATACAGCCCAACAGAAGGCGCTCAATAGGACCATTTCAGGTCATCAGTGATGTGCACGCTGCTTTTGACCCTCTCCACTACGGCCCCGTAGTCCACGATCATCTCTCTCTTTTTTTGTTGACGTTGAGGGAGAGGTTATTTTTCCACAAAGGCACTCGCATCCTCCCTGTAGGCTGTCTCATCGTTGTTGGTAATCAGGCCAACCATTGTTGTGTCGTCAACAAACTTGATGATTGAGTTGGAGACGTGCGCAGCCATACAGTCATGGGTGAACACGGTGTACAGGAGGGGGCTGTGCACGCACCCCTGTGGGCCCCATGTTGTGGATCAGTGTGGCGGAGTTGTTGTTGCCTACCTTCACCACCTGGGGTGAGCCCGTCAGGAAGTCCAAGACCTAGTTGCACAGGGAGGGGTTCAGACCCAGGGTTCTGAGCTTAGTGCTGAGGTTGGAGGGCACTATGGTGTTGAAGGCTGAGCTGTAGTCGAAGAATAGCGAACAGCATTCTTATATAGGTATTCCTCTTGTCCAGTTGGGATAGGGCAGTGTGCAGTGCAATATGCCTTGTCCATGGATCTGTTGGGGCGGTATGCAAATTGTAGTGGGTCAAGGGTGTCAGGTAAGGTGAAGGTGATATGGTCCTTAACTAGCCTCTCAAAACACCATGATGACAGAAGTGAGTGCTACAGGGCGATAGTCATTTAGTTCAGTTACCTTCGCTTTCTTGGGTACAGGAACGATGGGGGACATTGTGAAGCAAGTGGGGACAACAGACTGGGATAATGAGAGATTGAATATGTCCGTGAACACTCCAGCCAGCTGGTCTGCGCATGTTCTGAGGATGCAGCTTGAGATGCCTTCTGGGCCGGCAGCCTTGCAAGGGTTAACACGCTTAAATGTAATACTCACGTCGGCCACGGAGATCGGGAGCATAAAGTCCTCATGAGCAGCAGCACTTGATGCGGTTGGCATTTGATGGTGAGGTATTCAAGATCGGGAGATTAAAGGAGTTCTTTGTTCCTGTCCACGCGATGAACGGAAAACCCCGCTGGCTGTATGGACGGGGACAATATATCAGGAGAGAGCCACGATTCCATAAAACAGAGTATGTTATGGTCCTTTATGTCTCTCTGGAAGGAGATCCTTACCCTGAGTGTACTTTATTGTCCAGGAACTGAACGTTAGCAAGTAATATACTTGGAATGGTTTGCTCGCCGCCTGAGTCTGACTAGGACCCACCCTTTTTCTCCTCCGGCGACGTTTTGGAATATCACCCGGGATGAGTGGGGCTGCCTCTTGCAGTTCAAACAAAGGATCCAGGTCTGGGAAATCACATTTCTGGTCAAGTATGTTGCAGTATATATTTTTTCAGATTCACCATTTCCGATATAAAGCTTTTTTGTACCCTAAAGCAGTGTTATTCACTTCTGGTATTGGAGGGCCACAGGGCTAGAGTTAGGGTAATGATTGTGGTTAAGGCCAGGGTTAGGGTTAGGGTGGGTGTTAAGGGTTATGGTTGAGGCTAGGAATAGGGTTGAACCTGGATTTGGACATGAAGCTATGATTAGGGTTGTGGTGGAGGCTAGGTTAAGGTTAAGGGTTGAACCGGGATGTGGACATGAAGCTAGGGTTAGGTTTGTTGTTAGGGGTTAGGTTTGTAGTTGAGGGTTATGGTTGTGTTTGAGGGTTAGGGTTGAACTGGGTTGCGGACATGAAGCAAGGTTTGGGCATAGACATAGTTAGAGGACTCAACTTGGCTATAACCTGTTTTTGCATGGACATTGCCATTGAGTGCTTCCACCATTTTAAAGTAGTCAACTGGATGGGGATTCATATTGGTTGAGAGCAATCAGTCAATGATCATATCACTGTATTCATCTTCAAAATGGCTTTAGCACTGCTGGTGGCGGTAAATCACAAATATTAGCTTACACTTTTCTCAAACACAACAGAAGAAGAAAAATGACTAATTTAAAATGGAGATATAGCCTCAATGGGGTTATGGAGCTGCTCATGCTTCACAGATGCCGTAATGGCATATATACAGAGTTAATACCTCTTTCCATCTCTATGGGTTATGACTACTTTCTATTGTCTTTGTGATGTGACTGCTCACTTCCTGTTTTCTCTATGTCACTAACCAGTCTAATTGGGGCGTAAAACCCCAGTGATGCTTCCTCTCACAGTTCAGTTATGAATAATTGAGCTGCTATCACTGTTCTGTCTGGTGGTGCTTTGGCTTTGCCTTCTATTTTCACCCTGCTTCTCTAGCAGAGGCACAGTACGTTCACAGTCCTCTGGTATGTTTCCAGTCCATAATTGAGACCTAACATGTCATCCCTGCCAACTACTTTTTGTCAGTTACCATAGAAAGGGTCAGGCAGACACAAATGCCACGCACACACACACACACACACACACAGACTACACACGCTATAAATACAGGTTTCTATTTGGTGTGGTAAATCTTCACTGTATGTTTACAGTAGTGCCCTTTGTCTAGACTTCATTCTACCATCTTCTATTTGCTTTGATAATGCTCTTGAATAGAACATCTGATGTATAATCCACAGCTAGCTAGTGTATGTTTCTGGCACAGCAGTGGCAACAGATATATTCATTCAGTATTTAAGAGAGCTGGGGCCAACTGCAAAGCAGCACAAAGAACATATTATTATTCACTAAGGAGAATTTACGCCTTTTCTACACACTTATCAGCATTTGGTAATCAGACTTACCTTATTCAGTTGCATAACCCGATCTGCAGGTGTGGCTACCTTGCACGCTCTGAATAAATGTAATTAAACAGCTGAAAACGCTCCCACTTGCTGGCCAATAGATTTTCTCGTGGTTTTCATTCAATAGGGGTTTCAGTAGATTTATCTTAAGCCATCTTTTTAAATACAGTGTACCTTTTAGTTCGAATTTTGTCGACAGACTAACTAAAATATATTGAGAGAACGGGTTCAGAATATTGGTAATTATTATTAGAATTGGTAGATTTAAAAATACTCTGATCTTGTAGATTATTTAGGTTTAGGAAATGATTTAGTAATCATAAAAAAAGGTTAGGAGAGTCTTTATGCACGAAAGAAAACGGTTGTTTGATTCATTGGTAACACTTTACTTGACACCCAGTGTCATAACACATTATGACACGGTCATAACCATGTCATAATATGCCATAACAGCTGACATAACTTGTCATAACCTTTCATAATATGGTCATAAAACTGTCATGACCCATATATTTACACCAGTTGTGACATACAGGGCATTCGTAAAGTTACAGCCTTATTCTAAAATTGATTAAATATTTTTTTCCCACATCAATCTACACACAATACCCCATAATGACAAAGCAAAAAGAGGTTTTTAGATTTTTTTTGCAAATGTATAAAAAAACAAAAACAGAAATTCCTTATTTACATAAGTATTCAGACCCTTTACTATGAGACTCGAAATTGAGCTCAGGTGCGTCCTGTTTCCATTGATCATCCTTTAGATGTTTCTACAACTTGATTGGAGTCCACCTGTGGCAAACTCAATTGATTGAACATGACACACCTGTCTATATAAGGTCCCACAGTTGACAGTGCATGTCAGAGCAAAAACCAAGCCATGAGGTCGAAGGAATTGTCCGTACAGCTCAGAGACAGGATTGTGTCGAGGCACAGATCTGGGGAAGGGTACCAAAACATTTCTGCATCATTGAAGGTCCCCAAGAACAAAGTGGCCTCCATCATTCTTAAATGGAAGAAGTTTGGAACCACCAAGGTTCTTCCTAGGACTGCCCTCACGACCAAACTCAGCATTTGGGGGCCTTGGTCAGGGAGGTAACCATTAACCCGATAGTCACTCTGACAGAGCTCCAGAGTTCCTCTGTGGAGATGCGAGAACCTTACAGAAGGACAATCCATCTCTGCAGCACTCCACCAATCAAGCCTTTATGGTAGATTGGCCAGAAGGAAGCGTCTCCTCAGTTAAAGAAACATGACCGCCCGCTTGGAGTTTGCCAAAAGGCAAAGATTGAACTGTGGGGATGTTTTTCAGCGGAAGGAACTGGGAGACTAGTCAGGATCGAGGGAAAGATGAATGGAGTAATGTACAGAGAGACCCTTGATGAAAACCTGCTCCAGAGGGCTCAGGACCTCAGACTGGGGCGAAGGTTCACCTTCCAACAGGACAACGACCCTAAGCACACAGCCAAGACAACGCGGGACAAGTCTCTTGGTGTCTTAGAGTGGCCCAGCCAGAGCCCGGACTTGAACCCGATTGAACAGCTCTGGAGAGAACTGAAAGTAGCTGTGCAGTGACACTCCCCATCCAACCTGACAGAGCTTGAGAGGATCTGCAGAGAAGAATGGGAGAAAACTCCCCAAATACAGGTGTGCCAAGCTTGTAGCATCATACCCAAGAAAACTCGAGGCTGTAATCACTTCCAAAGGTGCTTCAATAAAGTATTGAGTAAAGGTTCTGAACACTTATGTAAATTCAGTATTTCAGTGTTTTATTTTTCATACTTTTCCAAAAAGTTCTAAAACCTGTTTTTGCTTTGACATTATGGAGTATTGTGTGTATATTGATGAGGTAAAAAAAAACAATTTCATCAATTTTAGAATAAGGCTGTAACGTAATAAGATGTAGAAAAAGTTAAGTGGTCTGAATACTTTCTGAATGCACTGTATATTGCATTATTTTATGGCTGGTTATGACACCTACATATGAGTGTCAAAACTCACATTTATTCAAATGTGTTTTTTTCCCTGCCAAGAAGTTTCCATTGGTTTGAAAGTTTGTTTCTGAAGTCCATTGTTGTTGTTGTAATGACTTCCTAACAGTCATGTTTTTTTCATCATATTTTAAATAACTTCAATCCCAAAGTCCAGTTCAGACTATGGGAGGCACACAATATTAAATAGAGCCATGACTACATGGAACTCTATTCCACATCAGGTAACTGATGCAAGTAGAAGAATCCGATTTAAAAAACAGATACAAATACACCTTATGGAACAGCGGGGACTGTGAAGAGACACAGGCACGGACACATGCATACACACATGATAACATACACACAATACACACACGTACACATGGATTTTGTTTTGTAGATATGTGGTAGTGGCCTGAGGCACACAATTAATGTGTTGTGAATGCATTCTCATGTTTTAAAAACGCTATAACTGCCTTCATTTTGCTGGACCCCAGGAAAAGTAGCAGGAACTAATGGGGATCCATAATAAATACAAATTATCCTAAGCAACACGGACGTGACGGTGTTTAGACAGGAAGCAAATTAGGGTAAACGAAACAATGTAATTAAATGTAATGATAATGTAGGCTATACCAACTGAAGGGAACTAACAGTAAATTATCAGTTGAATATGTGTTGTTATACAACGAGTGGGTCTAATCCTGGATGCTGATTGGTTTAAACCGCATTCCAGCCAGTGTCTATTCCACAAGTTACCACCGGTTAAATCTATGACCTTAAAATACCTATTTACTCTGTCCCATCTGACTGCGCAATCCACTGTCTCATCAGCCCAGCCAGGTAACTAACAAACTTGATCTCCACTATAAAAAGCATCTAGACATTATCTCACATGGACTAAGATTTAGTTTTCAACAGCGGAGATTTGTATAACCCTTGCTGTCTGTCTCGCCGACATTTGCAACATTGTTTCAATATTCAAATAAAATATCCATCTGTCTCATAGTAATGAACGTTTCGAGAATCGGAATTAGATAGACAGGCAGGCAGCTAGATTTGTGTAGGGACTATATCTTGTGGAAGGATGAAATATTATGAATAAATTCATCAATATAGCGTTTTTAATGAAAATATGTCAACCATTATTTCAATATGTTGGTAACTCTTTGTATAAAAGTCATAATTCCCTCGAAGCCATTGTTTGGAGGATATGTTGGCCCAATATATCCTCCAAACAACGGCTTCGAGGACATGATCACTTAATTATTAGGCCTTCTGGTCAATATTGATAGTGGCTAATATTTAACATGATAGAAATAGGAAACAGAGAAAGTTGGGGTAGACTATAATCTTTTACTAAAGGGCTAAATCAAAAAGTATACACCTCACACACATGGTTATTGTCATAATAGTGTGTATAGGTGGCATGGAAGTCAGACGCAGGAGAGTAAGACGGAGTGTAAATGTAGACTTTTACTAAATGTCCACTCAATATGCTCCAAGCACGAAAATATACATATATCAAATAAACATGGGTATGAGGACCCGTCGCACACCTATACAACAAGAAAACAATACTTGACATAAAACAATCTCTGACAAACACATGAGGGGAAACAGAGGGTTAAATACACAATAGGTAATGAATGGGATTGAAAACAGGTGTGTGGGAAGACATACACAGACACGGAAGACAAGACAAAACCAATGGAAAATGAAAAATGGATCGATGATGGCTAGAAGGCCGGTGACGTCGACCGCCGAACACCGCCCGAACAAGGAGAGGCAACGACTTCGGCAGAAGTCGTGACAGTTATGGGCTTGTCAGATATAGAGTTGAAATATATTCAATTTTGAGTTTTCATCCCAATATTACACTTTATATACATCACAGAAGACTGAAATACAATAAAACCGTTTGACATAGAAACACCAGATTTTTGGTGTTTAAAAAATATTCATGTTTATTAATTAGGAAAAATATTAAGAACATTCCACCCATGAGGCTACTACAGCACGATTTGGTAATTTGATTGCAGGAAAAGGCTACCTCGGGTCGGAATTCCCCCCTATGCTAGCAGGCCAACAGGCAGTAAATACAGACAGGAGAGGCAGAGAGGGAAATCATCATTGGACCATTCAAAGTCTCAGGAGCCATTCACCTTCAGCTACAAATGTCCTCTGCAAAGTTAAAGAGAAACAGGTAAGTTATTTATATGGAAGAAATCCCAGACTTAATGGAAATGTGACAATACGCAGAAAGGTCACCCGTGATAGAAGTCATTATTCAACACCCATCCATGTCTGAGGAAAACATGGAATCTGGCCACTGTGAGCACTGTTACCTTCAAATAGGTTTCAGTTTAGCTAAGACATTGGGGATGGCAGATTTGCATAAGCATATTTTATTTTACCAGGTAAGTTGACTGAGAACACACTCTCATTTACAGCAGCGACCTGGGGAATAGTTACAGGGGAGAGGAATAAGCCAATTAGAAGCTGGGGATGATTAGGTGGCCATGATGGTATGAGGGCCAGATTGGGAATTTAACCAGGACACCAAGGTTAACACCCTACTCTTACTATAAGTGTCATGGGATCTTAAGTGGCCACGGAGAGTCAGGACACCCATTTAACGTCCCAACCTGAAAGACTGCACCCTACACAGGGAAATGTCCCCAATCACTGCCCTGGGATATTTATTTTTAGACCAGAGGGAAAAGTGCCTCCTACTGGCCCTCCAACACCACTTCCAGCAGCACATGGTCTCCAATCCAGGAAGTGACCAGGACCAAACCTGCTTATCTTCAGAGGCAAGACAGCAGTGGGATGCTGGGTGGTATGCTGCTGGCAATCTGCCCCTGGTACCAAAGGTTGCATGTTTGAATCCAGAGATATGCAATTACTTTTGATATTTTTGTTTTAAGCCTATCCCAAACCTTAACCCTTACCTTAACCATTCAGAGTTAATGACTATCCTTAAGATTTCTAAATGTCAATGTCTAAACTTAACCCTACCCTTAAAAATTCTGAGTTAATGTCTAAACTTAACTTTAAACAGTTCAAAATGTGACGTTTGGAACAACTTCGAAATTTGACATTTGAGAAACATGGATGAATGAATGTCTAATTCTGACATGTTACTGTACAAGCCAGAATATGTATTTATTGTCTTCTGTTCATACGTTCAACGTACATTTTAATATGTGATCTAAATGCAAATTATTAATCTCAACAGCTGATTTCCCCGAGTGTGTCGGTGGGCACATGATGTAATTGTTAGTGTGTGTTTCTAACAGAGAAGGAAAGGAAACAGTTGATGAAGGACCAAATTAGACATACATGCTCTATTACCTGTTCAACAACAGTCACTGGACTGACATCAGAACATTGAGCCTAGTCCCTGGACTGACATCAGGACATTGAGCCTAGTCACTGGACTGACATGAGAACATTGAGCCTAGTCCCTGGACTGACATCAGGACATTGGGCCTAGTCACTGGACTGACATCAGGACATTGAGCCTAGTCACTGGACTGACATCAGAACATTGAGCCTAGTCCCTGGACTGACATCAGGACATTGAGCCTAGTCACTGGACTGACATGAGAACATTGAGCCTAGTCCCTGGACTGACATCAGGACATTGAGCCTAGTCACTGGACTGACCTCAGGACATTGAGCCTAGTCACCAGACTGACATTAGGACATTGAGCCTAGTCACCGGACTGACATCAGGACATTGAGCCTAGTCACTGGACTGACATCAGGACATTGAGCCTAGTCACTGGACTGACATCAGGACATTGAGCCTAGTCACTGGACTGACATCAGGACATTGAGCCTAGTCACTGGACTGACATCAGCACATTGAGCCTAGTCACCGGACTGACATCAGGACATTGAGCCTAGTCACTGGACTGACATTAGGACATTGAGCCTAGTCACCGGACTGACATCAGGACATTGAGCCTAGTCCCTGGACTGACATCAGGACATTGAGCCTAGTCCCTGGACTGACATCAGGACATTGAGCCTAGTCACTGGACTGACATCAGGACATTGAGTCTAGTCACTGGACTGACATCAGGACATTGAGCCTAGTCACCGGACTGACATCAGGACATTGAGCCTAGTCCCTGGACTGACATCAGGACATTGAGCCTAGTCACTGGACTGACATCAGGACATTGAGCCTAGTCACTGGACTGACATCAGGACATTGAGCCTAGTCACCGGACTGACATCAGGACATTGAGCCTAGTCACTGGACTGACATTATGACATTGAGCCTAGTCACCGGACTGACATCAGGACATTGAGCCTAGTCCCTGGACTGACATCAGGACATTGAGCCTAGTCCCTGGACTGACATCAGGACATTGAGCCTAGTCACTGGACTGACATCAGGACATTGAGTCTAGTCACTGGACTGACATCAGGACATTGAGCCTAGTCCCTGGACTGACATCAGGACATTGAGCCTAGTCCCTGGACTGACATCAGGACATTGAGCCTAGTCACTGGACTGACATCAGGACATTGAGCCTAGTCCCTGGACTGACATCAAGACATTGAGCCTAGTCACCAGACTGACATTAGGACATTGAGCCTAGTCACCAGACTGACATCAGGACATTGAGCCTAGTCCCTGGACTGACATCAGGACATTGAGCCTAGTCACTGGACTGACATCAGGACATTGAGCCTAGTCCCTGGACTGACATCAGGACATTGAGCCTAGTCCCTGGACTGACATCCGGACATTGAGCCTAGTCACTGGACTGACATCAGGACATTGAGCCTCGTCACCAGACTGACATCAGGACATTGAGCCTAGTCACCGGACTGACCTCAGGACATTGAGTCTAGTCACCGGACTGATATCAGGGCATTGAGCCTAGTCACCGGACTGACATCAGGGCATTGAGCCTAGTCACTGGACTGACATTAGGACATTGAGCCTAGTCCCTGGACTGACATCAGGACATTGAGCCTAGTCACCAGACTGACATCAGGGCATTGAGCCTAGTCACTGGACTGACATCAGGGCATTGAGCCTAGTCACTGGACTGACATCAAGGCATTGAGCTGGGTCACTGGACTGACCTCAGGACATTGAGCCTAGTCACTGGACTAACATCAGGGCATTGAGCCTAGTCCCTGGACTGACATCAGGACATTGAGCCTCGTCACCGGACTGACATCAGGACATTGAGCCTAGTCACCAGACTGACAATAGGACATTGAGCCTAGTCACTGGACTGACATCAGGACATTGAGCCTAGTCACTGGCCTGACATCAGGGCATTGAGCCTAGTCCTTGGACTGCCATCAAGACATTGAGCCTAGTCACTGGACTGACATCAGGACATTGAGCCTAGTCACTGGACTGACATCAAGACATTGAGCCTAGTCACTGGACTGACATCAGGACATTGAGCCTCGTCACCAGACTGACATCAGGACATTGAGCCTAGTCACCGGACTGACATCAAGACATTGAGCCTAGTCACTGGACTGACATCAGGACATTGAGCCTCGTCACCAGACTAACATCAGGACATTGAGCCTAGTCACCGGACTGACATCAAGACATTGAGCCTAGTCACTGGACTGACATCAGGGCATTGAGCCTAGTCACTGGACTGACATCAGGGCATTGAGCCTAGTCCATATCATGATGTCATTCAATGACATTCAATAACACATTGACCAAAGATTTCAGTTCTTTTGAGCAATTTTTAAGGGATTTGTTAGACTTCCAATCTTTCATCAAAATGTGACTAAGTAAAAGGATTCAATCAAAATGTCAGTGTCAGTCTGGAGGGTTGACTTCCTCCCAATAGGATAAAGACGGGAAGATTTCAGGAATTAAGGACTCTATTTAATCCGTATCGTGGAAGTTCAGCGTTACTGTGTGATTTAAATTTAAAGGCAAAGTTCTCGGGTTAGCAGAGACTGCATTCACGGTAAACAATGCATATACTGGCTCAAACAAAAATAAACGTTGCATTTCTATTGCGTAATCTGTAGTGGTTAATTTATGCCGGATAAGAGATGGCACTTATGGAGGCTGAGAGGATAAGATGGAGAGAGGTGTTGACACGTCTGACTGCTATTGTGCAGTCTCTGGCAATTAGAAATCTGGCACTATGGGGACACACAGAAACACTGTACTCTCCATCAAATGGAAATTTCCTCAAAGAGGTTGAACTGATGGCACACTTTGATCCAGTCATGAAAGAGCACCTTAACCATGTCCCAAAAGGGACCTCGAGTCACACCACCAGCACCTTGGCCACCAAATACAGAATGAACTCATTGATTTGTTGAGCAGCAAGTTTATTTCAATAATGGTAAGTGACATCAAGCTGGAAAAATGATTCTCTATCATTCTAGATTGCACCTCAGATATCAGCCACACTGAACAGTTGTCAGTTGTGATTGAGCCCCACATAAAGGAACATTTTATGGGGGTTTTGGAGGCAGTGAAGTCCACGGGCCAACATTTGGCATCCCTGTCAAAAGATTAGAGGAGCTAACAATTCCTTTTGAGTACTACAGAGGACAGTCTTATGATAATGGGGCCAACATGAGAGGCAAAAACAAAGGTGTCCAAGCCAGACTCCTGGAAATTAAAGGACAAATGGGGGAGGCTTGGGCGAGTTGCTGTGGGGGGTGGAGGGCTGTTTATCGGGGTAGGGGTAGCCAGGTGGAAAGCATGGCCAGCCGTAGAAAAATGCTTATTGACATTCTCAATTTTGGTGGATTTATCAGTGGTGACAGTGTTTCCTAGCCTCAGTGCAGTGGGCAGCTGGGAAGAGGTGCTCTTATTCTCTATGGACTTTACAGTGTCCCAGAACTTTTTTGAGTTTGTGCTACAGGATGCTATTTTCTGCTTGAAAAGCTAGTCTTAGTTTTCCTAACTGCCTGTGTATATTTGTTCCTAACTTCCCTGAAAAGTTTCATATCACGGGGGCTATTCGATGCTAATGCAGAATGCCACAGGATGTTTTTGAGCTGGTCAAGGGCAGTCAGGTCTGGAGAGAACCAAGGGCTATATCTGTTCCTGGTTCTACATTTTTTGAATGGGGCATGCTTATTTAAGATGGTGAGGAGGGCACTTTTAAAGAATAACCAGGCATCCTCTACTGATGGGATGAGGTCAATATCCTTCCAGGATACCCGGGCCAGGTCGATTAGAAAGGCCTGCTCCCTGAAGTGTTTTAGGGAGCGTTTGACAGTGATGATGGCAGTTGTGCAGTTTAGTTTGTATGTTTCTTGTTTGAAGTGCAATAGTGTAATAATCAGGTTCTCTTCTTTATAAGTGTGTTATTCTATTTGTGTATTTGTGTGATATAGAATTTGTGCAATTTAGTTTTATTTGTGTGTTTTTTTTTTAGCAATAGGGTAATTGTGTAATAATTTGATTCTCTTTTTTATTTGTATTTATATACTAAAATTTGTTTCTATTTGTCTTTGTTACATATATTTGATATTTATGAGTCTTATTTTTGTATATATTTTATATTTATATAGTTTTAAATATTATGATTATGTATTTGTGTTGTTCCAAATGTCTGAGTAAAACAGTTAGTGTAGAATGGTGCTTTTTGGGGTGTGGGGGGGGGTTCGCCCAGGGAGCCATACAAGCTAGAACCGCCACTGTCTGATATACATGAAAAAGCCTACAACTCTCATCTCTCCAGCGTTGGACTTCATCATGTATTACCTTATAGAATGGAGGAGGAGCTGCAGCACCCCTGATAGATTTAAATACATTTGCCAAAGTTATAGAGTTGCTGCTGTCTGTACAGAAAGAAATTAAATAATTCAGAATAACCTACTACACCATGAGAAAGCATACCATTTAACCACAGAGGATCGATCAGCTTCTTTAAAAATGTTTTGCCTGTAGGTGTGGAGTGTAGCCCAAAAACAAGGCATAGCCTGCAGTCGGGAACGTGCGGCAAATCTGTCAGTGAACAAACAGATGCAGACATAACTGGCCTTTGGCAAGACTTCAAATACAATTGCTGGAAAACACAAGTATGGCTCAGCAAATGGCTCCATCTGAAAAGAGAAGACTCTAATCTGTCTGCTGTAGGCTATCGAAATATTTGATAAACTTTCAAACAGGTATATTGTTTTACAAAGTAAAACAAGTGAGAGAAAGGTTTTTGGCACGAGCACATCCGCCATCACCAGCGAGTCAGCTGCGCATCATTGTGTGAGTCAGTGAAGCTAGAAAGTGTTTTTAGGACTTTAATTCCCTCCTCATATTGTAGCCTACTATATGTGTCTGCACACACATAGGCATAGGCTATTGGTGGATTTAAGGTCGTTTTTTGTTGATCTCAGATTCTCAGTTTATCAGTGTCAACGTAGCCTGTAATTTTGATCATTTCTTTGCTATTATGGTGCTTTCATGACAACTGGGAACGATGTTGAATCATGACGTCAGTAATTTTCAGGTGGGAAAGTCAGAGCTCAAGAAAGAGGTCTGAGTTTCCGACTTGGAATTCCGAGTTGGATGATTTGTTCCCCCAGTTCCCAGTGGTCTTGAACGTACTGAAGTCGGAAGTCAGATATTCCCCAGTTCCGAGTTCCCATGTTTTTAACACGGCATAAAAGTCTCCAGTCATGTAAAAGTATGTAGAATTGCATGAAATGGATTCATCAAAGGCCACATTTTCCCGGACCTTAGGCCACTAAAAATGTTCTCCTTGTGTGCAACTTCCGTCAGTTGCACTATAAAGGTGATTTTGTTTTCTCATGCGTTCCGGTGTTGTGCCGGAAATCTCCCCCCTGCCAGAATTCTCCCCCTTCGCGTTCTTCATTGCTGCGACTTGCTTGCTAGTTGAGATTTCTGCTCTTCACTCTGTTGTCAGTTTAGCCTACATTTCACCGATCTTAGTAGCAGAAAGCATTTTTGTTTGCAGTTTTCGGTTTGGCTACTTGTTTCAAGTGTATGTGGCAGTTCTAGCTTGTATGGCGCCCTGGGAAAACCCCCCTTCAGCGCCGGGGCGCCCCGTGCAGCCCGCCCATGTCGCCCGTACCTAAATCCGCTCCTGGTTTTGTATTAGTCTATAAATACATCTCTTTGCCAAAATTCGTAATCTCTCCCATTTCTTATTCAACTCGTATTTTTGAAAGTGTAAATATAATAATTCAGCCATAGTTGTTCTGAAATGTTTATTGCTTGCCAACATTTTACTCCCTCTATGTTTAATATAACACACATACATTCATTATTAATTTTGGTTGTCTATCCTGAAGTCTATCCTTAAGTTTCACAGTTTGTTTTGTATTGTTTATTGTTTTGTTGGTGTCATTTCTAATAAAAAGAAAATGTACGGTCACCACGCTGCACCTTGGTCCACTTCATTCAACAGCCGTGACAATTGTAATGGGAAACATATGTTAACATTGCCAAAGCAAGTGAACAAGATAATTAACAAAAGTGAAATAAACAATAAAAATGTACAGTAAACATTACACTAACAAAAGTTCCAAAATAATAAAGACATTACAAATATCAAGTTATGTGCAAATAGTTAAAGTACAAAATGGAAAATAAATCAATATAAATATGGGTTGTACTTACAATGGTGTTGGTTCTTCACTGGCAACAGGTCACACATCTTGCTGGTATTTCACTCAAAATATATGGGAGTTTGTTTTTCGAATTCTTTGTGTTTCTGTTTATTCTGAGGGAAGTATGTTTCTCTAATATGGTCATACATTTGGCAGGAGGTTAGGAAGTGCAGTTCAGTTTCCACCTCATTTTGTGGGCAGTGTGCACATAGCCTGTCTTCTCTTGAGAGCCAGGTCTGCCTACGGCGACCTTTCTCAATAGCAAGGCTATGCTCACTGAGTCTGTACATAGTCAAAGCTTTCCTTAAGTTTGGGTCAGTCACAGTGGTCATGTATTCTGTCACTGTGTACTCTCTGTTTAGGGCCAAATAGCATTCTAGTTTGCTCTGTTTTTTTGTTAATTCTTTCCAATGTGTCAAGTAATTATCTTTTTGTTTTCTGATGAATTGGTTGGGTCTAATTGTGTTGCTGTCCTGGGGCTCTGTGGGGTCTGTTTGTGTTTGTGAACAGAGCCCCAGGACCAGCTTGCTTAGGGGACTCTTCTCCAGGTTCATCTCTCTGTAGGTGATGGCTTTGTTATGGAAGGTTTGGGAATTTCTTCCTTTTAGGTGGTTGTAGAATTTAAAAGCTCTTTTCTGGATTTTGATAATTAGCGGGTATCGGCCTAATTCTACTCTACATGCATTATTTGGTATCCTAATTGGTATGTCGAATTTTATGTTCCTTTTGATGGCATAGAAGGCCCTTCTTGCCTTGTCTCTCAGCTCGTTCACAGCTTTGTGGAAGTTACCTGCCACTAATATTTAGGCCGAGTTATGTATAATTTTTTGTGTGCTCTAGGGCAATGGTGTCTAGCTGAAAAAAGAAGAGATTTACTGTTAGGGCCCAGGTCTTACAGAATCTGTGCAAAAGATCAAGGTGCTGCTGTAGGCACTGCTTGGTTGTGGACAGAAGCATCAGATCATCTGCAAACAGTAGACATTTGACTTCAGATTCTAGTAGAGTGAGTTCAGGTGCTGCAGACTGTTCTAGTGCCCTCACCAATTCATTGAAATATATGTTGAAGAGGGTGGTGCTTAAGCTGCATTTGTGTCTCACCCCACGGCCCTGTGGAAAGAAATATGTGTATTTTTTGCCAATTTTAACCACACACTTGTTGTTTGTGTACATGGATTTGATCATGTCGGATGTTTTTCCCCCAACACCACTTTTCATCAATTTGTATATAAAACCATCTTCCCAAATTGAGTCAAAAGCTTTTTTGAAATCAACAAAGCATGAGAAGACATTGCCTTTGTTTTAGATTGTTTGTTTGTCAATTAGGGTGTGCAGGGTGGGAATTTGGTAAAAGCCCATTTGACATTTGCTCAGTACATTGCCTTCATTGATGAAATGTACGAGTCTGCTGTTAATGATAATGCAAAGGATTTCCCCAAGGTTGCTGTTGACGCATATCCCACAGTAGTTATTGGGGTCAAATTTGTCTCCACTTTTGTGGAATGGGGTGATCAGTCCTTGGTTGCAAATTAGATTTTATAGAGTAAGTATAGCCAATTTGTCCATCCCTGATCTGTTTCACCTATCCTTGTGATTGGCTCCACTCCCTCCAGGTGTCGCTTATTTTCCCTGGTGTATTTATCCCTGTGTTTCCTGCCTCTCTGTGCCAGTTTGTCTTGTATGTTCAAGTCAACTAGCGTGGTTTTCCCATGCTCCTGCTTTTCTATTCTCTTTAACTAGTCCTCACAGTTTTGACCTTTGCCTGTTTTTCTGGACTCCATTCCCACCTGCCTGACCATTCTGCCTGCCCTGACCTCGAGCCTGCCTGCCATTCTGTACCTCTGGAACTCTGAACTGGTTTTGACATTTTGCCTGTCCCCGACCATTCTCTTGCCAATCCCTTTTGGATTGTTAATAAACATCTTGGACTCTAACCATCTGCCTCCCGTGTCTGCATCTGGGTCTTGCCTTGTGCCTTATACAATTGGAATTTGTTGTCTGTATATTTTCTCATTTAGGATACCATCAACACCACAGGCCTTTTTGGGTTGAAGGGTTTGTATTTTGTCCTGTAGTTCATTCAATGTAGTTGAAGCATCCACCAGGTTCTCAAAGTCTTTAATAGTTGACTAAGATGTATTTTTGATCATATGTTTTTGCTGTTATAAGACCAAAAAGATAGAAGTGGTGTACCCATACATCTCAGTTTTCGATATAACTCCTTGTTGAAAGTTTGTTTAATGTTTTCCAATTTTTCCCAGTAGTGGTTAGTCTTTGGATTCTTCAATTGCACTGAGCTGATTTGGAACATGCTGTTCCTTTTTGGGTAGTGTGTTTCTGAAATGTTTTAGTGATTCACCATGGTGAAGACGTACAGTAGGCAAAGGTTTTCTGGGTGTTTATGTTTTTGGCTGGATGGGTTTCTCAATTTCTTTCTTAGGTTTTTGCATTCTTCGTCAAACCATTTGTCATTGTTCGTTTTCTGTTTTACATTTTTTGATTTGATAGGGAAGCTGAGCGGTCGAATACAGTTGAAGTTTACATACACCTCAGCCAAATACATTTAAACTCAGTTTTACACAATTCCTGACATTTATTCCTAGTAAAAATTCCCTGTATTAGGTCAGTTAGGATCACCACTTTATTTTAAGAATGTAATGTCAGAATAATGGTAGAGTGTTTTATTTCTTTCATCACATTCCCAGTGGGTCAGAAGTTTACATACACTCAATTAGTATTTGGTAGCATTGCCTTGAAATTGTTTAATTTGGGTCAAACGTTTTGGGTAGCCTTACACAACCTTCCCACAATAAGTTGGGTGAATTTTGGCCCATTCCTCCTGACAGAGCTGGTGTAACTGAGTCAGGTATATAGGCCTCTTTGCTCGCACACGCTTGTTCATTTCTGCCCACAAATTTTATATAGGATGGAGGTCGGGGCTTTATGATGGCCACTCCAATACCTTGACTTTGTTGTCCTTAAGCCATTTTGCCACAACTTTGGAAGTATGCTTGGGGTCATTGTCCATTTGGAAGACCCATTTGCGACCAAGCTTTAACTTCCTGACTGATGTCTTGAGATGTTGCTTCAAAAAATTCACATAATTTTCCTGCCTCATGATGCCATCTATTTTGTGAAGTGCACCAGTCCTTCCTGCAGCAAAAGACCCCCACAACATGATGCTGCCAATCCGGTGCTTCACGGTTGGGATGGTGTTCTTCGGCTTGCAAGCATCCCCCTTTTTCCTCCAAATATAACAATGGTCATTATGGCCAAACAGTTCTATTTTTGTTTCATCAGACCAGAGGACATTTCTCCAAAAAGTACAACCTTTGTCCCCATGTGCAGTTGCAAACCGTAGTCTGGCTTTTTAATGGCGGTTTTGGAGCAGTGGCTTCTTCCTTGCTGAGCGGCCTTTCAGGGTATGTCAAAATAGGACTCGTTTTACTGTGGATATAGATACTTTTGTACCTGGTTCCTCTAGCATCTTCACAAGGTCCTTTGCTGTTGTTCTGGGATTGATTTGCACTTTCGCACAAAAGTACATTCATCTCTAGGAGACCGAACGTGTCTCCTTCCTGAGCGGTATGTCGGCTGCGAGGTCCCATGTTGTTTATACTTGCGTACTATTGTTTGTCCAGATGAACATAGTACCTTCAGGCGTTTGGGAATTGCTCGCAAGAATGAACCAGACTTGTGGAGGTCTACACATTTTTTTCTGAGGTCTTGGCTGATTTCTTCTGATTTTCCCATGATGTCAAGCAAAGAGGCACTGAGTTTGAAGGTAGGCCTTGAAATACTCTAGAAGAAAAAGAAACGCACACCTATTTAGGCGAGGTGCTGGCTAGCGGAGTAGAAAACTTAAAAATAAAGGAGAGCCGCACACTCTAGGAGCTCAGACGCAAAAATGTAATTACCAACGTTTCGACAGCCAAGCTGTCTTCATCAGCGTATAAAATACATCCACAGGTACACCTCCATTTGACTCAAATTATGTCAATTAGCCTATCAGAAGCTTCTAAAGCCATGACAACATTTTCTGTCATTTTCCAAGCTGTTTGAACGCACAGTCAACTTAGTGTATGTACATTTCTAACCCACTGGAATTGTGATACAGTGAATAATAAGTGAAATAATCTGTCTGTAAACAATTGTTGGAAAAATTACTTGTGTCATGCACAAACTAGATGTCCTAACCGACTTGCCAAAACTATAGTTTGTTAACAAGAAATTTGTGGAGTGGTTGAAAGCCGAGTTATAATGACTCCAACCTAAGTGTATGTAAGCTCCCGACTTCAACTGTATACTGTATACTGTTTAGGTTTTCTGCCAAGATTACAGTGGACATTTTTGTCCAAGAAGTTGTCTAAAGGGGATTGAATTTGTTTTTGCCTAATTGTTTTTTGGTAGCTTTCCACACTACTTTCTTTCCATCTGTAGCGTTTCTTAATATTATTCAGTTCCTTTAGCTTTGATGCCTCTGTTCAAGTAGACTGATTGTTTTTGTTGTTGCTGTGATCTGTTTTTCTTTTGCTGTTGTCACGTTCTGACCATAGTTCTTTTGTGTTTTCTTTGTTTTAGTGTTGGTCAGGACGTGAGCTGAGTGGGCATTCTATGTTGTGTGTCTAGTTTTCCTGTTTCTGTGTTTGGCCTGATATGGTTCCCAATCAGAGGCAGGTGTTAGTCGTTTGTCTCTGATTGGGAGCCATATTTAGGTAGCCTGTTTTGTGTTGGGTTTTGTGGGTGGTTGTCTTCTGTCTTTGTGTTCTATGCACCAGATAGGACTGTTTCGGTTTTCACGTTTTGTTGTTTATGTATTTTTGTAGTGTTCAAGTTTATGGTCTTCATTAAACATGATGAACATTGGCTACGCTGCGCTTTGTTCCTCTCCTTCATCCACAGAAGAAAGCCGTTACAGCTGTGATCTGATAGGGGTGTCAGTGGGCTGACTGTGAATGCTCTGATAGACTCTGGGTTGAAGTCAGTGATAAAGTAGTCTACAGTTCCACTGCCAAGAAATGAGCTATAAGTGTACCTACCATAGGAGTCCCCTCGACGCCTACCATTGACTATGTACATACCCAGCATGCGACAGAGTTGCAGGAGTTGTGACCAATTTCAGTTGGTTATGTTGTCAAAGTTGTCCCTAGGGCGGGAATGTGGGAGGGAATGCTGTCACCTCCAGGTATGTGTTTGTGCCCCTGTGTGCTGAGGGTGTCAGGTTCTTGTCCACTTCTGGCATTTAGGTCGCCACAGACTAGTACATGTCCCTGGGACTGGAAATTATTGCTTTCCCCCTCCAGGATGGAGAAGCTGATGACCTCAGGCTTTGGATATTCCAGGATGAGAGTGAAGGCTTTGTGTTCCATGAAGTGTCCAATATTAGTTGTGTGGTTTGGCGCCACTTTCTCTCTTTTGTGTCCCCTGATGCTTCAAAAAGGCTTTCTCTAGGTTACCCCTCCCAGGGGACTTCATTAGCAGCTAGCTACCACCTCCCAGGAGACTTCTCTAGCAGCTAGCTACCCCCTCTCAGTGTCTCAGAGAACCTTCAAGGTAATCTCTCTTCAGCTTCAAGGTAGTCCCCCATATCACGCCAACACTTCAAATGCCCAAATCCCAGCTCCAGTAAGGATAAGGAGCAAATTAACTACTGACATTGAACTGCACAATCCCCTGTTCATTGACTTTTATTGTGGTGGTTAAATGACATTGATGGCAGATGTCACTCTGTGCCAGAGTGGGAGAGACAAGGTCATAGGAATCAGAATGCTTTAGTTAAGTGGCCAGTTCCAATTCACAGGACCTCTGGAGAGAGAGACTGAGGGGAAGCTGCCAGTAAATAAAATGTAGTTCCACTGCCAGGAGCTTTATATATTGGCACTCACTAGAACATTGTTTTTTATGACAGGAACAGACAATGTCAAAGAAGAAGAATTTAGAATAATATAGACTGAATAAGCAGAAATGATAGATTCAACCCCCCCCCCCCCCCCCTCTTTTCTCTCCCACACTGAGCTGGAAATCAATATTTAGTCCTCAGACAGGATATGGAATTCTGTGGGGGTATTCAGACGGCTGTTGGAATGTGGTCTATCATTTCAACAGCTGGAAACCACAATTATGCCATCCTCACAGTGCTTCGTTCTCTCAACGAGGTTGCATAATGATTACTCTCCACAGGAGTCATTTGATCCTCGTACCCATCAGAGATGGTTGCAAAGCTCCTTCATGTTTTTTTGTGTGCAATTCAAACACAACTCATTGGTTGAACAAATAAGCTGCCCTTCGGCACTTGTTGCCCCTCCAACCACTGTTTGAGTAATAGCAGGGCTGTAGAACGGATGCCATGGCAGTTACAGGAAGCAGCTAGATTCAATCAGTGCTCACCGCAGGACACATTTTCCAAGGTTCTGTGTCTGGATGACCACAGGTGAGTGAGCGGAATGGACAGCTGCTGCTGTAACTTAAATCCTTTATTTTATTCTGTTTTTAGTGGATCCAACAGCTAGCCCGGAGGTGTAGTCTGTCTGGATATAATAGTGTTTGAAATTATATATTTTGAGGATGAATAATATATGAAGAGAGAATTTGGTAGATTGAAGAGGCCAGACCTTCCCTGCTGGTGACTGAGAGGAGACTCTACAGGACAAAGAAGCCAAAGCCTTCTGATTGAAGGAGGGATGTTAAGGAGAGGTGAGAGGAGTGTGAGCCCTGTTCCTCTCCTTCACACCATTTCACCGAGCTAGTTTTGATCCCCTGCTAATCCTGCATCATGTCCTCTTTTCTATAACGTTATGAGGAGCACTTTTCCTTTCCCTCTCACTCTGTGCCGCCCCCTCTCATTCTCTCTCTCTCTCACTCTCTGTCTCTCTTTCTCTCTCTCTCTCCTCAGAAAATTACACCTAGAGCCAGGCCGACAGGCAGGGAACACAACACTCGCCATGGCTGCACGTGCCGTGTGTTAATGCAACGTGAGAAGATTAAAATGTTGTTTCCTTATGAACATGTAAACCGGGCCTGTCATATTGATATAGACAGATCAGACAGGAAGCCAATATCTGAGCTCTCAAGTCATGATGAAAATGTCAATTACCTCCAGCATGGGGATACAGTGTTGCATAAAGTAAAGTTTACAGTATAGATTAGAGGAGATGTAAGTCAGAGGGAGATTCTCAACGGGATGAAGATATGAACCCATCTACTGCTGATGATCATAACCGCTTGATCAGGTCTAACAAGCCCCAGACCGTGTCGATACAAAGGTCACCAAAAGGTCAAGGTAGCACCACAACTGTCAGTCCCAACCTCCGGACTCAACCAGCCATGGAACCCAACCCCTTAATTTAGCAGACGCTTTTGTCCAAAGTGACTTAGTCATGCATGCATACATTTTACATATGGATGGCCCTGGGTATCGAGCTCACAATCCTGGCGTCCTGTCTCACATGTCCCTCTCATATGCCCTCTTGCCACCCTTGACAAAAATGCCACGAGGACGATGCAATTCCCACCATTGTTTTGAGAAGCTGTTCCAGGTAATGAAAACATAATTGCCCTGATTGAAAGGACACCAGCTGGCTGAGCATGGCGCGGTGCAGCGCAGGCCTGGTGTGATCACAGAGAGTCTTTTGGAGGCTGAAACAGCCTGCTATCCCTCTGTCACTATAGCAAAGCCCCCTGGAGGCATCTCAGTACCACTACTCTGTCTGTCTAGCCTTCCTTCTAGCCTCCGGCCAGCTGCTGTATGTGGAAAACCTGTTATTTCAGCTTTCTATTTATGCCCCGGGGAAGCGGGGAAAGCTGGAAAGTATATGGATCTCCAAACACACAGTGCAGCCTATATCTTATGTATAGCCTCTCTAGACAGACGGGTTGCTTTCCACAATGTACCAATGTTCGTGCATACACGTTCTGTGGAAGTTCCAGAGTCAGTTGGGATAGAGAGAAGGTGTCAGAAATGGGCAGCGTGTCATCGGTGACGTCAGGGACGGATCCGCTTGTTGTCCTAGTGAAAACATCCCTGCCAGACACAAAGTCGTAGCTAGCTAGCAAGATGGAGAACACAGAGGTTACAAGTGCATTTCAGAAGTGGCTAGTTTGCATCCTCTACTTTCACTAAAACCACTGCAAAGATTTTGCCTGCAAACTTTAATTTTGAAACTCGAGGTTCTGGCATGTCTGCCTACAGGCTACATAAAGAGTTTTAATTTTTCAGCCGTAGCCCGCTTACCCAAACTCATGACTTCTTGGAAGTTGCCTGTCTGAAGACGACCTTCCCCCCCAAACATTTTTTTCCCCCTTTCAAAATGTCCTAGAGAATCCGACATCCTCCCCAGACCTAGTTCATTGAAATGATGTGGAAACAGCGTTGATTCAACCAGTGTGTGCCCAGTGGGATGTGACGCGTGGTACTGTACCAGTTAGAGCTTTCTTTAGTAACTAAAGTGTCTTAGTGTGATCACTTATTTATGGGCTTGGGGGAGTCCATGATGACAGCTTATGGCTGGAAATGACAGTGCCAGGAGTTACTGCTCTGACCGGAAGACCTCATAGTGTTGCTGCTGTCGCTCCCTGGCCAGGAGTTACTGCTCTGACCGGAAGACCTCATAGTGTTGCTGCTGTCGCTCCCTGGCCAGGAGTTACTGCTCTGACCAGAAGACCTCATAGTGTTGCTGCTGTCGCTCCCTGGCCAGGAGTTACTGCTCTGACCGGAAGACCTCATAGTGTTGCTGCTGTCGCTCCCTGGCCAGGAGTTACTGCTCTGACCGGAAGACCTCATAGTGTTGCTGCTGTCACTCCCTCGCCAGGAGTTACTGCTCTGACCAGAAGACCTCATAGTGTTGCTGCTGTCGCTCCCTGGCCAGGAGTTACTGCTCTGACCGGAAGACCTCATAGTGTTGCTGCTGTCGCTCCTTGGCCAGGAGTTTTGACTCTGACTGTTTGTGTGTGTCTGTGCGTGTGCACATATATTTATATACTGTATGTGTGTGCCTGTGCCTGTACGTGTGTACTGTATGTGTGTGTGTGCACGTGTGTATGGAAGAAATCAGAAATCCAATAGAGTGTGAAATTGACTTCGCATTAACATTCTCGTATCTTGGAGGGCTATTTTCCGGGCAAGGCATCACTTTGATGTCACTGCCCTCTGCATATAAAGGGGGAGGTAATTGAGTTTGGTGCATAATCTGCATGCCTTGCCCTGCCTTGCCTTCCCTTCACATGCTTTACAATCAGGCAGTGTTTGAGGGTCAGAGAGAAAGCATGTCAGTCACACCTCACGATGCATTCATCACCTGATCTAACAGAACAACCTTCCCTCTCCGCTAGATAATGTAATTAAATTCACTCCCGTTTTGTTCCGAGGAGCCTGGCACGACATTCTACCCACAGGGGTAATTACTTCGCTGTGATGAATGTATGCCTGAGCCGAGACGCCTGCTGTCCTTTTTGTGATCTTTTCCGAAGCACCTTCATCCATGGTGAAGGAAGTCACACGTAAAATAAAGGCATTGAACTCTGAAATCATTCAAGGAGAGCGAGAGAGAGAGAGGGAAGTAGAGACTTACACAAACACTAAAGCACTGCCCGCTACCCATTCGAATTGACTTGTACAATGAATTTCTCAGGAGTGTTAAATAGCAAGTATATTGCTCTGAATGCAACATTTGTTTCTTGAAAAGAGATCATTTTTATACAAAGGCATCTTGTCTCTTTAGTAGGCTTTAGCTGTTTAATATTGACCTTGTGACTTCCAGGGACCCAAAGGAGTTTTGATCCAACTCACCTGAATTGCATTGAAAGTAGCCATTCATAATTCAGTGATTTGCATCTAGCAGCATTAGGTGTGTATCAGTTCACTGGACGGAACCAGTGAATGTTCCATACCATTACCAGCCATAAAGCAGCACATTACCTTGTGCCATTAATGGGCAATAACCCATAACCTCATGTGTATTGAATAAATGAATTGTGCTTCATTAAACTATAGCCTTGCTGCTCTAAAATCATGGTCACTAAACTAGAGCTGATGAATAAACTTTGATTGATTTGATTTGAGTACCCATGCAGTACCCAATTGGGACTGCTGGATTCAACTGGATGGATAGACCGTGCTCTTTGATTTGATGGAGAACAGCTTGGGTTTAGTGGAGCCCAACTTCAATTAGATATCAGCCAAGGGTGGAGTTGATTTGGTTAAGGCCCAGTAGAGCTTTCAGGTGGCCAGGTGGCCAGGTGGTCAGGTGGCCAGGTGGCCAGGTGTCTGCTTGGGCATCTTGTCTTCAAGCTGTCTGCTTTCACCTGACTGTTGTCTCTCATGGAGCGCTGCTTGTCCTTGGTTTGATGGTCACACACATTCCTGATGGACGTTGTTGGGGACATATTGATGGAGATCTAACAATGTGTGTGTGTTTGTGTGCGTGCGTGCGAAGGTCAACATAAATACGTCCGTCTGTCGAGCTTGGAATCTGACGAGTCTGACACACATACGCCATCCCTGACTTTGCAGGAGCAGACTTGTTGCCTAGTTTTAATTTGGATTGGCTAAGTGCATTTTAGTGCTCGTAATGAAACATCATGGAGAAGAGCAGTTTCACATGAACACTAAATACATCACTATCATAAGATGACAGATGCTTGCAAGTGGATACACACACAGAAGCCTCGTTTATACCTGGCTCTAACATGCATCATTTGTCCTGATCTTGTCCACATTCTGATTGTGCCCACATTTTCAAAAATATGTCTACATGTATTAAAATGTGTATTAAATGTGTATTATATGTATTAAAATGTGTCTCGTATCCTTCCACTGTGTCCACATTGTGACCAGATTTCCTCGTCTCTCCCTGTATGTAAATTACACTGTGTGCCTGACTACCTCCCGAGCAGTGGTGGAAAAAGTACTCAATTGTCATACTTGAGTAAAAGTAAAGATACCTTAATAGAAAATGGCGCAAGTAAAAGTGTGTCACCCAGTACAATACTGCTTGAGTAAAAGTCTAAAAGTATTTGGTTTTAAATATACTTAAGTATCAAAAGTAAATGGAATTGCTAAAATGTACTTAAGTATCAAAAGTAAAAGTATAAATCATTTCAAATTCCTCATATTAAGCAAACGAGACTGCACAATTTTCTTTTTTTTGTTGACGCATAGCGAGGGGCACACTAAAACACTCAGACATAATTTACAAACTAAGCATTTGTGTGAGGTCTGCCAGGTCAGAGGCAGTAGGGATGACCAGGGATGTTCTCTTGATAAGTGTGTGAATTAGACCATTGTCCTGTCAAAATGTAATAAGTGCTTTTGGGTGTCAGGGAAAATGTATGGAGAAAAAAGTACATTATTTTCTTCAGGAATGTAGTGAAGTAAAAGTTGCCAAAAATATCAATAGTAAAGTAAAGTACAGATACCCCAAAAAACAACTTAAGAAGTACTTTAAAGTATTTTTAATAAAGTACTTTACACCACTGCTCCCGAGGTGGTCAGGAAGATCTGATCACAGTCAGATCACAATGTGCCTTTTAATCGTTTACACCTGTCTAAAAATGTGGGCACGATCAGAATGTGGACAATATCAGAAAAAAGGACTCATGTTAGACCCAGATGTAAATGGGGCTGGAGACACACATACACAACACACACACATACAACACACACACATATACACAACACACATACATAACACACACAGATCATTACTCAATATGTTCATATACACACCCACATACATACAGTACCAGTCAAAAGATTGGACACATCTACTCATTCAAGGATTTTTCTTTATTTTTACTATTTTCTACATTGTAGAATAATACTCAACACATCAAAACTATGAAAAACACATATGGAATCATGTAGTAACCAAAAAAGTGTTAAGCAAATCGAAATATATTTTATATTTGAGATTCTTCAAAGTAGCCACCCTTTGCCTTGATGACACCTTTGCACACTTGGCATTCTCTCCACCTGGAATGCTTTTCCAACAGTCTTGAAGGAGTATGATGAGCACTTGTTTGCTGCTTTTACTTCACTCTGCGGTCCAACATCCCAACCCTCTCAATTGGGTTGAGGTCGGGTGATTGTGGAGGCCAGGTCATCTGATGCAGCACTCCATCACTCTCCTTGGTCAAATAGCCCTTACACAGCCTGGAGGTGTGTTTTGGGTCAATTTCCTGTTGAAAAACAAATGATTGTCCCATTAAGCGCAAACCAGATGGGATGGCGTATCGCTGTAGAATGCTGTGGTAGCCATGCTGGTTAAGTGTGCCTTGAATTCTAAATAAATCACTGACAATGTCACCAGCAAAGCATCCCCACACTATCACACCTCCTCCTCCATACTTCACGGTGGGAACCACACATGTGGAGATCATACGTTCACTAAGTCTGGTCTCACAAAGACACAGCGGTTGGAACCAAAAATCTCAAGCTTGGACTCATCAGACCAAAGGACAGATTTCCACCAGTCTAATGTCCATTGTTCGTGTTTCTTGGCCCAAGCAAGTACCTTCTTATTATTGGTGTCCTTCAGTAGTGGTTTCTTTGCAGCAATTCGACCATGAAGGCCTGATTTTGACAGTCTCTTCTGAACAGTTGATGTTGAGATGTGTCTGTTACTTGATCTCTGTGAAGAATTTATTTGGGCAGCAATTTCTGAGGCTGGTAACTCTAATGAACGTATCCTCTGCAGCAGAGGTAGCTCTGGGTCTTCCTTTCCTGTGGCGGTCCTCATGAGAGCCAGTTTCATCATAGTGTTTGATGGTTGTTGCAACTGCACTTGAAGAAACGTTCAAAGTTCTTGACATTTTCCGGTTGGACTGATCTTCATGTCTTAAGGTAATGATGGACTGTCGTTTCTCTTTTCTTATTTGAGCTGTTCTTGCCATAATATGGACTTGGTCTTTTACCAAATAGGGCAATCTTCTGTACACAACCCCTACTGATTGCCTCAACACAACTGATTGGCTCAAATGCATTAAGAAGGAAAGAAATTCCACAAATTAACTTTTAACAAGGCATACCTGTTAATTGAAATGCATTCCAGGTGACTACCTCATGAAGCTGGTTGAGCGAATGCCAAGAGTGTGCAAAGCTGTCATCAAGTCAAAGGGTGGCTACTTTGAAGATTCTCAAAATAAAATTTGTTTGGATTTGTTGAACACTTTTTTGGTTACTACATGATTCCATGTTTTTTTTCATAGTTTTGATGTCTTCACAATTATTCTAAACTCATCAAAAAAAGAACCGTCCTCTCACTGTCAACTACATTTATTTTCAGCAATCTTAACGTGTAAATATTTGTATGAACATAAGATTCAACAACTGAGACATAAACTGAACAAGTTCCACAGACATGTGACTGACAGAATAATGTGTCCCTGAACAAAGGGGGGAGTCAAAATCAAAAGTAACAGTCAGTATCTGGTGTGGTCACCAGCTGCATTAAGTACTGCAGTGCATCTCCTCCTCATGGATTGCACTAGATTTGCCAGTTCTCGCTGTGAGATGTTACCCCACTCTTCCACCAAGGCACCTGCAAGTTCCCGGACATTTCTGGGGGGAATGGCCCTAGCCCTCACCCTCCGATCCAACAGGTCCCAGACATGCTCAATGGGATTGAGATCCGGGCTCTTCGCTGGCCATGGCAGAACACTGACATTCCTGTCTTGCAGGAAATCACGCACAGAATGAACAGTATGGCTGGTGGCATTGTCATGCTGGAGGGTCATGTCAGGATATCTGGTGAGGACCTGCCTTACAACAGGCCTACAAGCCCTCAGTCCAGCCTCTCTAGGCCTATTGTGGACAGTCTGAGCACTGATGGAAGGATTGTAGTGTAACTCATGCAGTTGTTGTTGCCATCCTGTACCTGTCCCGCAGGTGTGATGTTCGGATGTACCGATCCTGTACAGGTGTTGTTACACGTGGTCTGCCACTGCGAGGACAATCAGCTGTCCGTCCTGTCTCCCTGTCGCACTGTCTTAGGCGTCTCACAGTACGGACATTGCAATTTATTGCCCTGGCCACATCTGCAGTTCTCATGCCTCTTTGCATCATGCCTAAGGCACGTTCACGCAGATGAGCAGGGACCCTGGGCATCTTTCTTTTGGTGTTTTTCAGAGTCAGTAGAAAGGCCTTTTTAGTGTCCTAAGTTTTTATAACTGTGACCTTAAGCTGTTAGTGTCTTAACGACCGTTCCATAGGTGCATGTTCATTAATTGTTTATGGTTCATTGAACAAGCATGGAAAACAGTGTTTAAAGCCTTTACAATGAAGATCTGTAAAGGTATTTGGATTTTTACGAATTATCTTTGAAAGACAGGGTCCTGAAAACGGGACATTTCTTTTTTTGCTGAGTTTATAATGTAGAAAACAGTAAAAATAAAGAAAAACCCTTGCATGAGTAAGTTTGTCCAAACTGTTGACTGGTACTGTAGATATCACACACGTACACACACAGACCTATATAACCTACCATGACTATAGACCTTGCCTCTCCCTTGCTTCCTTCGTCTCTCATCTCCTCTGTGATCCCCTCCTGTCCCTGACCTGCTATACATGGGTTCTCCCAGTAATTACCTGTACATGGGTTCTCCCAGTAATTACCTGTACATGGGTTCTCCCAGTAATTACCTGTACATGGGTTCTCTCAGTAATTACCTGTACCTGGGTTCTCCCAGTAATTACCTGTACATGGGTTCGCTTAATAATTACCTGTACCTGGGTTCTCTCTGTAATTACCTGTACATGGGTTCTCCCAGTAATTACCTGTACATGGGTTCGCTTAATAATTACCTGTACCTGGGTTCTCTCTGTAATTACCTGTACATGGGTTCTCCCAGTAATTACCTGTACATGGGTTCGCTTAATAATTACCTGTACCTGGGTTCTCCCGGTAATTACCTGTACATGGGTTCTCTCAGTAATTACCTGTACATGGATTCTCCCAGTAATTACCTGTACATGGGTTCTCTCAGTAATTACCTGTACATGGGTTCTCTCAGTAATTACCTGTACCTGGGTTCTCCCAGTAATTACCTGTACATGGGTTCTCCCAGTAATTACCTGTACATGGGTTCTCCCAGTAACTACCTGTACATGGGTTCTCTCAGTAATTACCTGTACATGGGTTCTCTCAGTAATTACCTGTACCTGGGTTCTCCTAGTAATTACCTGTTCATGGGTCCGCTTAATAATTACCTGTACATGGGTTCTCCCTGTAATTACCTGTACATGGGTTCTCTCAGTAATTACCTGTACATGGGTTCTCTCAGTAATTACCTGTACATGGGTTCTCTCAGTAATTACCTGTACATGGGTTCTCCCAGTAATTACCTGTACATGGGTTCTCCCAGTAATTACCTGTACATGGGTTCTCTCAGTAATTACCTGTACATGGGTTCTCCCAGTAATTACCTGTACATGGGTTCTCTCAGTAATTACCTGTACATGGATTCTCCCAGTAATTACCTGTACATGGGTTCTCCCAGTAACTACCTGTACATGGGTTCTCTCAGTAATGACCTGTACATGGGTTCTCTCAGTAATGACCTGTACATGGGTTCTCCCAGTAATTACCTGTACATGGGTTCTCTCAGTAATGACCTGTACATGGGTTCTCCCAGTAATTACCTGTACATGGATTCTCCCAGTAATTACCTGTACATGGATTCTCTCAGTAATTACCTGTACATGGGTTCTCCCAGTAATTACCTGTACATGGATTCTCTCAGTAATTACCTGTACATGGGTTCTCCCAGTAATTACCTGTACATGGGTTCTCTCAGTAATTACCTGTACATGGGTTCTCCTAGTAATTACCTGTACATGGGTTCTCTCAGTAATTACTTGTACATGGGTTCTCCCAGTAATTACCTGTACATGGGTTCTCCCAGTAATTACCTGTACATGGGTTCTCCCAGTAATTACCTGTACATGGGTTCTCTCAGTTTTTACCTTTGGTGGGACAGCCATCAACCACACACTCATTCCCCAGCACCATCCACCCACCCACCCACCTCACTCACTCACTCTCACTCATTCAGGCCATATGTGAAAGTGCCCAATTCCGCTCTTCTCAATGTGTGTGTGTGTGTGTGTGTGTGTGTGTGTGTGTGTGTGTGTGTGTGTGTGTGTGTGTGTGTGTGTGTGTGTGTGTGTGTGTGTGTGTGTGTGTGTGTGTGTGTGTGTGTGTGTGTGTGTGTGCGTGCGTGCGTGAGTGCGTGCGTGCGTGCGTGCGTGCGTGCGTGCGTGCGTGCGTGCGTGCGTGCGTACGTGCCTGCCTGCCTGCCTGCCTGCCATAATACAGAACATTAATAGACAAGAACAGCTCAAGGACACAACGACATACATTTACAAATGGCACACACAGCCTACATGTCAATACATACAATGTAAAGGGGGTTTAAATGTGTGTGTGTGTGGTGTCTATACAGTATATGTCTGTGGTTTCATAAAAAGCTCTTGTCAGTGCCCCTGGCAGGTCCCGGTGGCGTCCAGCCTGCTGACGTGCTGGTCTCTGAACTGGCCTTTCCACCTTCAAACGTGCTAATCGGCATCGGCGGCTATCTCTGTGCCCTTGGCAACGAACAAGGGCCTCCGCACCCGTCATGAAGGCCATTTTTCACTGCACTATTTAATTTACAACGGGCTTGGCTACTGCATGGAATTTTATCTGACTATGACGATATCAAGGTACCTTTCTCTAAATATATTGTTTTGTGTTGATGTCATATTAACCGGAATGACTATTTTCATGCAATGATCAGAAATTCGCTCCCTCTCTCCCTACCTCATCGGGAAAAGGGTGAACGGGGGTCCACCTTTCCTGCATTTGAATAATTCATCTCATTATTCACAGGCATGAGGTAATTAAACTGATTTATGGAGTACCAAGGTTCTAATTGGAACAATCGTTCTGCTGTCACTCATGGCCATATGCAGAGCGAGGACAGACATGAACAAAGTGTCTAAAAATAAGGGATGAAAAATAAGGGACGGAAAAAGGAAAACATGGTTGTTGTTACTCAAGTTTTTCACAAGTAAAGTGAAATGCCTTTCTTGCTGGCTCTTTCACAACAATGCAGTACTCAATATCAGTAGTACTATGCAAAATAAATCAAGACGGGCAGTTCCAGGGTCAGTTTCAAGGGTGAGTTTCAAGGGTCAGTTTCAAGGGTCAGTTCCAGGGTCAGTTCCAGGGTCAGTTTCAGGATCAGTTCCAATACCATATTTAAAATGTGCAGAGATACTGGAGTGGTAGGGGTAAGGTGACTTGGCATCAGGATATATGATTAACAGAGTAGCAGCAGAGTACAGTGCATTCAGAAAGTATTCAGACCCCTTGATTTTTTTCCACATTTTGTTGCATTACATTCTTATTCTAAAATGGATTAAATAAATAAAAAATCCTCATCAATCTACACACAACACCCATAATGACAAAGCAAAAACAGGTTTTTAGACATTTTTGCAAATGTATACAATCTAAAAAAACAGAAATACCCTATTTGCATAAGTATTCAGACCCTTTGCTATGAGACTCGAGCTCAGGTGCATCCTGTTTCCATTGATCATCCTTGAGATGTTTCTACAACTTGATTGGAGTCCACCTGTGGTAAATTCAATTGATTAGACATCAATTGGAAAGGCAGACACCCGTCTATATAAGGTCCCAGAATTAACAGTGCATGTCAGAGCGAAAACCAAGCCATGAGGTTCAAAGGAATTGTCTTTAGAGTTCAGAGACAGGATTGTGTTGAGGAACAGATCTGGGGAAGGGTACCAAAACATTTCTGCAGCATTGAAGGTACCCAGGAACACATTGGACTCCAGCATTCTTAAATGGATGAAGTTTGGAACTACCAAAATTCTTTCTAGAGCTGGCCGCCCAGCCCAACTGAGCAATCAGGGGAGAAGGGCCTTGATCAGGGAGGTGATCAAGAACCTGATGCTCACTCTGGCAGAGCTCCAGAGTCCCTATGTGGAGATTGGAGAACTTTCCCGAAGGACATCCATCTCTGCAGCACTCCACCAATCAGGCCTTTATGGTAGAGTGGCCAGACGGTAGCCACTCCTCAGTAAAAGGCACATGACAGCCCACTTGGAGTTTGCCAAAAGGCACCTAAAGGACTCTCAGAACATGAGAAACAAGATTCTCTGGTCTGATGAAACCAAGATTGAACTATTTGGCCTGAATGCCAAGCATAGCGTCTGGAGGAAACCTCGCACCATCACAAGCATGGTGGTGGCAGGATCATGCTGTGAGGATGTTTTTCGGGAATGATGAACGGAGCAAAATACAGAGAGATCCTTGATGAAAACCTGCTCCAGAGCGCTCAGGACCTTCCAACATGACAATGACCATAAGCACACAGCCAAGACAATGCAGGATTGGCTTCGGGACAAGTCTCTGAATGTCCTAGAGTGGCCTAGCCAGAGCGCGGACTTGAACCCGATCAAACATCTCTGGAGAGACCTGAAAATAGCTGTGCATCGACGATCCCCATCCAACCTGACAGAGCTTGAGAGGATCTGCAGAGAAGAATGGGAGAAACTCCCCAAATACAGGTGTGCCAAGCTTGTAGCGTCATAACCAAGAAGATTCAAGGCTGAAATCGCTGCCAAATGTGCTTCAGAAAAGTACTGAGTAAAGGGTCTGAATACTTATGTAAATGTGATATTTCATTTTTTACTTTTAATATATTTGCAAACATTTCTAAAAAACTGTTTTAATGTGTCATTATGGGGTATTGTGTGTAGATTGATGAGGGGAAAAAACAATTTAATCCATTTTAGAATAAGGCTGTAACGTAACAGAATGTGGAAAAAGTGAACCGGTCTGAATACTTTCCGAATGCACTGTATGTGATGATCGTATGTGAGTGTGTAGAGTCAGTATGAATGTGTGTGCGTGTTATGTGTAAGTGAGCAAATGAAGTGTGTGTATGTTTGTGTGTTTGTGTATTGTGTCAGTGTCAGTGTCAGTGTGACTATGTGTGAAATAACCGAGAGAAGACAGTAAGACTGCACAGGACTGTAATGTCACCTTGTGATTGGGTGTGATCCTTTTATCAAATCAAAGTATATTCGTTGATGCTCTGTTGCTCTGTTTTTTACTCTTTATTGTGATTGGATGACTCAGTTTACAACTCCTGTTTGAGTTGGATGAATACCCTCCCTTTGTGGATGAACCTGACATGAAAGGATGAAAGTGCACATAGAGAAGTCCAAAGTAATGTGCTGAGGTCAGGTTCCTTTAAGATGCATTAAAAGATTGATTGTAAATGTCATGGCTTGTTGTCAAATGTTATGGTATACAACGACTGTAAACAGCAGGCCTAGCTACAGTATGACATCGTTCAAAATACTGTGTGCTGCTTGGTGTGGAGGAGTGAGAGTAAATCATCTCTCTCTCCCTCTCTCTCACTCACTCTCACTCACTCTCCCCATATATCAGGACACCGTACTGTATCACTACCACCAGTGACAGTGTGTTTTAGACCTCATGGAGCTCTGTGTGTCTGTTCTCAAAGAGTGGTATGATAATTTAATTGTAATTATGTAACTGGGCGTGCACAGCATGCAGTTTGATGGGATAACATGTACTCCCCGGTTGGCTACACAGTCTCTTGAATAAACTCTCCTTCTAGCATCCTCTTACTTTCAAGTCTCAAAGCTCCTCTCCCTCACTCCATTTTTGTCACTCCTCTCTCTCTCTCTCTCTCTCTCTCTCTCTCTCTCTCTCTCTCTCTCTCTCTCTCTCTCTCTCTCTCTCTCTCTCTCTCTCTCTCTCTCTCTCTCTCTCTCTCTCTCTCTCTCTCTCTCTCTCTCTCTCTCTCTCTCTCTCTCTCTCTCTCTCTCTCTCTCTCTCTCTCTCTCTCTCTCTCTCTCTCCCCTCTCTCTCTCTCTCTCTCTCTCTCTCTCTCTCTCTCACACACTTCGCTTCCCTCCCTTTCCTTCTGTTTCTCTCTCCCTGTTACTCTTTCTCTATCCCTCTCTCCCTGCCCCCCCCCTCTACCGCTCTCTCTCTTTCTCCCTCTCTCTCTCTCTCTCTTTCCCTCACCACCTCTCTCCTGCCCAGTCATTAGTGTACTGGTGTTTCAGGCAGTGCCCTGCTGTACCCTCCACACACACAGCACATTGAGTGGGACTACTCTAACCAAAAACATATAGAGACCATTTTAAGAGCACATTCTATAAAAAAATAAAATAAAATAAACTATCTTGAAAGCGAAAGGCTGGGATTGAACTGAAACCCCACTGTGTAGAGTGGACTTGTTATAGCAGACTGCACTGCACTCCCCACTAAGAGCTAAATTGGGCGGGAGCTGTCATGACAGATTCTGTTCGGCCTGGGAAACCTGTCCATGTTCTGCATCAATGGGATTGTGGCATAGCAGCAACAGTCTAAGCTTCAGCCAGCTCACTAATGGTCCATTAGAATCCCATTGTTGCTCAGACCGGACAGGTTCTGGCAGCCGGAGAGATGCTGGCATGACAGAGATTAGTGCACCACCCTGGGAACGGATGTGGTAGAAGACAGGCTTCTAAACTTTCTGAGGATGATTGGTGAAAATAAATAAACTGTAATCAGAGGCATCATGCACATAGGGTGCACAGGGGCACGAGCCCCCTCAGATGTGTCCTGTTTAAACATATAATTTACATTTATTTGTTTTTGTAATTTTTTGTTGTTGTTGTTGTTCTCTGCAATACCACTAGCCACCTGGCAATTGTTTTGATTTATTTTATTTATTTCACCTTTATTTAACCAGGTAGGCCAGTTGAGAACAAGTTCTCATTTACAACTGCGACCTGGCCAAGATAAAGCAAAGCAGTGCGACACCAACAACACAGAGTTACACATTGAATAAACAAAAGTACAGTCAATAACACAATAGAAAAAAATATATACAGTTTGTGCAAATGAAGTAAGATTAGGGAGGTAAGGCAATAAATAGGCCATAGTGGCAAATAATTACAATTTTGCAATTAAACACTGGAGTGATAGATGTGCAGAAGATTAATGTGCAAGTAGAGATACTGGGATGCAAAGGAGCAACAACAAAAAAATAACAATATGGGGATAAGGTAGTTGGGTGGGCTATTTACAGATGGGCTGTGTACAGGTGCAATGATCAGTAAGCTGCTCTGACAGCTGATGCTTAAAGTTAGTGAGGGAGATATAAGACTCCAGCTTCAGTGATTTTTGCAATTCGTTCCAGTCATTGGCAGCAGAGAACTGGAAGGAGAGGCGGCCAAAGCAGGAGTTGGCTTTGGGGATGACCAGTGAAATATACCTGCTGGAGCGCGTGCTATGGGCGGGTGCTACTATGGTGACCAGTGAGCTGAGATAAGGCGGGGCTTTACCTAACAAGGACTTATAGATGACCTGGAGCCAGTGGGGTTTGGCAACAAATATGAAGCGAAGGCCAGCCAACGAGAGCAGACAGGTCGCAGTGGTTGGTAGTATATTGGGCTTTGGTGACAAAACGGATGGCACTGTGATAGACTACATCCAATTTGCTGAGTAAAGTGTTGAAGGCTATTTTGTAAATGACATCGCCGAAGTCAGGGATCAGCAGGATAGTCAGTTTTACGAGGGTATGTTTGGCAGTGTAACAGTTTAACTTTACGTCCGTCCCCTCCCCCCGACCCGGGCGCGAACCAGGGACCCTCTGCACACATCAACAACAGTCACCCACGAAGCATCGTTACCCATCGCTCCACAAAAGCCGCAGCCCTTGCCGAGCAAGGGGAACCACTACTTCAAGGTCTCAGAGCAAGTGACGTCACCAATTGAAACCGCTAACTATATAGCCATTTCACATCGGTTACAGCAGCATGAGTGAAGGATGCTTTGTTGCGAAAAAGGAAGCCGATTCTAGATTTAATTTTGGATGGGAGATGCTTAATGTGAGTCTGGAAGGAGAGTTTACAGTCTAATCAGACACCTAGGTATTTGTAGTTGTCCACATATTCTAAGTCAGAACCGTCCAGAGTAGTGATGCAAGACGGGCGGGCGGGTGCGGGCAGCGATTGGTTGAAGAGCATGCATTTAGTTTTACTTGCATTTAAGAGCAGTTGGAGGGCACGGAAGGAGTGTTGTATGGCATTGAAGCTCGTCTGGAGGTTTGTTAACACTGTGTCCAAAGAAGGGCCAGAAGTATACAGAATGGCGACATCTACGTAGAGGTGGATCAGAGAATCACCAGCAGCAAGAGCGACATCAATGATGTATACAGAGAAAAGTGTCGGCCCGAGAATTGAACCCTGTGGCACCCCCATAGAGACTGCCAGAGGTCCGGATAACAGGCCCGCCGATTTGACACACTGAACTCTATCTGAGAAGTAGTTGGTGAACCAGGCGAGGCAGTCATTTGAGAAACCAAGGCTGTTGAGTCTGCCGATAAGAATGCGGTGATTGACAGAGTCGAAGCCTTGGCAAGGTCGATAAAGACGGCTGCACTGTATTGTCTTTTACTGATGGCGGTTATGATATCGTTTAGAACCTTGAGCGTGGCTGAGGTGCCCCCATGACCAGATCAGAAACGAGATTGCATAGCGGAGAAGGTATGGTGGGATTCGAAATGGTCGCTGATCTGTTTGTTTACTTGGCTTTCGAAGACTTTAGAAAGGCAGGGTAGGATGGATATAGGTCTATAACAGTTTGGGTCTAGAGTGTCTCCCCCTTTGAAGAGCTTTCCAATCTTTAGGGATCTCAGACGATACGAAAGAGAGGTTGAACAGGCTAGTAATAGGGGTTGCAACAATTGCGGCGGATAATTTTAGAAAGAGAGGGTCCAGATATTCTGCCCAGCTGATTTGTAGGGGGTCCATATTTTGCAGCTCTTTCAGAACATCAGCTATCTGGATTTGGGTGAAGGAAAAATGGAGGAGGTTTGGGCAAGTTGCTGTGGGGGGTGCAGAGCTGTTGACTGGGGTAGGAGTAGCCAGGTGGAAAGCATGGCCAGCCGTAGAAAAATACGTATTGAAATTATCGATTATCGATATGATAGCCGAGTGATCATAGGGTCAAAAGAGCACCAATAGGTGAGTAGGTGAGTCAGGGTGCTGTTCGGTAGTCACTACTATGCTAGGCGAGCAGGGGACACAGCGTTCAGAAAAGCTAGCGGGCCGGAACTAGTAGATGGTTCTTCGGCGACATCATAACAGAATAGTCTGTTGAGACCACATCGGGCAATCACGTCGGCAATCCAGTCGTGATGGATCGGCGGGGCTCCATGTCCACAATAAAGGGTCCAGGACAATTGGCAAAGGAGGTGTTGTAGCCCTAGAATTAGCTGGTTTATGGGCCTAGCTCGAGGCTAGCTCAAGGCTAGCTGGTGCTTGCTTCGGGACAGAGGCGTTAGCTAACAGTAGACACTCGTTTGCAGCTAGCTAGCTGTGATGATCCAGTGTAATGATCCAGAGTGGCAGGAATCCAGTGATTGGTAGAGAGAAGCAGTCCGATATGCTCTGGGCTGATATCGCGCTGAGCAGACAGGCAGGTGTTGTCCGAGCTAAGGCTGGCTGGCTGGTGACCGAGAAAAGGTGAAGGCCGCTAGCTGAGGCAAACAAAGACTAGTAGCTAGTTAGCTGGCTAGCTCCTGATGGAAGTTCCAGTTATAATTAATAAAAATAGCAGATCCGTACCACATTGTGTGAGGCGTGTTGCAGGGAAAGTATATTTAGTTCGTAGATAGAAAGTGAGATTAAGATATATATGAAGAAGACCGGCTATTTACACGGGATAAGATACGAGATAAGACAAGGACAAACACACACGTCCTACTGCTACGTCATCTTGTATGAAGTTGGCTTTCATTGCCCAGATAGGTTCCCAATCTCCCAACCTATCAATGAAGTTCAAGTAGCTAGCTTTTCTAACTATCTTCGCTGGCTTGCTGACGAAGGTTGGCAGACTTTAGAAGACAAGCAATTACTAAATGTAATGATTAAGACAATATTTTACCCAGCAGTCAGTTCAATACAAACAGCTCAAGAGGTATGCTTATATATGCAGAAAAATAAACATATTCTTGACATAGAATTAAGCATAATGATTATGGCTCTAGATTGCAGGAAAGGGGTATTTGGGTAGTTTCAGTTATTTGAAAAATGCTAAATTCTCCAACTTCTGGACCACCCCCCAGACATCATCACGTACTTTGTGCCCCCTCGGATTTTTGGTGTGCATGACGCCCTTGACTGTGGCAAAGGGGTTATATGGTTCTTATAAATTATGATGGGTAAGTTTTAAACATTATTCCCTTTTGCACCCATATATTTTCACCTTTGATCCTACAATTTAAAGTTTACTGCAATGTTCTTTGTTCCTCAGTTGACGGACTGCCGGCTGTTCCTCCAGCAGGCAGTTCTGTCCTCTCTGAGAACAACACAGTTCTTTAATGTCTCTGGTGAACAGACTGAACAGGTGAAGGACAAGAGAATAAAGCAGACTTACTCCATAATTAATGTAGCTGTCGCACAAAAGACACATTTATCACATCCTGTAAGGCTCTGCTTTAAATGATTCCATTCCCCTACCTTGTATTTTCCCTATCAGGCCCACAGATGATCCTCACAATGAAAAGGTTTTCACACTAGTATCGGAAATCATAGACCTTGGAGCACTGTAAGCTAGGCAACGGCACATGGTCTGGGAAGGATTTCGGATTCTCTTGGACATTTCAAAATGGGAAAGAAAATTGTTCTCGGGAGGGTCCACTTCAGACAGACAACTCTCCCAACAAATCACGAGTTTGGGTAGGCAGGGCTTAATAAAACACGGGCAGGAATCGGGCTCATGGTTAGCTAGGGCAATAGTGCAGATATGTCAGTGACATATACATTGTTCTTTCGAAGGCCAAACCCACCGCCAATGTGGCGTGGCCAAAGACTTCTATTTTTGTGACTTATGACCATAGCACCGGTTTCAATCCAAGAGCCAAACCCATTTAGCAAACTCCAGGCGGTGCTATGGTCATATTACATGAAAATGTAAAACCACTGTGGCTGACCCAAAATTAAGAAAATGATTGACTATGTACAGACTCAGTGAGCATAGAGAGAGAGAGAGATAGAGAGAGAGACAGGGAGGTCTGTTATAGAACCCATTGCCCTTAATGGTTGGGAGGTCTGGGTTCCGCTCAACAACCAAGAATTCACGAAATGGGACAAACACCAAATAGAGACTCTGTATGCCGAATTCTGCAAAAATATCCTCTGTGTACACCGCAAAACACCAAATAATGCATGCTGAGCAGAATTAGGCCGATACCCGCTAATTATCAAAATCCAGAAAAGAGCCGTTAAATTCTATAACCACCTAAAAGGAAGTGATTCCCAAACCATCCATAACAAAGCCATCGCTTACAGAGAGAAGAACCTGGAGAAGAGTCCCCTATGCAAGCTGGTCCTGGGGCTCTGTTCACAAACACAAACAGCATCACAATTAGACCCAAACAAATTGTGAGAAAACAAAAAGATAATTCCTTGACACATTGGAAAGAATTAACAACTAGAATGCCATTTGGCCCTGAACAGAGAGTACACAGTGGCAGAATACCTGACCACTGTAACTGACCCAAAATGAAGGAAAGCTTTGACTATGTACAGAAAGGCCGCCGTAGGCAGACCTGGCTCTCAAGAGAAGACAGGCTATGTGCACACTGCCCACAAAATGAGGTGGAAACTGAGCTGCCAAATGTATGACCATATTAGAGACACATACATGCCTCAGATTACACAGATCCACAAAGAATTCTAAAACATTTGTGAAATACCAGTGTGCAATCACAGTAGCAAGATGTGTGACCTGTTGCCACAAGAAAAGGGCAACCGGTGAAGAACAAACACCATTGTAAATACAACCTGTATTTATGTTTATTTATTTTCCCTTTTATACTTTAACTATTGGCACATCGTTACAACACTGTACATAGACATAATATGACATTTGAAATGTCTCTATTCCTTTGGAACTTTTGTGAGTGTAAGGTTTACTGTTCATTTTTATTGTTTATTTCACTTTTGAGAGAGAGAGAGAGAGAGAGAGAGAGTGACAGGGAGCCAGATAGGGAGTGAGAGGGAGAGAGAAACGGAGGCAGAGAGATAGGGAGGCGACAGAGAGAGAGAGAGAGAGAGAGAGAGAGAGAGAGAGAGAGAGAGAGAGAGAGAGAGAGAGAGAGAGAGAGAGAGAGAGAGAGAGAGAGAGAGAGAGAGAGAGAGAGAGAGAGAGAGAGAGAGAGAGAGAGAGAGAGAGAGAGAGAGAAACGAAGGCAGAGAGATAGGGAGGGGACAGAGAGATGGGGGAGTGACAGAAATGGAGTGAGAGAGAGGAGCGTTGAGGCTGGCAGGATAATCCCAATACTCTGCTGTTGTGCAGATTGTAGCTAAAGGCAAAGCAGTCAATCAACCACTCTGGCCAGTCCAGCCCCAGATGGTGTGTGTGTGTGTATGTGTGTGTGTGTGTGTGTGTGTGTACTTCGTGCATGCGCCTGGTCTTCCGCACATGTGTATGTGAGCAAGTGGATGTTGTTGAGTTTGTGTGTATTTATGTTTGTGTGTGTTTGTGTGTGCGTACAGAAGAAGAAGCCTATATCACCAAGGCTGGAAAAGCCATCTGTTCCACCGAAGCAGTCCCAGCTCCCTCGATACACACACCTCCCGGACACACACACACTCCTCCTCCCCATACGAATCTCCTCAACCCCCAGCCTCACTGTATCCGTCTTGACTTCTGGGGGGCATTAGGACTGGGCAGGGAGTCAGGGACCTCAGTCATTTGTGTTGTGTAGCTGTGGCAGCTGAGGCAGAATGATGAGCGCTGGGTTCTACTGCAGACATACTAATAATGCTCCAGCTTACTGCTCTAGTCCCAGCTCAACACAAGGCCCTGGTCAGCAGCTGGGAAAGTGATTAGAAACACTTTGATGTAATGTGTGTGTGTGTGTGTGGGGGGGGGGGGGGGGGGGGGGGTGACTGTGTATTAATTAATTTCAACGATTCATGAAGGGATGGCTAATGGCAATACTACTATCATCATGGTACTGTAATACTACTATCATCATGGTACTGTAATACTAATAATGTCATGGTACTGTAATACTACTATCATCATGGTACTCTAATACTAATAATGTCATGGTACTGTAATACGACTATCATCATGGTACTGTAATACTAATAATGGCATGGTACTGTAATACTACTATCATCATGGTACTGTAATACTAATAATGTCATGGTACTGTAATACTACTATCATCATGGTACTGTAATACTAATAATGTCATGGTACTGTAATACTACTATCATCATGGTACTGTAATACTAATAATGGCATGGTACTGTAATACTACTATCATCATGGTACTGTAATCCTACTATCATCATGGTACTGCAATACTAATAATGTCATGGTACTGTAATACTACTATTATCATAGTACTGTAATATTACTATTGCCATGGTACTGTAATACTACTATCATCATGGTACTGTAATACTACTATTATCATGGTACTGTAATACTAATAATGTCATGGTACTGTAATACTACTATTATCATAGTACTGTAATAGTAATAATGTCAATGGTACTGTAACACTCTATTATCATAGTACTGTAATACTACTATTGCCATGGTACTGTAATACTATTATTGTCATTGTACTGTAATACTATTATTGTCATGGTACTGTAATACTATTTTTTGTCATGTTACTGTTATACTACTTTTGTCATGGTACTGTATTACTGCTATTATCATGGTACTGTAATACTACTATTGTAAATGATACTGTAAACCCCAGTTGTTTGGACGACGCTCTGAGGTCAAAGTGCAGAGTAGGGAGTTTGTTGTCTGTGACGAGTGTAAACAACTGGGGTTGTTTTGAGTCTGACGCAATGGGATGATGCCACCTCCTCATTCAGTCCTGTCTGTGTCTGTCACTGTTTGTGTGAGTGACATCACTTATCTCAGAAGCCCTGAGGCACAAGGTGTTTCAGGCGCTGCTGGTGTTGGTCTCCAGAAGTTTGTTTTGGGATTTGTCATGATTGTTTCTTTGGGGAGATGCAGTCTGTGCATTTGCTTTTCATTTGACCTACTTAGTGTCAGAAACAGCATTACATTTTTTTTAAATAAAATCTGATAAAAATAAATGTCATGCAATGGTGGATTACTATGGCAACCAGGAACCAATGATTTTGACTTTCTTTTAGATGGGCAGGGCTTTAAATTAGGGAGGGGTAAACTGATGTGCTGGCAAAGAAAATGGCGTCCTACTACCTAATATAATCTATCAACAGAAAATAAGCGTCGAAGCGAGAGGTTTCACTCTCACCAAAATTTGTCCAATGCATTTCTATGGGCTTATTTTGGACCTAAGCTTGTCGCCTGCGTTCCCGCCTTTGGGACATTGATGATATATGATGATAAAATGTGGGGGCTGTCTTGTTAGACTTCAGTGCAGCTTTTGACATTATTGATCATAGTCTGCTGCTGGAAAAACGTATGTGTTATGGCTTTACACCCCCTGCTATAATGTGGATAAAGAGTTACTTGTCTAACAGAACACAGAGGGTGTTCTTTAATGGAAGCCTATAAAATATAATCCAGTTAGAATCAGGAATTCCCCAGGGTAGCTGTTTAGGCCACTTGCTTTTTTCCATTTTTACTAACGACATGCCACTGACTTTGAGTAAAGCCAGAGTTTCTATGTATGCGGATGACCCAACCCTATACACATCAGCTACTACAGCGTCTGAAATGACTGCAACACTCAACAAAGAGCTGCAGTTAGTTTCAGAGTAGGTGGCAAGGAATAAGTTAGCCCTAAATATTTCTAAAACTAAAAGCATTGTATTTGGAACAAAACACTCACTAAACCCTAAACCTCAACTAAATCTTGTAAAAAATAATATGAAAATTGAGCAAGTTGAGATGACTAAACTGATTGGAGTAACACTAGATTGTAAACTGTCATGGTCAAAACATATTGATGCATTAGTAGCTAAGATGGGGAGAAGTCTGTCTATAATAAAGCGATGCTCTGCCTTTTTAACAACACTATCAACAAGGCAGGTCCTACAGGCCCTAGTTTTGTCGCATCTTGACTACTGTTCAGTCGTGTGGTCAGGTGCCACAAAAAAGGACTTGGGAAAATTGCAATTGGCTCAGAACAGTGCAGCACGGCTGGCCCTTGGATGTACACAGAGAGCTAATAGTAATAATATGCATGTCAATCTCTCCTGGCTGAAACTTTTATTTTTGAGAGGTATTGACATGTTGAATGCACCGAGCTGTCTGTCTAAACTACTGGCACACAGCTCGGACACCCATGCATACCCCACAAGACATGCCACAAGAGGTCTCTTCACAGTCCCCAAGTCCAGAACAGACTATGGGAGGCACACAGTACTACATAGAGCCATGACTACATGGAACTCTATTCCACATCAAGTAACTGACGCAAGCAGTAAAATTAGATTTAAAAACCAGATAAAAAACACCTTATGAAACAGCGGGGACTGTGAAGCAACACAAACATTGGCACACACACACACATACGATAACATACGCACTATTCATACACATGAATTTACTACTGTAGATATGAGGTAGTGGTGGAGTAGGGGCCTGAGGGCACACAGTGTGTTGTGAAGTCTGTGAATCTATTGCAATGTTTTAAAATTGCATAAACTGCCTTAATTTTGCTGGACTCCAGGAAGAGTAGCTGCTGCTTTGGCAGCATATAATGGGGATCTATAATAAATAAAAATGCAAATACAACGACTCCCATTGTTAGGGCGGAGACATACTGTAAGCATCTCATAATTTTATACAGATCTCTGCTATCAACCACAGCCAGTAAACTGTTGTTCTAGCCAACAGATAATATTGGCCATTTTGTCTCTGTTGTGGAGTAGCCTGCAAACTAAGGAGAATAAACTTCCACTCCTGAGATCATTAGTGTTTAGACACAACAATGAACTGCCTTGCATTATCGATAATGTCAATAACACTTAAGCTGTGCTGTGGTTGGAATAATTAACTCAAGATACCACAGTAACCATGGTTACCTTCCCATTGCTCTTAACCGCTAGGCTACCTTAACTAAAGATACCACAGTAACCATGGTTACTGAATCAACATTCTTAATCGCTAGGCTATCTTAACTAAAGATACCACGGGCCTCCCGAGTGGAGCAGTGGTCTGAGGCACTGCAGTGCTTGAGGTGTCACTACAGATCTGGGTTCGATAAGGCGACGCACAATTGGCCCAGCATCGTCCAGGTTAGGGGAGGGTTTGTCCAACCGGGTTGTTCTTGTCCCATCACACTCTAACAACTCCTGTGGCGGGCCGGGCGCATGCACACTGACACGGTCGCTAGTTGTATGGTGTTTCCTCCGACACATTGGTGCGGCTGGCTTCCGGGTTAAGTGAGCAGTGTGTCAAGAAGCAGTGTGGCTTGGTGGGGTCATGTTTCTGAGGACGCATGGCTCTCGACCTTTGCCTCTCCCGAGTCTGTACGGGAGTTGCAGCGATGGGACAAAACTGTAACTACCAATTGGATATCACGAAATTGGGGGGTAATACAATTAAATAATACATCTAAAAATACCACAGTAACCATGGTTACTGGCCTAACACTCTTAACCGCTAGGCTACTTTAACTAAAGATACCACAGTAACCATGGTTACTGGCCTAACGCTCTTAAACCGCTAGGCTAGCTTAACTAAAGATACCACAGTAACCATGGTTACTGGCCTAACGCTCTTAACCGCTAGGCTACCTTAACGAAAGATACCACAGTTACAATGGTTACTGGCCTTATGCTCTTACACCGCTAGGCTACCTTAACTAAAGATACCACAGTTACCATGGTGACTGGCCTAACGCTCTTAACCGTTAGGCTACCTTAACTAAAGATACCACAGTTACCATGGTGACTGGCCTAACGCTCTTAACCGCTAGGCTACCTTAACTAAAGATACCACAGTTACCATGGTAGCTGCCCCAACACTCTTAACCGCTAGGCTACCTTAACTAAAGATACCACAGTTACCATGGTTACTGGCCTAACGCTCTTAACCGCTAGGCTACCTTAACTAAAGATACCACAGTTACCATGGTTACTGGCCTAACGCTCTTAACCGCTAGGCTACCTTAACTAAAGATACCACAGTTACCATGGTTACTGCCCCAACACTCTTAACTGCTAGGCTACCTTAAATAAAGATACCACAGTTACCATGGTTACTGGCCTAACGCTCTTAACCGCTAGGCTACCTTAACTGAAGATACACAGCAAAGACTAGAAATAACAGTTTAAATGGCTTGGGAATACATGTACTGTATGTGCCCTATACATGCTATAGTCATGATACTTAAATATTTCAATAAATCCATGAATATACTTTAAATGGTTTGCTTGCTTAGGTAATAACTTACACAATGTTTTTAGGTGATATCTAACATCATGTGTTTTCTTATATGGCTCTTCTGTTGCACTTTTTGGTATAATCATGAATACATGGGCATGGCTAAATATTTTAACACAATAATAAATTCATAGAGTCCATTTCTGAATATACGAAACTCACTTCATAGCCATACTGCATCAGTATTCCTCGCCTCATCTCCTTCATTGATGTCTGTATTCCCCTGCTGTAGCCCTGAAACATAGTGTGTATAAATGCTGAAGTCTGCCATTTAATAAACTCCACGCTCGTGCTTTTATAGAACCGTGCGATTATGGAAGCAATCCCACTAAACAGTTGAAGGCAGTCACTGTCATCAGTTATACAGACACCAGAGCACTTTAAATCAGCCATAGAGCCACATCCTTCCCTACCAAACCAGGTAGTGCTAGGGTATGATACCCTGGATTTCTTTAGTATGTATTGGAAGACAGACCAATAATGCTTATGCTACTGCCTCACAATAGCACACCACTGTGAATAACCTACTACAAGACTCCTATCCCTCTACAGTCAATATCATGACACTGGCAGTGTTCACACTTAGGAGGAGAAACACACATGGTGTTAAAATGTTGCTGAGGTTTTACTAATACAATCAACTCCTCATGATGTTTAGCAGTAACAAGAATGAAGTGACTAGAAGGGTTAACACCCTAACCCTATCCTTGTGTTATTTCTGTTATCCTGTGCAGAACCTACTGGGATAACCCCCGCAGGCCGTCCTCCATGGACTACCCAAAGGGTAGCTGAGCCCCAAACCCCAGCAGAGTTCATAGTTAAGGTCCTCATGATCCTGCATCTTCCTGATCCTGCCTCTTCCTGATCCTGGATCCAGCCTCTAAAACTCTGAGTAATTGTTCTTGTCTTGTAATGGCAGAGGTCTTACCCCCTCTCCCCATTGGCAGTGTTTAGTGTTGGGAAGGCCAACACTCCTTAATGATCAAATGGAACACCAAAGGAATACAGATTATCTCAGACTACAAAGGAAAATCTATCTGAGCGGTGCCCACCGAAGCCTCCCTCCCAGACGAGCTTAACACAATCAATGCTCACTTCGAGGCAGAAAATACAGAGTCCGTCCAGGAAGACTCTCACTGCTCTGGATGACCAGACAATACAGAGTCCGTCCAGGAAGACTCTCACTGCTCTGGATGACCAGACAATACAGAGTCCGTCAAGGAAGACTCTCACTGCTCTGGATGACCAGACAATACAGAGTCCGTCCAGGAAGACTTTCGCTGCTCTGGACAACCAGACAATACAGAGTCCGTCCAGGAAGACTCTCACTGCTCTGCATGACCAGACAATACAGAGTCCGTCCAGGAAGACTCTCACTGCTCTGGATGACCAGACAATACAGAGTCCGTCTAGGAAGACTCTCACTGCTCTGGATGACCAGACAATACAGAGTCCGTCCAGGAAGACTCTCACTGCTCTGGATGACCAGACAATACAGAGTCCGTCCAGGAAGACTCTCACTGCTCTGGACGAGCAGAAACCACCATCGTCCAAGTGCCCATGAAAAACAAGGTGACATGCCCAAATGACTATCACCCTGCCGCGCTCACCTCGTTCATCATGAAGTGCTTTGAGAGGCTGGTCATGGTTCACATCAAGGCCAGCGGCCCAGGCACACTGGACCCACTCCAATTTGCCTACTGCTCCAACAGATCCATGGAAGATGCCATTTACATTGCTATTTACCCGTCCGTAACACATCTGGACAAGAAGAACACCTATGTAAGAATGCTGTTCATTGACTATAGTTCAGTATTCACCACTATTTTTCCCTCCAAGGTCGACACCAAGCTCAGAGCCCTCTGCAACTGGATCCTGGACTTCCTGACGGGCAGACCATTGGCAACAACACCTCCTCCATACTAACTCTTAACACAGAGGGCCTGTCATGCCAAATAATGTCCCCAGGCCAAATAGTGTCCCCCTCTATGTCACAATGGGATTCGATGAGTTCTAATTTCTGTTGCTAGGGCTGTTGCTAGAAGTTGCAACATTCTGACCGGATTATGTAATGAACCAAAGCGTCCGTTGCTATGCTGGTTGCTTGGTTACCTCATAGAGGTTGCGAAGGAAAAAGGACGCTGGCAGTTCTAGTTCTATTCCACCTCAGAAGCGCTCGCTCAGTCCGCACAAAATTATCACCTCAGACTTGCTCTCCAGTCCGAGGACGTGATTTTGACGGTGACAACCTGCTGACTACATAATGCTTCACAGGACCGAACAGACTGGAAAGAGAACACTATTTCTTTACCATATATTTGTCTTTATATAAGAACATATAGTTAAATAGGAATAAATAATTTAAGTTGTTTTTATATTGATTTTATATTGAGATTGCTAGCTACTTATTTACCTCAGCCAGACAGTTTTATCTAGCTAACGTTAGCTAGCTAACTGCTAGCTAACTGTTATTGTTGCTTCTTTCTGTTTATCTTTTATTTTTTATTTTTTTATTTAACCTTCATTTAACTAGGCAAGTCAGTTAAGAACAAATTCTTATTTACAAAGACGACCTACCAAAAGGCAAAAGGTCTATAAATATAGGACAAAACACACATCACAACAAGAGAGACACAGCACTTCATAAAGAGAGACCTAAGACAACAACATAACAGCAAAACATGACAACACAACATGTGTTGCAACACAACATGGTAGCAGCACAAAAACATGGTACAAACATTATTGGGCAAAGTCAACAGCACAAAGGTCAAGAAGGTAGAGACAACAATACATCATACAAAGCAGCCACAACTGTCAGTAAGAGAGTCCATGATTGAGTCTTTGAATGAGATTGAGATAAAACTGTCCAGTTTGAGTGTTTGTTGCAGCTCGTTCCAGTCGCTAGCTGCAGCGAACTGAAAAGAGGAGCGACCCAGGGATGTGTGTGCTTTGGGGACCTTAAACAGAATGTGACTGGCAGAACGGGTGTTGTATGTGGAGAATGAGGGCTGCAGTAGATATCTCAGATAGGGGGGAGTGAGGCCTAAGAGGATTTTATAAATAAGCATCAACCAGTGGGTCTTGCGACGGGTATACAGAGATGACCAGTTTACAGAAGAGTATACAGTGCAGTGATGTGTCCTATAAGGAGCATTGGTGGCAAATCTGATGGCTAAATGGTAAAGGACATCTAGCCGCTCGAGAGCACGCTTACCTGCCGATCTATAAATAAATCTATAAATGATGTCTGTAATCTAGTATGGGTAGGATGGTCATCTGAATCAGGGTTAGTTTGGCAGCTGGGGTGAAAGAGGAGTGATTACGATAGAGGACACCAAGTCTAGATTTAACTTTAGCCTGCAGCTTTGATATGTGCTGAGAGAAGGACAGTGCACCATCTAGCCATACTCCCAAGTACTTGTATGAGGTGACTACCTTAAGCTCTAAACCCTCAGAGGTAGTAATCACACCTGTGGGAAGAGGAGCATTCGTCTAACAAAACCACATGACCTTTGTTTTGGAGGTGTTCAGAACAAGGTTAAGGGTAGAGAAAGCTTGTTGGACACTAAGAAAGCTTTGTTGTAGAGCATTTAACACAAAATCCGGGGAGGGGCCAGCTGAGTATAAGACTGTATCATCTGCATATAAATGGATGAGAGCGCTTCCTACCGCCTGAGCTATGTTGTTGATGTAAATTGAGAAGAACGTGGGGCCTAGGATTGAGCCTTGGGGTACTCCCTTGGTGGCAGGCAGTGGCTGAGACAGCAGATTTTCTGACTTTATACACTGCACTCTTTGAGAGAGGTAGTTAGCAAACCAGGCCAATATTGCTTAGAATCAAGGGCAATGTTGACATCATTGAGGACCTTTAAAGTTGCAGTGACACATCCATAACCTGAGCAGAAACCAGATTGCATACCTGAGAAAATACTATAGACATCAAGAAAGCCAGTCAGTTGATTATTGACAAGTTTTTCCAGCACTTTTGATAAACAGGGCAAAATAGAATAGGCCTATATAGGCCTATAACAGTTAGGGTCAGCTTGATCTCCCCCTTTAAATAAAGGACGGACTGTGGCTGCCTTCCAAGCAATGTGAACCTCCCCAGAAAGGAGAGACAGGTTAAAAAGGTTGGAGATAGGCTTTGCGATGACTGGGGCAGCAACCTTAAAGAAGAAAGGGATTAAAGAGCTCTGCCATGTGCTTATTGTCAGTAACAACCAACCATCATCAACATTAAGGGACATGGGCAGCTGTGAGGAGGAGGGTTTATTCTCCAGGTCTTTAACCGTTTTCCAGAACTTCTTGGGGTTAGACCCACGGAGAGAGAACTGGTCTTTAAAGTAACTAACTTTGACCTTTCGGAAAGCCTGAATGCACTTATTTCATTTGTTCATTTGCCTGAACGATAGCAAGTCAGCCTGAGTATGCGTGTGCCGAGCCTTTCACCAAATGCAATTCTTGAGGTGGAGTAACTCTGCAAGATCACGGTCGAACCAGGGGCTGAACCTGTTTTTAATTCTAATTTTCTTTATGGGAGCGTGTTTGTTAACAATACCACTGAAAATATCAAAAAAGAAAGTCCAAGCGTCTTCAACAGAGGGGATCAAGCTGATTCTATACCATTTTACAGAGGCCAGGTCATGAAGGAAGGCTTGTTCATTAAAGTTTTTTAGCAAGCGCCTATGTCACGACTTCCGCCGAAGTTGGTCCCTCTCCTTGTTCGGGCGGCGTTCGGCGGTCAACGTCACTGGCTTTCTAGTCGCCACCGATCCATGTTTCCTTTTCATTTGGTTTTGTCTTCATTATACACACCTGATTTCTATTCCATTAATTATGTTCCTTATTTAACCCTCTGGCTTCCCTCTCTGTTTTGTGCGTTATTGTTTGTCATGTGGGTTCTCGTTGTTCATGCTTTTGTTGATTGTATACGTTCCTTGTTGGAATCTTACCTTTTATTGAGTAAATCTTGGATTATTACTCAGAACTGTGTCCTGCGCCTGACTCTGCATTTATTCAATTTTACCAACGGCCTCACAGAATAACGCACCCAGATTATGGAGTCAGCAGGTACAGCCAGCCCTCCTCCCCCAATGGAGGAGTGTGTTCAGCAGCACGCGACCATGTTACAGAGTCTCGGTACAGCCATGGATCGCGTGCTGCAAACAATGGACCGATGGGAGAGAGGGGGTTTTCCACTCCTCCCTTCAGCTTCCTCCCAGCTCCCACAACAACCGACCCAGAGATCTACACTTCCTACATCATTAGAATCCAGTGGGATTCAACTCTCGCTCCCGGGAGCATATGATGGAACGGCTGCCGGGTGCCAGGATTTCCTTCTCCAGCTGGAGCTCTACCTGGCAGCTGTTCAGCCAGCCCCCTCAGGACGCGAGACAGTGAGCGCCCTCATCTCTTGTCTGACTGGAAAAGCACTAGTCTGGGCCAACGCTATCTGGAGAGAAGAAGGACTGACGTTGGACAATTACGAAGATTTCTCCCGCCGCTTCTGGGCGGTTTTCGATCATCCACCGGAGGGGAGAGCTGCAGGGGAACGCTTGTTCCATTTAAGACAAGGGATGAGGAGTGCACAAGAGTTTGCTCTGGACTTTAGAACTCTGGCCGCAGGCGCAGGATGGAATGAGCGGGCCCTGATCGACCACTACAGGTGTAGTTTACGCGAGGACGTTCGCAGGGAGTTAGCCTGCAGGGACACCACCCTTAATCTGGACCAGCTGGTGGACCTATCCATCCGGCTAGATAACCTGTTAGCAGCCCGCGGACGTCCAGATCGGGGTCCGTTAGTTCCATCTCCCAGCCCATCTGATCCTACCCCAATGGAGCTGGGAGGTGCTGCTATGAGGGGGACCGGAGGGAGGACCGTTCCCTGTACCAACTGTGGCCGCAGAGGACACACTGCTGGTCGGTGCTGGGGAGGTTCTCCAGGTAATCGAGGTGGCAGGCAGAGCACTGGTGAATCATCTCAGGTGAGTAGGCACACACCTCACCCAGAGCTCCCTGTTGCACACATGTGGCTGAATGTTGCCTTTCCTGAGTTGTCCCAGTATTCCCAGCATAAGGCGCTAGTAGATTCAGGCGCAGCTGGGAACTTTATTGACCGTACCTTTGCACTTAGTTTAGGGATTCCTATTGTTCCTGTTGATGTCCCCTTCCCTGTACATGCCTTAGATAGTCGTCCGTTGGGGTCAGGGCTAATCAGGGAGGTCACAGCTCCACTACGTATGATAACGCAGGAGAAACATGAGGAGATAATTAGCCTCTTTTTGATCGACTCTCCTGCGTTTCCTGTTGTGTTGGGCCTTCCCTGGTTGGCCTCTCATGATCCTATTATTTTGTGGCAACAGAGGGCTCTCAAGGGATGGTCTCATCAGTGTTCAGGGAGGTGTGTAGGTGTTTCCTTAGGTGCCACCACGGTGGAGAGTCCAAACCAGGTATCCACCATGCACATTCTTCCTGAATATGCCGATTTGGCACTCGCCTTCTGTAAAAAGAAGGCGACTCAATTACTACCCCATCGACAGGGGGATTGTGCGATAAATCTCCTGGTAGATGCTGCACTTCCCAGGAGTCACGTGTATCCTCTGTCACAGGAGGAGACGGTGGCTATGGAAATATATGTCACCGAATCTCTGGGACAGGGATACATTCGGGCTTCCATTTCACCTGTCTCCTCGAGTTTCTTTTTTGTGAAGAAGAGGTTTGCGCCCGTGTATTGACTATCGAGGTTTGAATCAAATCACGGTAAAATACAGTTACCCACTACCTCTCATAGCCAGTATGACAGAGTCATTGCACGGGGCGCGCTTCTTCACAAAATTGGACCTCAGAAGCGCGTACAACCTGGTACATATTAAGGCGGGGGATGAGTGGAAGACGGCATTTAGCACCACATCTGGGCACAATGAATATCTCGTCATGCCGTACAGGTTAATGAATGCTCTATCAGTCTTCCAAGCCTTTGTAGATGAGATTTTCAGGGACCTGCACGGACAGGGTGTAGTGGTGTATATAGATGATATTCTAATATACTCCGCTACACGCGCCGAGCATGTGTCTCTGGTGCGCAAGGTGCTTGGTCGACTGTTGGAGCATGACCTGTACGTCAAGGCTGAGAAATGTCTGTTCTTCCAACAGTCCATCTCTTTCCCAGGGTACCGCTTTTCCGCTTCAGGGGTAGAGATGGAGAATGACCGCATTTCAGCCGTGCGTAATTGGCCGACTCCAACCACGGTAAAGGAGGTGCAGCGGTTCTTAGGGTTTGCCAACTACTACAGGAAGGTTTATCCGGGGTTTCGGTCAGGTAGCGGCACCCATTACCTCCTTGCTGAAGGTGGGACCGGTGCGGCTGCAGTTGTCAGCTGAGGCGGACAGGGCATTTAGTCAGCTGAAGGCTCTGTTTACCTCGGCTCCCGTGCTGGCTCATCCTGACCCCTCCTTAGCCTTCATAGTTGAGGTGGATGCTTCCGAGGCTGGGATAGGCGCTGTGCTGTCTCAGCGCTCGGGTACGCCACTAAAGCTCCGCCCCTGCGCTTTCTTTTCAAAGAGGCTCAGCCCGGCGGAGCGAAACTATGATGTGGGGGACCGGGAGCTGTTGGCTGTTGTCAGGGCCCTGAAGGCGTGGAGACATTGGCTTGAGGGGGCTAGACACCCTTTCCTCATTTGGACTGACCACCACAATCTGGAGTACATTCGGGCAGCTAGGAGACTGATACCTCACCAGGCGAGGTGGGCCATGTTTTTCACCCGTTTTGTTTTCACTCTATCCTACAGACCAGGTTCCCAGAACGTTAAGGCAGATGCACTGTCCCGGATGTATGACACGGAGGAGAGGTCCGCGGATCCCACTCCCATAATTCCAGCTTCTTGCCTGGTGGCACCGGTGGTATGGGAGGTGGATGCAGACATCGAGCGGGCGTCACGTGCGGATCCCCCTCCCCCACAGTGTCCAGTTGGGCGTCTGTACGTTCCGTTTGATGTCCGAGATCGTTTGATCTGTTGGGCCCATACGTCACCCTCCTCTGGTCATCCTGGCATCGGTCGGACAGTGCGCTGTCTTGCTGGGAAGTACTGGTGGCCCACTTTAGCTAAGGATGTGAGGGTTTATGTTTCCTCCTGCTCGGTGTGCGCCCAGTGCAAGGCACCTAGACACCTGCCCAGAGGGAAATTACAGCCTCTTCCCGTTCCACAACGACCGTGGTCACACCTATCGTTGGATTTCGTGACGGATCTTCCCCCGTCACGGGGTAATACCACGATCCTGGTCGTTGTGGATCGATTTTCTAAGTCCTGCCGTCTTCTTCTTTTTTCGGTCTCCCTACGGCTCTACAGACTGCGGAGGCCCTGTTCACCCACGTATTCCGGTACTACGGGGTGCCTGAGGATATAGTTTCTGATCGGGGTCCCCAATTCACGTCTAAAGTCTGGAGGGCGTTTATGGAACGTATGGGGGTCTCGGTCAGCCTCACATCAGGTTTTCACCCCGAGAGTAACGGGCAGGTGGAGAGAGTCAACCAGGATGTGGGTAGGTTTCTGCGGTCCTATTGCCAGGACCGGCCGGGGGAGTGGTCGGTTTTCATCCCCTGGGCGGAGATGGCCCAAAACTCCCTTCGCCACTCTTCCACTAACCTATCTCCTTTCCAGTGTGTGTTAGGTTATCAGCCGGTCCTGGCACCGTGGCATCAGAGCCAGATCGAGGCTCCTACAGTGGATGAATGGTTTCGGCACTTGGAGGCGACATGGGACGCTGCTCATGTGCGTCTACAACGGGCCATCAGGCGACAGAAGGTGAGTGCCGACCGCCACCGCAGTGAGGCCCCGGTGTATGCACCGGGGGACCGGGTCTGGCTCTCAATCCAAAACCTGCCCCTTCGCCTGCCCTGCCGGAAGCTGGGTCCGCGGTTTGTGGGGCCATTTAAAGTCCTGAGGAGATTGAACGAGGTTTGTTATAGGTTACAACTCCCCCCTGATTACCGTATTAACCCCTCGTTCCATGTGTCTCTCCTCAGGCCGGTGGTGGCTGGTCCGCTCCAGCAGTCTGAGGTGCGGGAGGTTCCTCCGCCCCCTCTGGACATCGAGGGGGCCCCGGCGTATACTGTGCGAGCCATCATGGACTCAAGACGTCGGGCGAGAGGCCTTCAGTACCTCGTGGAGTGGGAGGGGTACGGTCCGGAGGAGAGATGCTGGGTGCCGGTGGAGGATCCTGTATTGCATCCACTGTGAAATTTGGTGGAGGATCGGTGATGATCTGGGGGTGCTTCAGCAAGGCTGAAATCGGGCAGATGTTTCTTTGTGAAGGGCGCATGAATCAAGCCACGTACAAGGTTGTCCTGGAAGAAAACTTGCTTCCTTCTGCTCTGACAATGTTCCCCAACTCTGAGGATTGGTTGTTCCAGCAGGACAATGCTCCATGCCACACAGCCAGGTCAATCAAGGTGTGGATGGAGGACCACCAGATCAAGACCCTATCATGGCCAGCCCAATCTCCAGACCTGAACCACATTGAAAACCTCTGGAATGTGATCAAGAGGAAGATGGATGGTCACAAGCCATCAAAACAAAGCCGAGCTGCTTGAATTTTTGCGCCAGAAGTGACATAGTCACCCAACGTCAATGTGAAAGACTGGTGGAGAGCATGCCAAGACACATGAAAGCTGTGATTGAAAATCAGGGTTATTCCACCAAATATAGATTTCTGCACTCTTCCATAGTTAAAATATTAGTATTGTGTTGTTTAAAAATGAATATGAATGTATTTTCTTTGCATTATTCGAGTAATAATCTAAATGACAATATTTTTATTTGGAATTTGGGAGAAATGTTGTCAGTAGTTGATAGAATAAAACAAAAATGTTAATTTTACCCAAACATATACCTATGAATAGTAAAACCTGAGAAACTGATAATTTTGCAGTGGTCTCTTAATTTTTTCTAGAGCTGTATTTTCTCTTGTTTTCAGGCTGGGCACCTGGCACCATTTCCCAGTCCAGATTCCAGTCCCCGTCCTGGGTCCAGGCCTCCCAAGGTGTCCACACCCTACACATCAGAGGTCAGCGTCCACCGCTTTTGGTGGAAATATATGAGAGAAAGTAAGGAGGTGGCCTGGTGCAGGAGATACGGCAAGCATTTTCATGTGTCTTGTTTGTCTCATGTCGTCAATGTGTGTGAATTTGTCTGTCCATTGTGTCCATTGTTCGTCATCTGTTTTGTCTGATGTTTTCCCCACCCTTGTTTTCACTGCTTGGCCGGCTCCCCAGCTCAAGACGGTAGGTATTTTATTACATTGCGTCTTGTTGTATATTGTATGTTATTGTAAATAACCTTAATAACCTGTTTGGGATAGGGAGCAGCATTTTCATGTTCGGATGAAAAGCGTGCCCAGAGTAAACTTCCTGCTACTCAGGCCCAGAAGCTAAATAATGCATATTATTAGTAGATTTGGATAGAAAACACTCTGAAGTTTCTAAAACTGTTTGAATGATGTCTGTGAGTATAACATAACTCATATGGCAGGCGAAATCCTGAGAAAAATACAACCAGGAAGTGGGAAATCTGAGGTTTGTAGTTTTTCAACTCATCGCCTTTTAAAAAATACGGTGTCTATGGGGTCATATTGCACTTCCTAAGGCTTCCACTAGATGTCAACAGTCTTTAGAACCTTGTTTGAGGCTTCTTCTGTGAAGGGGGAGCTGTTTCAACCAGATGTCTGGCAGAATGCCATGAGCTGGTCACGCGTGCGCCCGTGAGAGCGACCTGCATTCCATTGCATTTCTAAAGACAAAGGAATTCTCCGGTTGAAACATTATTGAAGATTTATGTTAAAAACATCCTAAAGATTGATTCTATACATCGTTTGACATGTTTCTACGAACTGTTATATAACTTTTTGGACTTTTCGTCTGAACTTTCGCCTGGACTTGCCCGTGCCTCGTGAGTTTGGATTTGTGAACTAAACGCGCTAACAAAAAGGAGGTATTTGGACATAATTTATGGACTTTATCGAACAAAACAAACATTTATTGTGGAACTGGGATTCCTGGGAGTGCATTCTGATTAAGATCATCAAAGGTAAGTGAATATTTATAATGCTATTTCTGACTTCTGTTGACTCCACAACATGGCGGGTACCTGTATGGCTTGTTTTTGTGTCTGAGCGCCGTACTCAGATTATTGCATGGTGTGCTTTTTTCGTAAAGCTTTTTTGAAATCTGACACAGCAGTTGCATTAAGTAGAAGTATTTCTTTAATTCTGTGCATAACACTTGTATCTTTTATCAAAGTTTATGATGAGTATTTCTGTAAATTGATGTGGCTCTCTGAAAATTAGCCAGATGTTTTCGAGGCACAACATAACGCGCCAATGTAAACTGAGATTTTTTTATATAAATATGAACTTTATCGAAGAAAACATAAATGTATTGTGTAACATGATGTCCTATGAGTGCCATCTGATGAAGATCATCAAAGGTTAGTGATTAATTTTATCTCTATTTCTGCTTTTTGTGACTCCTCTCTTTGGCTGGAAAATGGCTGTATGTTTTTTGTGACTAGGCTCTGACCTAACATAATCATATGGTGTGCTTTCGCTGTAAAGCCTTTTTGGGTAGATTAACAAGAAGTTAAGCTTTAATTTGGTGTATTGCACTTGAAAGTTAAATATTTCAAAAAAATATTTTTGAATTTCACGCTCTGCCTTTTCAACGGATGTTGTTGAGGCGGAACCCCTAGCCGTAAGAAGTTAACCCCTTCTCCCTAGCCATGAATCTTTGTGTCCAAATCAAATTTTAGGCCAGGGTTGGTATGAAATTGGACATTGGTTTCTAGTTAGTGTTTGCATATCTGGAGGTTCTAGAATTGTGTATGTAATATGGCAGAAGGCTCCCTGAGGCCATTACACAGCAGGGTTGAGTCATCACCATATTGCTACACCTATCCAAGCCCCATCAGGTCAAACACTACAAAGATAGAGTAGGGGGTTAAATGCCTTAATTAAACTGGGTACCCCCAAAAAAATATTTTTCTCTGCCTGTACCTTGACGTGTTGAGAGGGCTTCCAACTAAACCAGGCCCATGTTATTGAATCTCTGACTGAGACTGGCTGCCTGCCGACGACAAATGACAGGAAGAACTATCCGCAGCACCTGATCAAGCAACTCTTGATTCCACCTCTTTCCTCTCTCCTCCTCCTTTAACTCTTTCTCTCCTCTCTCTCCAGACGAAATTCTGCATCTAGTGACTTCTGATTGCCCAACAATCTGCCCAAAATCCCATCCCTTCCTCCATCTCATTACATCATCTACAGCTACTGTTATTGTCATGTTGTCATTATCTGCTAATAAAGTTTGCTAGCCATATCATACTGGACATATAATATACTACTGAAATTATATTATTTCAGTGTAGACAAGGGAAGGGCAGGTTAAAACAGTCAAACGGATTTGCATATGAATGGAGTGGAAATTAGCTGACTTCGTGAACAGTAAGGTAAGTAACTTAGATGTGTCAAGCAGATTACACGTTTTCTTCGCCATTTTCCGAAATGTAGCAAAGTTTAAGACATGGATTTCAAGTTGTAATGTTAACAAGGCACCAAAAAGTAGTTAGCTAAACAAAATTTGTTTAAGCAGCGAAATTGTCATGGAAATCAGCCTTGTTTGCATAGCGATGATGAAAATAATGTAATTTAGGCTGTAATGATATCCAAAATTCAAATCATTAGGTCATCACACCGTTGATATAGCAAATGATGCTAATAGTTTATCAAATCCCATTGTGACGTAGAGGGGGACACTATTTGGCCAGGGAACATTATTTGGGTGTGTCCTCAGCTCCCTGGTGTACTCCCAGTTCACCCAACAACTGTGTGGCTTTGCACGACAACAACTCCATCATCAAGGGCGCTGACGGCAGGTTGTAGGCCTGATAACCGACAACAAAGAGTCAGCCTATACGAAGGAGGTAAGTCAACTAGCATTGTGGTGTCATGAAAACAACCTCTCCCTCAATGTCAGCAAAACAAAGGAGTTGATTGTTGACTTCAGAAAGCAGAGGAGGGAACATGCCCCGATCCACATCAATCGGACTGTAGTAGAGAGAGTAACAAGTTTTAAGTTCCTCGGGGTCCACATCACCGAGGACTTGTCATGGACCAACAACACTATCGCTCTTGTCAAGAGGGCGCAATATCATCTTTACTTCCAAAGGAGCTGCACCAGAGGAGGCTGGTGTGAGGAGCTATAGGAGGATGGGCTCATTCTAATGGCTGGAATGGAATCAATGGAACGCAGTCAAACACATTGTTGCCATAGTCTCATGCAATATAGGTCTGTATTGAATACCACATAGAGGCTACTGTAGGCTATATCATAGAACCATTTCCATGTGAAAATGTTATGGGATTTGCTCCATTGGTTTTGTTGGTAGGCCTACAGTACATTATGCTCAAATAGCCACAAAAGCCTATTGGCTACTGTCTAAAACTGTAAGGATACAGCCTGTGTTCACTGTAAACGCGGAAGTTGCACTCTCAATCTCACAACATTCAAGTCCGCTCACAAGACCTAAAATTTGCTCAGTGCCCCAAAAGATTTTAGGGAACATTGGTCCTGACCAGTTGCATCACGGCCTGGTACGGGAATTGCTCTGTCCATGACCGCAAAGCCCTCCAGCGGGTGGTGAAGATGGCCCAGTACATCACTGGAACCATGCTTCCACCGATCCAGAACATCTACTGGAAACAGTGCCGGAGTAAAGCATGCAGCATCATCAAGGACCCCACACACCCCGGCCACAAGCTGTTCTCTCCCTTACTGTCGGGCAGATGGTATCGGAGCATGAGGTCTGATACCAACAGGCTCAGCAAAAGTTTCTACAAGCCATCAGACTGCTGAACACTTGAACTGGACTGACCACCTGGTTTGATTCTCTGCACCTTAGCACACACACACCCACACAGACACACACATATACATTCATGCTACACACATCCCAACTGCTGCTACCAGACACTTATTAAACTGCTCAATTTATACACTTGCCAACTCTTCCATAATACACATATAAATATTATACTATAAATTGTGCCTTCCTGTATTATAATGATGCCAAAATGTTTATTCTATTCTACTGCCATTTATTTTATGTTCGTATTCATGATTTTTTTTACCAGTTCTCATTGTTGTTGTATTGTCGAGAAGGAACCTAAGAAGGAACCTGCAATTAAACATTTTGTTGGATTATGTATACCATGTGTATCCCGTACATACGACTAATAAAACTTCAAACCTTGAAAGGAGCAGCTTTGGAGCATTTGTCAATTATTGAAGCCAAACTGTGAGCGTTTAACCAACCCTGGGCCCTGGGTATCCATTACTGTTCACCAGTGGCAGATGACAGGCCTTGAGAGCAATCTGTCATGTACAGAGAGATGGATGTGACCTGACAACAATGACTCATAAAAAGTTATCCACATGCTGGACTTTTTGGGAGTGCTGAAAGACTGAGGGGCTGGGGGACTCTGTTGTGTTCTCATGCTCTGACAGGGATGTATTTTTGTGGTTTAGATACAGAAAACTGAAGGGCCATAACATCATGGTGAGATCATGGTCATTTCAACTTCAGGACCATGTGTAGTATTCGGCATCTCATTTGATGCTGCTGTAAACAGGATTTCAACTGGTTTATTGAGAAATTAGGTGCTTTTAGTAAAACAAAACAATTTAAAGCAAATTTCTAGCATTTTTCTTATTTTCTTATTGACACATAAAAGTGGAAAATAAAACAAGATGTAGTTAGCTCCCAATCTTTAATATTTCCATTAGGTAAAATGGTGGTTTTTCTGGGCAATGAGAACACATAGTCAGCTTTTCTCTTTAATATTTCCATTAGGTAAAATGGTGGTGTTCTGGGCAATGAGAACACATAGTCAGCTTTTCTCTTTAATATTTCCATTAGGTAAAATGGTGGTGTTCTGGGCAATGAGAACACATAGTCAGCTTTTCCAGGTGGTCCTGAAGCACAAGAAGCACCAGTAGATCTTCTGTGAAATTGTTTATGAATGGTTTCTTAATAATGATTATGTATGGCTGCAATTACATTTATAATTATGACACATTGTTTCTGTTAATCTGAGCAAATACAAAAAGCCATGACAATTAGCTAAATCACCTCCTACAGGAATAATTATGACTGAGGCCTCTGTGGGAGAACATAAAAATAATTGAATGCAATTTAACTAAAATATTTATGATAATTGCTTTAACCTTGATTGCCCACAACCATTGTCTGTAAGAGTGGGTGGGTGATATATTGCATAAAGAGAGAAAGAAAGCAAGAGAGAGCAGAGAAATAGTATCTATCCACTCTCCGTTGTTGGGGCACTGGAACATAACAGCATTTGCAGTTCCCTGAGGATAATATAGCCAGTGTAGCGAGATATTTCCGCCTGGCTGTAAATGCACAGAGAGGAGGAACACGCATGGAGGGCATTCCAACACACAATAAAATATGAATTTGGCAAAACCAAAACGCCCAATAAAATTGCCTTGGAAAAATGTACTTCATCCTTTTTTAAATCAATTAGGACTTTGTCCAGTATCGTTTCAATGCTGGACTTCAAACAAACACTTGATGAGCAAAAGTCCCAAAGAGGGAAAGAGAGGAGAAGCAACTAGCACTGGCAGATCCCTATAGCTCAAAACATCTCATCCTTCTGGGATAGTAGCTATGTGACCACAACAAGACATTTGCTTAGACTGTCAAGCTATACAGTCAAGAATTTCCATTCTGAGCCTAGGGCCTTCCCTGGCTGGACATTCTGTTCCAGTCCAACACTTTCACACCTTATTGAACTAATCAACTAAACAGCAAACCCTGAATCAGGTGTGGCGGTTGGCATCAGTTCAGTGACACATTCCTATAGGATATCCATGGTTACTAGACTACTAATTCCGGGAACAGTGGGTGCTATATTTTCTGACAATCATCCTCTTCACTTCATGCATCTACTACTTTGAGGTGTGACCCATGTGATGTGTCCCTTTAAAATGAAGTAGGATACCACAACACAATTTAAAAAAGCTTTGGTGACTTGTGGAAGATAACTGCAGTATAAACTAAATATGACCCATGATCAATTAATCTTCAAAGTACACATACAGTCCAATGAAAAGGGAGGTCAGAGTTGATTAGAGTCATAAAAGCAAAACCAGTTGTACAAAGCCAAAAACAACCCATCTAAAACCATACAGAATAGAACCACCAGTAAATGCAATTGCGGTATTGCTACGGTACACATAAAAAACAATACTGCAGCAGGTTTCAAGGAGTCTCCTCAATAAGGGACTGACACTCCCACAGACAACTATGGAGAAAATATCAAGGACTTGTGAGAGCTGATGTGGGATTGGCCTGTGCTGTTGTAGTATGAGGGGAACACTGATACAATTTCCCCCATCTTACCGTGTGCTAGTAAATTGTTGTGTCAGAGTTAGGTTGAGCTGGTTTGTTCTGTTCTACAGCCCTGTTTTTATTTTGTTTCTGGTTATAGGCTCAGGGACATTGGTACTGTAGGGATTGCAAACAACAAGATGGAATCTAAGAGAAGTGGTTGCCTGTGAGATTGTGGGATAACCATGGAAAGCAAGTAGCAAAAGGGATTTAAAAAAACCCATCATAAACAATCCGGGGACCATGAGGGAGCTCTATCTGGTTCCTTAAAAAGGCAGCAAAACAGATATTTACAAGGTCTGCAACACTAAACATTGGTATTCAGATGAGATATTTTTTGTGTTGTCCACAATAGACAAAATATTTGCTACGACACGTCTCAGTAGGATAGGATTTGGAGGCAATGACTAACCTTTTGAATGTGGCAATTAAGGTAAATAAAGAACTTGACAGATATTGCTGCAGATTTACTCCCTCTCCTCTTCCCTTGGTTTCTTCTCTCTCTCTCTCTTCCACACACACACACACACACACACACACACACACACACACACACACACACACACACACACACACACACACACACACACACACACACACACACACACACACACACACACACACACACACACACACACACACACACCAACAACTGGTGCCTCTTTGGTCACCTCACAACCTGAGTCACACTTTTAATCTTACATACATATTCAAATACACACTTCAAGTGAATATAATAGGGTTATATTTCAGGACCAATTGTGCAATATGTTACTACTGCAGGAAACTGTGAAAAATGTTACTACTGCAGGAAACTGTGCAACGTGTTACTACTGCAGGAAACTGTACAATATGTTACTACTACAGGAAACTGTACAATATGTTACTACTGCAGGAAACTGTACAATATGTTACTACTGCAGGAAACTGTACAATATGTTACTACTGCAGGAAACTGTGCAATATGTTACTACTACAGGAAACTGTACAATATGTTACTACTGCAGGAAACTGTACAATATGTTACTACTGCAGGAAACTGTACAATGTGTTACTACTGCAGGAAACTGTACAATATGTTACTACTACAGGAAACTGTACAATATGTTACTACTGCAGGAAACTGTACAATATGTTACTACTACAGGAAACTGTGAAATATGTTACTACTGCAGGAAACTGTACAATATGTTACTACTGCAGGAAACTGTGCAATATGTTACTACTGCAGGAAACTGTGCAATATGTTACTACTACAGGAAACTGTACAATATGTTACTAATGCAGGAAACTGTGCAATATGTTACTACTGCAGGAAACTGTACAATATGTTACTACTGCAGGAAACTGTGCAATATGTTACTACTGCAGGAAACTGTACAATATGTTACTACTGCAGGAAACTGTGAAATATGTTACTACTGCAGGAAACTGTACAATGTGTTACTACTGCAGGAAACTGTACAATATGTTACTACTACAGGAAACTGTGCAATGTGTTACTACTGCAGGAAACTGTGAAATGTGTTACTACTGCAGGAAACTGTACAATATGTTACTACTGCAGGAAACTGTACAATATGTTACTACTGCAGGAAACTGTACAATGTGTTACTACTGCAGGAAACTGTGCAATATGTTACTACTGCAGGAAACTGTGCAATATGTTACTACTGCAGGAAACTGTACAATATGTTACTACTGCAGGAAACTGTGCAATATGTTACTACTACAGGAAACTGTACAATATGTTACTACTGCAGGAAACTGTGCAATATGTTACTACTGCAGGAAACTGTGCAATATGTTACTACTACAGGAAACTGTACAATATGTTACTACTGCAGGAAACTGTGCAATATGTTACTACTGCAGGAAACTGTACAATGTGTTACTACTGCAGGAAACTGTGCAATATGTTACTACTGCAGGAAACTGTGCAATATGTTACTACTACAGGAAACTGTACAATATGTTACTACTGCAGGAAACTGTGCAATATGTTACTACTACAGGAAACTGTACAATATGTTACTACTGCAGGAAACTGTACAATATGTTACTACTGCAGGAAACTGTACAATATGTTACTACTACAGGAAACTGTACAATATGTTACTACTGCAGGAAACTGTACAATATGTTACTACTGCAGGAAACTGTACAACATGTTACTACTACAGGAAACTGTGCAATATGTTACTACTGCAGGAAACTGTACAATATGTTACTACAGCAGGAAACTGTGAAATGTGTTACTACTGCAGGAAATTGTACAATATGTTACTACTGCAGGAAACTGTACAATATGTTACTACTGCAGGAAACTGTGCAATATGTTACTACTGCAGGAAACTGTGCAATGTGTTACTACTGCAGGAAACTGTGAAATGTGTTACTACTGCAGGAAACTGTACAATGTGTTACTACTGCAGGAAACTGTACAATATGTTACTACTGCAGGAAACTGTACAATATGTTACTACTGCAGGAAACTGTGCAATATGTTACTACTACAGGAAACTGTACAATATGTTACTACTGCAGGAAACTGTGCAATGTGTTACTACTGCAGGAAACTGTGAAATGTGTTACTACTGCAGGAAACTGTACAATGTGTTACTACTGCAGGAAACTGTACAATATGTTACTACTGCAGGAAACTGTACAATGTGTTACTACTGCAGGAAACTGTGCAATGTGTTACTACTGCAGGAAACTGTGAAATGTGTTACTACTGCAGGAAACTGTACAATATGTTACTACTGCAGGAAACTGTGCAATGTGTTACTACTGCAGGAAACTGTGAAATGTGTTACTACTGCAGGAAACTGTACAATGTGTTACTACTGCAGGAAACTGTACAATATGTTACTACTGCAGGAAACTGTACAATATGTTACTACTACAGGAAACTGTACAATATGTTACTACTGCAGGAAACTGTGCAATGTGTTACTACTGCAGGAAACTGTGCAATATGTTACTACTACAGGAAACTGTACAATATGTTACTACTGCAGGAAACTGTGCAATATGTTACTACTGCAGGAAACTGTACAATATGTTACTACTGCAGGAAACTGTGAAATGTGTTACTACTGCAGGAAACTGTACAATATGTTACTACTGCAGGAAACTGTACAATATGTTACTACTGCAGGAAACTGTACAATATGTTACTACTGCAGGAAACTGTGAAATATGTTACTACTGCAGGAAACTGTGAAATATGTTACTACTGCAGGAAACTGTACAATATGTTACTACTACAGGAGACTGTACAATATGTTACTACTGCAGGAAACTGTGCAATATGTTACTACTGCAGGAAACTGTGAAATATGTTACTACTGCAGGAAACTGTACAATATGTTACTACTGCAGGAAACTGTACAATATGTTACTACTGCAGGAAACTGTACAATATGTTACTACTGCAGGAAACTGTACAATATGTTACTACTGCAGGAAACTGTACAATATGTTACTACTGCAGGAAACTGTGCAATATGTTACTACTGCAGGAAACTGTACAATATGTTACTACTGCAGGAAACTGTACAATATGTTACTACTGCAGGAAACTGTACAATATGTTACTACTGCAGGAAACTGTGCAATATGTTACTACTGCAGGAAACTGTACAATATGTTACTACTGCAGGAAACTGTGAAATATGTTACTACTGCAGGAAACTGTACAATATGTTACTACTGCAGGAAACTGTGCAATATGTTACTACTGCAGGAAACTGTACAATATGTTACTACTGCAGGAAACTGTGAAATATGTTACTACTGCAGGAAACTGTACAATATGTTACTACTGCAGGAAACTGTGAAATATGTTACTACTGCAGGAAACTGTACAATATGTTACTACTACAGGAAACTGTACAATATGTTACTACAGCAGGAAACTGTACAATATGTTACTACTGCAGGAAACTGTGAAATATGTTACTACTGCAGGAAACTGTGAAATATGTTACTACTGCAGGAAACTGTGCAATATGTTACTACTACAGGAAACTGTGCAATATGTTACTACTACAGGAACCTGTACAATATGTTACTACTGCAGGAAACTGTACAATATGTTACTACTGCAGGAAACTGTACAATATGTTACTACTGCAGGAAACTGTGAAATATGTTACTACTGCAGGAAACTGTACAATATGTTACTACTGCAGGAAACTGTACAATATGTTACTACTGCAGGAAACTGTGAAATATGTTACTGCTACAGGAAACTGTACAATATGTTACTACTACAGGAAACTGTACAAGATGTTACTACTGCAGGAAACTGTACAATATGTTACTACTGCAGGAAACTGTGCAATATGTTACTACTACAGGAAACTGCAATATGTTACTACTACAGGAAACTGTACAATATGTTACGACTACAGGAGACTGTGCAATATGTTACGACTACAGGAGACTGTGCAAGGTGTTACTACTGCAGGAAACTGTACAATATGTTACTACAGCAGGAAACTGTACAATATGTTACTACAGCAGGAAACTGTACAATATGTTACTACAGCAGGAAACTGTACAATGTGTTACTACTACAGGAAACTGTACAATATGTTACTACTACAGGAAACTGTACAATATGTTACTACTACAGGAAACTGTACAATATGTTACTACAGCAGGAAACTGTACAATGTGTTACTACTGCAGGAAACTGTACAATATGTTACTACTGCAGGAAACTGTACAATATGTTACTACTACAGGAAACTGTACAATATGTTACTACTGCAGGAAACTGTGCAATGTGTTACTACTGCAGGAAACTGTACAATATGTTACTACTACAGGAAACTGTACAATATGTTACTACTGCAGGAAACTGTACAATATGTTACTACTGCAGGAAACTGTACAATATGTTACTACTGCAGGAAACTGTGCAATATGTTACTACTGCAGGAAACTGTACAATATGTTACTACTACAGGAAACTGTACAATATGTTACTACTGCAGGAAACTGTACAATATGTTACTACTGCAGGAAACTGTGAAATATGTTACTACTGCAGGAAACTGTGCAATATGTTACTACTGCAGGAAACTGTACAATATGTTACTACTGCAGGAAACTGTGAAATATGTTACTACTGCAGGAAACTGTACAATATGTTACTACTGCAGGAAACTGTGCAATATGTTACTACTGCAGGAAACTGTACAATATGTTACTACTGCAGGAAACTGTGCAATATGTTACTACTGCAGGAAACTGTACAATATGTTACTACTGCAGGAAACTGTACAATATGTTACTACTGCAGGAAACTGTACAATATGTTACTACTGCAGGAAACTGTGCAATATGTTACTACTGCAGGAAACTGTACAATATGTTACTACTGCAGGAAACTGTGAAATATGTTACTACTGCAGGAAACTGTACAATATGTTACTACTGCAGGAAACTGTGCAATATGTTACTACTGCAGGAAACTGTACAATATGTTACTACTGCAGGAAACTGTGAAATATGTTACTACTGCAGGAAACTGTACAATATGTTACTACTGCAGGAAACTGTGAAATATGTTACTACTGCAGGAAACTGTACAATATGTTACTACTACAGGAAACTGTACAATATGTTACTACAGCAGGAAACTGTACAATATGTTACTACTGCAGGAAACTGTGAAATATGTTACTACTGCAGGAAACTGTGAAATATGTTACTACTGCAGGAAACTGTGCAATATGTTACTACTACAGGAAACTGTGCAATATGTTACTACTACAGGAACCTGTACAATATGTTACTACTGCAGGAAACTGTACAATATGTTACTACTGCAGGAAACTGTACAATATGTTACTACTGCAGGAAACTGTGAAATATGTTACTACTGCAGGAAACTGTACAATATGTTACTACTGCAGGAAACTGTACAATATGTTACTACTGCAGGAAACTGTGAAATATGTTACTGCTACAGGAAACTGTACAATATGTTACTACTACAGGAAACTGTACAAGATGTTACTACTGCAGGAAACTGTACAATATGTTACTACTGCAGGAAACTGTGCAATATGTTACTACTACAGGAAACTGCAATATGTTACTACTACAGGAAACTGTACAATATGTTACGACTACAGGAGACTGTGCAATATGTTACGACTACAGGAGACTGTGCAAGGTGTTACTACTGCAGGAAACTGTACAATATGTTACTACAGCAGGAAACTGTACAATATGTTACTACAGCAGGAAACTGTACAATATGTTACTACAGCAGGAAACTGTACAATGTGTTACTACTACAGGAAACTGTACAATATGTTACTACTACAGGAAACTGTACAATATGTTACTACTACAGGAAACTGTACAATATGTTACTACAGCAGGAAACTGTACAATGTGTTACTACTGCAGGAAACTGTACAATATGTTACTACTGCAGGAAACTGTACAATATGTTACTACTACAGGAAACTGTACAATATGTTACTACTGCAGGAAACTGTGCAATGTGTTACTACTGCAGGAAACTGTACAATATGTTACTACTACAGGAAACTGTACAATATGTTACTACTGCAGGAAACTGTACAATATGTTACTACTGCAGGAAACTGTACAATATGTTACTACTGCAGGAAACTGTGCAATATGTTACTACTGCAGGAAACTGTACAATATGTTACTACTACAGGAAACTGTACAATATGTTACTACTGCAGGAAACTGTACAATATGTTACTACTGCAGGAAACTGTGAAATATGTTACTACTGCAGGAAACTGTGCAATATGTTACTACTGCAGGAAACTGTACAATATGTTACTACTGCAGGAAACTGTGAAATATGTTACTACTGCAGGAAACTGTGCAATATGTTACTACTGCAGGAAACTGTGCAATATGTTACTACTGCAGGAAACTGTAAAATATGTTACTACTGCAGGAAACTGTGCAATATGTTACTACTGCAGGAAACTGTGCAATATGTTACTACTGCAGGAAACTGTACAATATGTTACTACTGCAGGAAACTGTGCAATATGTTACTACTACAGGAAACTGTACAATATGTTACTACTACAGGAAACTGTACAATATGTTACTACTACAGGAAACTGTACAATATGTTACTACTACAGGAAACTGTACAATATGTTACTACTGCAGGAAACTGTGCAATATGTTACTACTACAGGAAACTGTACAATATGTTACTACTGCAGGAAACTGTGCAATGTGTTACTACTGCAGGAAACTGTACAATATGTTACTACTACAGGAAACTGTGCAATATGTTACTACTGCAGGAAACTGTGCAATATGTTACTACTGCAGGAAACTGTGCAATATGTTACTACTGCAGGAAACTGTACAATATGTTACTACTGCAGGAAACTGTACAATATGTTACTACTGCAGGAAACTGTACAATATGTTACTACTGCAGGAAACTGTACAATATGTTACTACTGCAGGAAACTGTGAAATATGTTACTACTGCAGGAAACTGTACAATATGTTACTACTGCAGGAAACTGTACAATATGTTACTACTGCAGGAAATTGTACAATATGTTACTACTGCAGGAAACTGTACAATATGTTACTACTGCAGGAAACTGTGAAATATGTTACTACTGCAGGAAACTGTACAATATGTTACTACTGCAGGAAACTGTACAATATGTTACTACTGCAGGAAACTGTACAATATGTTACTACTGCAGGAAACTGTACAATATGTTACTACTGCAGGAAACTGTGCAATATGTTACTACTGCAGGAAACTGTACAATGTGTTACTACTGCAGGAAACTGTACAATATGTTACTACTACAGGAAACTGTGCAATATGTTACTACTGCAGGAAACTGTACAATGTGTTACTACTGCAGGAAACTGTACAATATGTTACTACTGCAGGAAACTGTGCAATATGTTACTACTGCAGGAAACTGTACAATGTGTTACTACTGCAGGAAACTGTACAATATGTTACTACTGCAGGAAACTGTGCAATATGTTACTACTACAGGAAACTGTGCAATATGTTACTACTGCAGGAAACTGTACAATGTGTTACTACTGCAGGAAACTGTACAATATGTTACTACTACAGGAAACTGTACAATATGTTACTACTGCAGGAAACTGTGCAATATGTTACTACTGCAGGAAACTGTACAATATGTTACTACTGCAGGAAACTGTACAATATGTTACTACTACAGGAAACTGTACAATATGTTACTACTGCAGGAAACTGTACAATATGTTACTACTGCAGGAAACTGTACAATATGTTACTACTGCAGGAAACTGTACAATATGTTACTACAGCAGGAAACTGTACAATATGTTACTACTGCAGGAAACTGTACAATATGTTACTACAGCAGGAAACTGTACAATATGTTACTACTGCAGGAAACTGTGCAATATGTTACTACTGCAGGAAACTGTACAATATGTTACTACAGCAGGAAACTGTACAATATGTTACTACAGCAGGAAACTGTACAATATGTTACTACAGCAGGAAACTGTACAATATGTTACTACTGCAGGAAACTGTGCAATATGTTACTACTGCAGGAAACTGTACAATATGTTACTACAGCAGGAAACTGTACAATATGTTACTACTGCAGGAAACTGTACAACATGTTACTACTGCAGGAAACTGTACAATATGTTACTACTGCAGGAAACTGTACAATATGTTACTACTGCAGGAAACTGTACAATATGTTACTACTGCAGGAAACTGTACAATATGTTACTACTGCAGGAAACTGTGCAATATGTTACTACTGCAGGAAACTGTACAATATGTTACTACTGCAGGAAACTGTGCAATATGTTACTACTACAGGAAACTGTACAATATGTTACTACTGCAGGAAACTGTGCAATATGTTACTACTGCAGGAAACTGTGCAATATGTTACTACTACAGGAAACTGTGAAATATGTTACTACTGCAGGAAACTGTGCAATGTGTTACTACTGCAGGAAACTGTGAAATGTGTTACTACTGCAGGAAACTGTGCAATATGTTACTACTACAGGAAACTGTACAATATGTTACTACTACAGGAAACTGTGAAATATGTTACTACTGCAGGAAACTGTACAATATGTTACTACTGCAGGAAACTGTACAATATGTTACTACTGCAGGAAACTGTGAAATATGTTACTACTGCAGGAAACTGTACAATATGTTACTACTACAGGAAACTGTACAATATGTTACTACTGCAGGAAACTGTGCAATGTGTTACTACTGCAGGAAACTGTGAAATGTGTTACTACTGCAGGAAACTGTACAATATGTTACTACTGCAGGAAACTGTGAAATATGTTACTACTGCAGGAAACTGTACAATATGTTACTACTACAGGAAACTGTACAATATGTTACTACTGCAGGAAACTGTGCAATATGTTACTACTGCAGGAAACTGTGCAATGTGTTACTACTGCAGGAAACTGTACAATATGTTACTACTGCAGGAAACTGTGCAATATGTTACTACTGCAGGAAACTGTAAAATATGTTACTTCTGCAGGAAACTGTGCAATATGTTACTACTGCAGGAAACTGTAAAATATGTTACTGTCACGCCCTGACCTTAGTATATTATATATCTTTATTATTTTGGTTAGGTCAGGGTGTGACGAGGGTGGTATGTGTTGTTTTAGTCTTGTCTAGGGTTTTGTATGTCTAGGTGTGTGTGCCTAGTCCAGACATATGTAGGTCTATGGTGGCCTGGATTGATTCCCAATCAGAGGCAGCTGTTTATTGTTGTCTCTGATTGGGGATCCTATTTAGGTTGCATTTTCCAGTTTTGGTTTGTGGGTTATTGTCTATGTGAAGTTGCATGTCTGCAGGAAACTGTACAATATGTTACGACTACAGGAGACTGTGCAAGGTGTTACTACTATTGTCATCTCATGATATGCAAATATCTCTGCACTCTATTTCAGGGCCTGGCAGCTTGGCGCCCAGTGTCATTTTAACAGTGTGACAGCTCCACCGTGCATGTTTAATAGAAGGCTCTCCAGTCCTCCGACTACTGCCATGCTATGCTGCCTGGTTAAAAAAAGATTGAGGAGGAATGAGGCCTTGCATAGTTGGATTTATGCAGTTATTTAAAGACGTGTGATATGAATGAATAAGCAATGTGGGTTCTTGACTAGTTAGACATATGGTAAAACCATTCAGAAAATCTGCTCCTTTTATAAATAAATGTTCATGGTCTTCCTGGCTTTAGTGAGCTGACACCTCTCTGGTGAATTCTTTCAGCAGGAGACCAGATCACATCAAAGACTGAATCTCAAGATTTTGTTAATCAGACTGGAACTGGCTGTTCTGTCAACTCAACAGACTATGGTTCCTCCGATCTTAAACAGTTAGAGGACCGTGGAGCACATAGCTCTAACTGGTTCCTTTGAACGGCAGCAAAACAGATATTACCAAAGGTGCAATATGTTACTACTGCAGTCCCCAACACTAAAGCCTGGTCTTCAGAAGACATGTTCTGTGTTGTCCTCCATGGTTTCATTTACTGTGGATCTCCAGAGGGGAAATAGAGAATGTGTGTACTTGCTATAATGACATATCTACATTTTTTAAATAGGATTTAAAAGATATTGATTGACCTTTGGAATTGTATAATACGGTTAATACAGCACATATTGCTGCAGAGTTTCTCTCTCCCCTCCCCCCCTCCCTCTCTCCCTCCCTCCCTCATCTCAAAACGTTTTTTAAAACCTGCTCTGGTCTATCTTTAGCACCAACCAAGTCTATTTATATCCTCACGTTCCAGACAGGCACTTGCACTGCTCCCTCTCTTTCTCCCTCCCTCACTCTCAACAAGTCTATTTATATCCTCACGTTCCAGACAGGCACTTGCACTGCTCCCTCCCTCCGCCACACTCCTATTTTCTCTCTCCATCTCCTTTTCCCCTTCCTCCCTTCTAGCTTGTTTGTTTTCTTGTTTTCCCACTGCATTTTTCATCTCTTTCTCTCTTTCTTCTCTTTTCACTTTCTCATTCTGTCTTTCCACCTCTTGTTCTCTCCCTTCCCTGAGAAAGAGGAGAAGAGATGATTAAAGGGAGGAGGAGAGAGAGGAGCAGAGAGAGGAAGACAGAGAAGAAGTACAGAGAGAGGTACAGACATGTTGTGAATGCAAACCAGGCAAAATTAATAAAGCAGAACCCAACAGAACCCAAATATAATACAACACTGAGAATGATCAGCATTTGATGCTGGTGCTCAAAGTGTCTTTGGCTGTTTATTTAGACACGTGCTAACAACTGGTGCCTCTTTGGACACCTCACAACCTGAGACTCACACTGTTCATCTTACATACATATTCAAACACACACTTTGGAGGAAGTGAATATAATAGGATTATATTTCAGTACTAACTGTCCAATGTATTACCATTATAAGGGATATGAATATATGAGCAATATGGGTTCTTATTGAGTTTGACATATAGTAAATCCATTCTGAAAATCGGTGATTAAAAAAAATATGTATGTCTAGTCTTCCTGGCTTCAAATGAGATGACACTTGTCTGGTGAATTCTTTAAGCAGGAGACCAGATCACATCAAAGACAATCTAAGGATTATGGTCATCAGACTGGAACTGGTTGGTATCAATTCAACAGATGATGGTTCCTCCCAGGACCTCAAACTGATGGTAATAACAAGAGGAGGCCAATGGGAGAGAGATTTAGTTAACACACACATATGCAGATAGATGTACACCAGTGGTAGCTGTGGCACTTTAAATGGGGAGGACGGGGTCATTATAATGAATGGAACGGAATAAATGGAATGGTCTCAAACACCTGCTTTCCATGTGTTTGATACCATTCCATTCACCCCATTCCATTCATTATTATGTACCGTCCTCCCCTTACCAGCCTCCTCCGATGTACACACACACAAACAGCAATAAAAACTTCCCACACACTAACCTTTACAGTAAACATAGCATCACCGCCAGGTAAACTGCTCGGCATCTGACCGTAAGGCGCTACAGAGGTTAGTGCGTACGACCCAGTACATCACTGGGGCCAAGCTTCCTAACATCCAGGACCTATATACTAGGCGTGTCAGAGGAAGGCCCAAAAAATTGTCAAAGACTCCAGTCACCCAAGTCGTAGACTGTTCTCTCTGCTACTACACGGCAAGCGGTGCTGGAGTGGGTCCAAAGGTCCAAAAGGCTCCTTAACAGCTTCTACCCCCAAGCCATAAGACTGATGAACAATTAATCAAATGGCCACTCAGACTACTTACATTGCCACCCCCCCCCCCCCCCCCTCCTTTGTTTTTACACTGCTGCTACTCACTGTTTATTATCTATGCATAGTCACTTTACCCTTACCTACAGTACATGTACAAATTACCTCGAACAACCGGTGCCCCCGCACATTGACTCGGTACTGGTAGCCCCTGTATATAGCCTCGTTACTGTTTTTTTATTGTGTTCTTTTTTTACTTTAGTTTATTTAGTAAAAAAAAAAAAAACTCTATTTCTTGAACTGCATTGTTGGTTAAGGGGTTGTAAGTAAACATTTCATGGTAAGGTCTACACCTGTTCTATTCAGCGCATGTGACAAATACAAATGTATTTGATTTTATAGCACATCATATAATCAAGGTTTGTTAAATGTTTGTACATCATAAAAGTGCCTGGTTAGTGCTGTGTACATCTCATGAAGGAGTTAACATATCTGCAGTAAAACTGTGGTGTGTACTCACATGATAAATGGATTAAAGTAATAGATAATCATAGCCTCTCTCTCAGGTTAATGTACTGTACAATGTCTGTTTAGTTATGAGAGAGAGAGAGAGAGAGAGAGAGAGAGAGAGAGAGAGAGAGAGAGAGAGAGAGAGAGAGAGAGAGAGAGAGAGAGAGAGAGAGAGAGCGAGAGCGAGAGAAAGAGAGAGAGAGAGAGAGAGAGAGAGAGAGAGAGAGAGCGAGAGCAACACAATCTCACACTCAATTCATGCAAATATGTACAAAACGTATTTCAGAAGATTTAGTGCGTTTTTGTCTGGCTTAATTTGTGTGAAAAGACACATTTTGTCACGCTTGCTCCTGCTCATCCCCCCTGGCGCTCGAGGACGCCAGGCTCCCCAGCATTGCGCACTCCTGTCACCATCATTACGCACACCTGCCTTCCCCCCGTCACGCGCATCAGCGTATTATTGGACTCACCTGGACTCAATCACCTATTTAGTACCTCCCCTGTATTTGTCAGTTCCCCATCTCTGTTCTCCGCTGCTGCATTGATTGTCGTTTGTCATTGTGTATCCGTGTGCTGGCTCTGTTTCTGTCTTGCTCTTTGTCTGTTCCTATTTAAATGTTAAATCCCCGTACCTGCTTCTCGTCTCCGGCGTCGGTCCTTACACATTTTTGTGCGGCTTCATTCTTAGGAAAATACATTTATAGCTTTACGTCCGTCCCCTCGCACATACCTGGGCTCGAATCAGGGACCCTCTGCACACATCAACAACAGTCACCCAGGAAGCATCGTTACCCATCGCTCCACAAAAGCCGCGGCCCTTGCAGAGCAAGGGGTACTACTACTTCAAGGTCTCAGAGCAAGTGACGTCACTGATTGAAAGGCTATTAGCGCGCACCAACGCTAACTAGCTAGCCATTTCACATCCGTTACACTCACCCCCCTTTTGACCTCCTCCTTTTCCGCAGCAACCAGTGATCCGGGTCAACAGCATCAATGTAACAGTATAACTTTACGTTCGTCCCCTCGCCCATACCCGGGCTCGAACCAGGGACCCTCTGCACACATCAACAACAGTCACCCAGGAAGCATCGTTACCCATCGCTCCACAAAAGCCGCGGCCCTTGCAGAGCAAGGGGTACTACTACTTCAAGGTCTCAGAGCAAGTGACGTCACTGATTGAAAGGCTATTAGCGCGCACCAACGCTAACTAGCTAGCCATTTCACATCCGTTACACTCACCCCCCTTTTGACCTCCTCCTTTTCCGCAGCAACCAGTGATCCGGGTCAACAGCATCAATGTAACAGTATAACTTTACGTTCGTCCCCTCGCCCATACCCGGGCTCGAACCAGGGACCCTCTGCACACATCAACAACAGTCACCCAGGAAGTATCGTTACCCATCGCTCCACAAAAGCTGCGGCCCTTGCAGAGCAAGGGGAACTACTACTTCAAGGTCTCAGAGCAAGTGACGTCACTGATTGAAAGGCTACTAGCGCGCACCACCGCTAACTAGCTAGCCATTTCACATCCGTTACATTCAGAACAATCTTTTGAAAAATATTAGAGCAATGCATGATGGGCAATGGTGTTCTGCACCACCTTTTTTTGTGTCCCACATTTATTTATATAAAAAGGCAAATGTGTTAATAACCCAATATTGTTAATCAACCAGGTTGTCACCGAAATATATATAATATAATAGTAGCCTTAGGTAGTTAAAACATTTTTTTATGCCAGAACTGTTAACTATGCTTGTTTTCACTTAATACTTTGGGATGCTGGTCCACTTGTAGTCAGAATGGCCCTTTTTTGTGTAGGCAGCAGTTGGCCTACACGATTTTCTTGCATTTAATACAAGGATCCACTTTTTTATGTACATTACAACATTTCTTTCATAATGCATTTTATACAAGGCTAGGACGAATTTTATGAGGGTTGCCAGATTGGAGAAAAATATATACAGTATAACTATAACACTTTTTTAAATGTAGGGATGAAGGTATTTGATTGGGGAATGGGGCTACATTTTTTCGACGGGAAATTATAATACACACCATAATACACACACACGCACACAAACACAATCATATACACCCAGTCACTTTGTTTGTACTCATGTTATAGCCAACTCTTGACTTTTGTATGAATTATTTTTAATACCATATTTGTATCTAGTTGTCATGTACAGTTTTCATTATCTTTAACTGATTTAATGTTTGTAGTTTGCATGTTTCAGTAATGATTAACATGGTTTTTGGGGGGGAAATGCCATCTGGAACATGTAAACTTTCATGTGCCTTAACAACAAACTTATATGCCATCTGTAAATACGAATAAATTATGAGCCTAGTTGGTTTAGCCATGGAAAGAGTCAGCAACCTTCCCGCTAGCCATGATTGGCTGAGATAATGAGTGGGCTGGACATGCCAAGAGATGAGTTCAGATTGGTCTGCCATGTAACAGGCTTCAGTATGTGGTCAGTATGTGTAGGTAATCCTTTCTAACGTGGCTTTAAAAAAAAAAGATATCACGTAGTAGAGCTACATAAGTGTTGCTCTCCACTTTCTGGGGGACCGAGTTTTGAAATCAGTGGAATTAGAGTATGATAGCTAAGGAGATGGAGAACATTCTGGCGTTTGATATAAAATACGCAGACTGAGTCGAAAAGAGAACACAGAGAAGGCTGTTATATAAAACACCTGTCTCTGGATTAGATCTTCAAACTAAGGGCAACCATGGCATCCGTGACAGAGAGGGGGAAGCGTTCATCCATGTATAATGGTAAGAGAGTCCAGCTAGCTACATTTTCAGATATTACACGTTTCTAATTTTGTCAGAAAGTCGTACTCGTTAAAGTGTACTGTTAGCTAGCTAACTAACTGACGTTAGCTGACTGGCTAGCTAGCTAACGTTACGTGTATGATCTGTATAATAATATTAATATCTCAGAGCCATTTGCATTGATAGTTATAGCCTAATGTTAGCTAGCTAAAATGTAGCCTGGATGGTTAGCGACCTGCAAATTCATAAAGGGTAATAACATTATGAGTTGGGATTATGGTTCATTGTTTAGCTACATGTCTAAACAAAATACTCCACTATGCAAGTAACTATTTCAATAGAATGTTTATGATGTCACTGCGACAACTGACGATAGACGTAGCTGGTAAATTCGCTCTGGCTATCTACTCCGATTTCAATCAAATTGTTAAATTACGAGCCCTGTTGGTTAAGCCACATAAAAAGACAGCAACCTTCCCACTAGCAATGATTGGCTGAGATAATGAGTGGGCTGGACATGCCGAGAGATGAGTTCGGATTGGTCTGCCATATAGAAGGCTTTTGTCTATTTGAGCTGGACATTCTGTGTTGGTAATCCTGTTGAAAGTGGCTTTTTTTAAATGTAGCTGCTTCACTTTCTGTAGGATTGAGTTTTGTCAGTGGAATTAGAGTATGACACAGTGGCTTGCGAAAGTATTCCCCCCCTTGGCATTTTTCCTATTTTGTTGCCTTACAACCTGGAATTAAAATAGATTTTTGGGGGGTTGTATCATTTTATTTACACAACATGCCTACCCCTTTGAAGATGCAAAATATGTTTTATTGTGAAACAAACAAGAAATAAGACAAAAAAACTGAAAACTTGAGCGTGCATACCCATTCACCCCCCAAAAGTCAATACTTTATCGAGCCACCTTTTGCAGAAATTTCAGCTGCAAGTCTCTTGGGGTATGTCTCTATAAGATCGGCACAACTAGCCACTGAGATTTTTGCCCATTCTTCAAGGCAAAACTGCTCCAGCTCCTTCAAGTTGGATGGGTTCCGCTGGTGTACAGCAATCTTTAAGTCATACTGCAGATTCTCAATTGGATTGAGGTCTGGGCTTCGACTAGGCTATTCCAAGACATTTAAATGTTTCCCGTTAAACCACTCGAGTGTTGCTTTAGCAGTATGCTTAGGGTCATTGTCTTGCTGGAAGGAGAACCTCCGTCCCAGTCTCAAATCTCTGGAAGACTGAAACAGGTTTCCCTCAAGAATTTCCCTGTATTTAGCGCCAGCCATCATTCCTTCAATTCTGACCAGTTTCCCAGTCCCTGCCGATGAAAAACATCCCCACAACATGATGCTGCCACCACCATACTTCACTGTGGGGATGGTGTTCTCAGGGTGATGGGAGGTGTTAGGTTTGCGCCAGACAAACCTAACACCTCTTTAGTCTCATCTGACTAGAGTACATTCTTCCAAATGTTTGGGGAGTCTCCCACATGCCTTTTGACGAACTACAAACGTGTTTGCTTATTTTCTTCTTTTTCTTTCTTTTTTTCTGGCCACTCTTCCATAAAGCCCAGCTCTGTGGAGTGTACGGCTTAAAGTGATACTATGGACAGATACTCCAATCTCCGATGTGGAGCTAAACTTTGGTCTCTTTGTTGCCTCTCTGATTAACGCCCTCATTGCCTGGTCGGTGAGTTTTGGTGGGCGGCTCTCTCTTGGCAGGTTTATTGTGGTGCCATATTCTTTTTTTTTATTATAATGGATTTAATGGTTCTCCGTGGGATGTTCAACGTTTCAGATATTTTTTTATATCCCAAGGGGATGAATACTTTTGCAAGGCACTGTAGCTAAAGAGATGGGGAAAACACCTGTTTCCGGATTACGTCTTTAAACTAAGGGCATTTGTGGCATGGATCCGTGACAGGAAGACACGTCCATCATGCATGATGATGTATACGGGTAAGATAGTCTAGCTAGCTACATTTTCAGATATTACATGTTTCTAATTTTGACAGGAAGGGGTTTAATTTCAAGCTAAAATATACTGTTAGGTAGCGTTAGCTTAAATGTTGTTTACCTAGCTAGGTTAATTGTCTTAAGCTAAAGTGTACAACACCCGTTGAATATAGCCGGTGTCAGTAAACATCGGCAAAAAAGCATAATGGAATTATGGCCAGCAGAGGTGGTTAGGCTGTTGTCATGTTATCCAGAGGTAAACAAATCATTGGCCAGAAAGTCAAATGTACACTCTGAGATGCAAGGAGATGGGGATGGGGCTAAAGCCTAAGAGGGAGTGGACAATGCTGAATGGGTGTAGACAAAGAAGAGCTCCCTCACCGAAACACTAAAATGCCATTTTCTAAAAAGTGAATTTACAAGTTTATCAACTTTCAAAGCAGAATTACTTTCCCATTGTTCCTCAAATGTAATGTATGATATACCATTTTGAAGCTCTGAGTCTCTACTTTTATCCAATGTAAAAAACAGAAGTTAAAATGTTGCTACATAAGACCGAATCCAGGTGGGGAGTCACAATTGTTGCCAGCAGCACAGTTGCAGTCACCAACGCTCTGGCTAACATTAAAAACAGCCTAACCAGCTCTGCTAGGGCGAGTAAATTGGTCAGTGTGAGCTGTTCTCTCATTTGTGTCTGGAAGTAGCTAGCAAGTTAGCTAACATTAGCCAGTTAGCTTGGGTGCTTGACTGCTGTTGTTAGATCAGAATGCTCGGATCAACCCTACCTTTTCGGCCAGACCTTCGAGTATGCGCTTTGAATGCTCTGAAAGCGAAACACTCTGAGTTTACGAACGCCCAGAGCACACTCTGGCACTCCAGATAAAATTACGAACACACCCGTAGTATAAGCCAGCCTTGAGTCTTGAAATCTTTGGATGTTTAGTACAAAGCTCGACATGGTGCTGCTCTTCTGTGTTTACATTACTGGTCTACTTGGTTTTCGTATATATTTCTTGATAGTATTTTAATTGTTTTATATGCTAGTATATATTTAATATATTGAATGTTGTGAATGTGAATCCTGTGAATCCTTAAAGAGATGGGTGGGGTTAAAGCTTAAAAGAGTGTGACAATGATGAACGGGTGTAGACAAAAAAGAGCTCTCCAGTAGGTAACAAAACATTAAAGGGACATTTTCTCAAAAGTGAGGTTACAAGTTTATCAACTTTCAAATCAGAATTACTTTCTCATTGTTCCTCAACTGCAGTGTATGATAATATACAATTGTATAGCTTTGAGTCTCTACTTATATACAATGTAAAAAACACCATTTCAAATGTTGCTACATAATACAGAATCGAGCCGGTCGGTCACAAATAGTCGTAAATCTCTACTTGATTTAGCTTTTGATATATTTGGAAGTTTTATACATATTCTGTGTTTCCACTGAAGAACGCAATAATTAATCAACACACTAATGTAAATAAATGGACACTACCTGTTATAAAACAGAAATTGCTCTCCTTATGTAAATGGTGAGAAATGCTATGTCTGTCACGACTTCTGCCAAAGTCGGTTCCTCTCCTTGTTCTGGCGGTGTTCGGCGGGCAACGTCACCGGTCTTCTAGCCATCGCCGATCCATTTTTCATTTTCCATTTGTTTTGTCTTGTTTTCCCACACACCTGGTTTTCACTCCCTCATTACGTGTTGTGTATTTAACCCTCTGTTCCCCCCATGTCTTTGTGCGGAATTGTTTCTTGTAAGTGCTTGTGCACATTGTTGTCTGGTGCGCGACGGGTTTTGTACCCATACGTTGTTATTCTGGATGCTGGTGGTTTTGTATATTAAACTGCTCCGGTTATTACCCAGTTCTGCTCTCCTGCGTCTGACTTCTCTGCCACCAGTTACGCACCCCTTACAATGTCCAATGTCAGCAGCAATTTCCAGTGAGAAATGCTCAGTCTGATGCCATTCGGCTATGGACTGTCGTTTCTCTTTGCTTATTTGAGCTGTTCTTGCCGTAATATGGACTTGGTCTTTTACCAAATATGGCCATCTTCTGTATACCACCCCTACCTTGTCACAACACAACTGATTGGCTCACATGCATAAAGGAAAGAAATTCCTCAAATTAACTTTTAAAAAGGCACACCTGTTAATTGAAATGCATTCCAGGTGACTACCTCATGAAGCTTGTTTAGAGAATGCCAAGAGTGTGCAAAGCTGTCATCAAGGCAAAGGGTGGCTACTTTGAAGAATCTCAAATATAAAACATCTTTTGATTTGTTTAACACTTTTTTGGTTGCTACATGATTCCATGTAGAAATGTGTAATTTCATAGTTTTGATGTATTCACTATTAGTCTACAATGTATAAAATAGTGAAAATAAAATAAAAACCTTGAACGAGTAGGTGTGTCCAAACTTTTGACTGGTACTGTATGTATGTAGGGTTTGGGAGTGTGTGTCTGTGTGTGCATGTGTATATATGGTACAGGCTACACTATGGTGATGTAGTGTCAATTTGCGTATGAGTGGAAATGTGGGTGTGTATATGAAAATATTGAGTATTCGTCTGTGTGTGTTATGTATGTGTGTTGTGTGTATGTGTGTCTCTAGCCCCTTTGAATGAGTAGGTGTGTCCAAACCTTTTACTGGTACTTCATTTTTCTTTATTTTTTTTCTTTATTTTTACTATTTTCTACATTGTAGACCATCTGGGCGATGTCCTGCTTAACTGCTGCTTACATTTGGTGAGGTAGTATTCTGTAACGTAGTGTCACTACAGTACCTGGTTCGATTCCAGGCTGTATCACACCCGGCCGTGATTGGGAGTCTCATAGGGCGGCGCACAATTGGCCAAGCGTTGTCCGGGTTTGGCCGTCATTGTCAATAAGAATTTGTTCTTAACTGACCTGCCTAGTTAAATAAAAAAATACAAATAAAAAGTAACCGCAGGGAGTCTGGAATCAGGTGCAGTTAATGAGTTTAATAACAAGGACCATGGACTGACACAAGCGCAGCGTCTGACATGGAAACACAAACAATACTACCTGATGACTAGTAACAAAAGAGTGCTATATGAAGGGTAAGTAATCAGGAAGTAATGAAGTCCAGGTGTGACTGATAATGAGACGCAGGTGGGCGTAATGGTGGTTGCCAGGTGTGCGTGAAGATGGGTTGCCAGGACCGGTGGTTAGTAGACCGGCAACGTGGAACGGTGGAGGGGAGTAGACGTGACAGCCAGTGTCATTTTAACTGGATGACAGCTCCATCGTGAATGTTTAATAGAAGCTCTCCTGTTCTCTGACAGCGCAGAGCATCCAGCCAGAAACACCACAACCAAGCTAGGCTGCCTGCGTGGTTAGAAAGGGATAGAAGAGGAATGAGGCTGTGGATACAAGTAGATTTATGCAGTTATAGAAATTATTTTTGTTTCTACATTCATCTATGGGCATCTATGAGTCTCTAAAATGAATTAATCTGTTTTAATTGGAGTGTGTGGATGAAAGTTACGTGTCAAGGGATTATTTGAAAAGTAATAACTTCAACGGGATATTGATAGTTGAATATAGGCTCACACCAAATGCCAACCTGATGAAAGAAGTGGTAAGCCTTTGTCATTATGATGAAGGTCAAGATGGCCGTAACATCAATGATTTTAACTTTTCTGAACTCTTTTCTCCCATTGGGCCAAGCAGCGATACTAAAGCCTCTTCCATCACATTCATGGTGATGAAACACAATGAATCACAATAATCTGTCCAGTATGATCTCTTAACAGATAATACATCCTCTATTGGTCAACCAGACCACAGTTAAAGACGTGTCAAAGCCATGGAGGCAATGCTGAAAATTGCAGTTTGGGATATACTGTATATGAGGTAGGCTGTGTGAAAAGACCATTTAGCAACCAGGATTTGTCGTGTTAGTCCATCATCTGGTACCTCCATCAGGGTGATTGTGAGACAAGCTTGAGTGAAGTCAAGGGCATCGGTATGCTGGGGAAAAGGACTAGAGGGTGGCCATGTGTGTTGTATCGCTACCAACAGCCTCATACATTTGTGTTTGCAGAAAACGGCTCTGATGTCTTCCGATCAATAGAAGCCTGGAATGCGAGGCAGCAATGAGTATGTTTATATGCACACTAATAATTCACTATTATTAAATTGATTATGGCAGTAGGCCGATTATGGCATTAGTCATGTAAACACCTTACTCTGCTTATCTTAAATGGCTTTTAAGGTCATGATTTAAGTAAACACACGCTGACTAAAACAACTGGATTCATGACCAATCCTTATTAATTATTAGGACATGTAAACACCTTAAGCGGAGTTCCAGCAGTGTATTTGATTTGCGCATGTGCTAGCACCAGCAGCATAATAACTCTTAACTCATAACTCTTTTCTGGAGTGAAGTGAGTTCAGAAAAACTGAAAGAATGCATCTAAGAAATAGTTTTCACATACAAACTGTAACGGTAGTCCTCCTCCTCTTCATCCGAAGAGGAGGAGCATGGATTGAACCAAGGCGCAGCGTTGTGAAATGACATAATTTTAATAAAACAAGACGGGAAAAACACGAAACGAAACCACTTGAAATAATTAACAAAATAACAAAACAAATGTAGACAAACCTGAACTATACGAACTTACATATAACACGAAGAACGCACGAACAGGGAAAATAGACTACACAAAAAGAACGATGTACAAACAAACCGAACAGTCCCGTATGGTGCGACAAACACTGACACAGGAGACAACCACCCACAACGAACACTGTGAAACAACCTACCTAAATATGACTCTCAATTAGAGGAAACGCCAAACACCTGCCTCTAATTGAGAGCCATACCAGGCAACCCTTAAACCAACATAGAAACAGAAAACATAGAATGCCCACCCAAACTCACGTCCTGACCAACTAACACATACAACAAACTAACAGAAATAGGTCAGGAACGTGACACAAACTTTATATTTCCAAACTCAAAAATAACATGTTTCTTTTGATTGGCGATTTTCTGCATTTATCAAAGACCCCTCAGGTAGCCTAATTTCAGATGTCCATGTAAAAAGTTGTAAAAGTTTAAATCAAACTATTATATTAATCTGAGTGTGCAAATAAACGTACCCAATATATCTGAGATGTGACAAAACCTAATACATTTGCCTCGTATTGAAAGTTAACACAGAACATCCCAAAGAGCTCAGACTATCAGACAACCTTGTTTTAGACCTCTGTCCCCAAAAAAGATATACAGTACCAGTCAAAAGTGTTTTTCTTAATTGTTACTATTTTCTACATTGTAGAATAATAGTGAAGACATCAAACTATGAAATAACACATATCGAATCATGTAGTAACCAACACAAAAAAGTGTTAACGTAACAGCTTTCGTCCTCTTCGTCTGAGGAGGAGTAGGAAATATCGGACCAATGTGCAGCGTGGTACGTATCCATAATATCTTTTAATAGAATGAATACAAAAAGAACAAGAGAATCAAAATGAAAACCGAAACAGTCCCGAATGGTGAAAACACTGAAACGGAAACAACCACCCACAACACACAATGGAAAACAGGATACCTAAATATGGCTCCCAATCAGAGACAACGATAAACAGCTGCCTCTGATTGGGAACCACACCAGGCCAAACACATAGAAAACAAAGAACCTAGAATAAAGAACATAGACTGCCCACCCCAACTCACACCCTGACCAACCTAACACAAAGACATAAAAAAGAAACTAAGGTCAGAACGTGACAGTACCCCCCCCCCCCCCCCCCCCCCCGCCCCAATGGTGCGGACTCCGGCCGCAAAAGGCTTCTTGCCATGGATCACCACTGGAGGCTTCTTGCCATGCATCACCACTGGAGGCTTCGTGCCATGGATTATCACTGGAGGCTTCGTGCCATGGATCATCACTGGAGGATTCGTGCCATGGATTATCACTGGAGGCTTCGTGCCATGGATTATCACTGGAGGCTTCTTGCCATGGATCATCACTGGAGGCTTCGTGCCATGGATTATCACTGGAGGCTTCTTGCCATGGATCACCACTGGAGTGGAGAGACACACAGGAGGCCTGGCTCTGGGAGAAGGCACAGGACTCACCAGGCTGGGGAGACATGCAGGAGGGTTAGTGTTTAGCACAGGCACAGAACTCACCAGGCTGGGGAGACATGCAGGAGGCCTTGTCCTTGGCCGAGGCACCGGATGCACTGGACCGTGGAGGCGCACTGGCGGTCTCGAGCGTAGAGCTAGCACCACTCGTCCTGGCTGGATTCCCCCTGTAGCCCGGCAAGTGCGGGGAGTTGGAACAGGCCGCACTGGGCTGTGCTGGCAACTGGAGACACCGTGCGTAGGGCTGGTGCAATATACCCCGGGCCGAGGAGACGCAATGGAGACCAGATGCGCTGAGCCGGCATCATCCCTCTTGGCTCGATGCCCACTCTAGCCCGGCCGATTCGAGGAGCTGCGATGTAACGCACCGGGCTATGCGTGCGCACTGGGGACATCGTGCGCTCCCCCGCATAACACGGTGCCTGCCCAGTCACTCTCTCGCCACGGTAAGCACGGGGAGTTGGCTCAGGTCTCCTACCTGAGTCCGCCAATCTACCCGTGTGCCCCCCCAAAATCTAAAACCCGTGTCCCCCCCCCCAATCTACCCGTGTGCCCCCGGCTGTGCCCAGGGTCCTTTGCCGTCCAAAATTTCCTCCCATGTCCAGGAGTCCAGAACCCTCTGCTCCTGGTTACCACGCTGCTTAGTCCTTTTCTGGTGGGTGGTTCTGTAACGGCTTTCGTCCTCTTCGTCTGAGGAGGAGTAGGAAATATCGGACCAATGTGCAGCGTGGTACGTATCCATAATATCTTTTAATAGAATGAATACAAAATACAAAAAGAACAAGAGAATCAAAATGAAAACCAAAACAGTCCCGAATGGTGAAAACACTGAAACGGAAACAACCACCCACAACACACCGGGGAAAACAGGCTACCTAAATATGGCTCCCAATCAGAGACAACGATAAACAGCTGCCTCCGATTGGGAACCACACCAGGCCAAACACATAGAAAACAAACAACCTAGAAAAAAGAACATAGACTATCCATCCCAACTCACTCCCTGACCAACCTAACACAAAGACATAAAAAATAAACTAAGGTCAGAACGTGACAGTTAAACAAATCAAAATATATTTTATATTTGAGATTCTTCAAAGTAGCCACCCTTTGCCTTGATGACAGCTTTGCACACTCTTAGCATTCTCTCAACCAGCTTCATGAGGTAGTCACTTGGAATGCATTTCAATTAACAGATGTGCATGGTTGTTAGGGATAGGCGTCCCGTCAACGAGACAGTTGTAGATCATGCAGCGCCATGTGTCACGGTCGCAGATTTTAGAGAAGCAACAAATGTCGGTACATATAAGTGTCTTATATCGGCTGAAAGCTTAAATTTGGGTTAATATAACAGCAATGTCCAATTTACAGTAGCTATTACTGCGAAAAAATGCAATACTATTGTTTGAGAAGACCTCCTAACAACAAATAGGTTTGATAAATTCCCCTCTGAAGGTGAAATGTGTACTTACGTTCTAAAATCTTGCTCTGATTTATCATCCCAGGGTCCCAGAGATAACATGAAGTGTTGTTTTGTTAGATAAAATCCTTTTTCATATCCTAAAAAGGTCCATATAGCATGCACGATCGATTTTGTATTTCCACTCGTTCAATTTGCAAACAAAGGAATCTGTGAAAATCTAACCCTAAACGTTGTTTCAACCAGTCAAATCACGTTCATATTTATTCCTCAGAGATCCTAGAACGTAACCAGACTTCACTGTATCATTAGGTGTGTAGTATATCCTATAGGACAGCAAATTTGGTCAGAGAGCGATGCATTCATGGCACGCCGATGACGTGGGCGGTCTTCACTTGATTGACTGTAACTTTGTCAAATAAACACCAATCGGGGTCAAACAAAGCTAGCTAGATAGCCAGTGAGCTGGGCTTTACTGGAGTTACATAAACACAGTATCTGTCGCAAAATGTTGCTGCTAACCTTGTGGAACATCAAGCCTTTTCCTTTTGGACAAAAATTATAAGAATATGGAGAGTTATGAAGTTATGAAAACTGGGTGTTTTGCAAATGTTGATAATATGGCTACTAATACTGGAACAGCTAAATCAAAGTCCAAGTATACAGATTTGATGATATTCTTGCAGAAAAATGTAATGTGAATGTAAATGTCTCCTTCACGATTTGCCCAAATGTACCTGGGTGACTTCACACTAAATGTCATGTAGTTTGCTCATACTTCAAGTTATCCGTCTGAAACTTTGCACACACACTGCTGCCATCTTGTGGACACCATCGGAATTACGACCAGAGTGATGGCTAGATTTGGGATCTTTCTGTTGCATTTCAAAGATGGTGGTAGAAAGAAGAAAATACAAAGACAAAAACAACCAGATCTATTGTGTTATATTCTCCTACATTCAATTCACATTTCCACAAACTTCAAAGTGTTTCCTTTCAAATTGTGCCAAGAATATGCATATCCTTGCTTCAGGGCCTGAGCTACAGGCAGTTAGATTTGGGTATGTCATTTTAGGCGACAATTGGGGCTATCCCTAAGAAGTTCATTTGTGGATTTCTTTCCTTCTTTATTAACTTCTTATGGCTGGGGGCAGTATTGAGTAGCTTGGATGAATAAGGTGCCCAGGGGTGCCCAGAGGTGCCCAGAGTAAACTGCCTGCTCCTCAGTCCCAGTTGCTAATATATGCATATTATTAGTATATTTGGATAGAAAACACTCTGAAGTTTCTAAAACTGTTTGAATGATGTCTGTGAGTATAACAGAACTCATATGGCAGGCAAAAACCTGAGAAAAAATCCAACCAGGAAGTGGGAAATCTGAGGTTGGTCGATTTTCAACTCAGCCCCTATTGAAGATACACTGGGATATTGGTCAGGTTGCACTTCATAAGGCTTCCACTCGATGTCAACCGTCTTTAGAAACTTGTTTGAGGCTTCTACTGTAAAGGGGGACTGAATGAGAGGGGATTGAGTCAGAGGTTGTAACGGCCGTCTGAAGAAGAAGTGGACCAAAGCGCAGCGTGGTAAGTGTTCATGATTTATTCATAAAACTGAACACTGAATAACAAAAAAACAACAAAGAGAACAAACGAAACCGAAACAGTTCTGTCTGGTGCAGACACAAAACAGAAAACAACTACCCACAAAACACAGGTGGGAAAAGGATACCTAAGTATGGTTCTCAATCAGAGACAACGATAGACAGCTGCCTCTGATTGAGAACCACACCCGGCCAAACACACAGAAATAGAAAACATAGAACACAAAACATAGAATGCCCACCCCAACTCACACCCTGACCAAACCAAAATAGAGACATATAAAGGATCTCTAAGGTCAGAGCATGACAGAGGTCTGGCAGAGTACCAGGAGCTGGTCATGCGCATTCACATGAGAGGTAGCTCCCGTTCCATTTGCTTTTTCTGAAGACAAAGGAATTCTCCGGTTGGAACATTATTGAAGATTTATGTTAAAAACATCCTAAAGATTGATTCTATACATCGTTTGACATGTTTCTACGGACTGTAACTGAACTTTTTGACATTTCGTCTGCAACTAGTGAACGCGCTTCGTGAGTTTAGATTTTTTTACCAAACACGCTAACAAAAGTAGCTATTTGGACATAAATGATGGACATTATCAAACAAATCAAACATTTATTGTGGGAACTGGGATTCCTGGGAGTGCATTCTGATGAAGATCATCAAAGGTAAGTGAATATTTATAATGTTATTTCTAGCTTCTGTTGACTGCACAATATGGCGGATATCTTTTTGTCTTGATTGGGCTCTGAGCGCCGACCTCAGATTATTGCATGGTTTGCTTTTTCCGTAAAGCTTTTAAAAAAATCTGACACAGCGGTTGCATTAAGGAGAAGTGGATCTAAAATTCCATGTATAACACTTGTATCTTTGATCAACGTTTATTATGAGTATTTCTGGAAATTGATGTGGCTCTGCAAAATCACCGGATGTTTTTGGAACTACTGAACATAACGCGCCAATGTATACTGAGATTTTTTTATATAAATATGAACTTTACCGAACAAAACATACATGTATTGTGTAACATGAAGTCCTATGAGTGTCATCTGATGAAGATCATCAAAGGTTAGTGATTAATTTTATCTCTATATCTGCTTTTTGTGACTCCTGTCTTTGGCTGGAAAAATGGCTGTGTTTTTCTGTGATTTGGCGGTGATCTAACATAATCGTTTGTGGTGCTTTCGCTGTAAAGCCTTTTTGAAATTGGACACTGTGGTGGGATTAACAACATGATTACCTTTAAAATGGTATAAGATACATGTATGTTTGAGGAATTTTAATTATGAGATTTCTGTTGTTTGAATTTGGTGCCCTGCACTTTCACTGGCTGTTGTCCCGTTAACGAGATCGCAGCCATAAGAAGTTTGAGCCAATCAGTTGTGTTGTAGGGGTGGTATACAGAAGATAGCCCTATTTGGTAAAATACCAAGTCCATATTATGGCAAGAACAGCTCAATAAGCAAAGAGAAACGACAGTCCATCATTACTTTAAGATATGAAGGTCAGTCAATACGGAACATTTCAAGAACTTTGAAAGTTTCTTCATGTGCAGTTGCAAAAACCGTCAAGCGCTATGATGAAACTGGCTCTCATGAGGACCGCCACAGGAAAGGAAGACCCTGTCACACCCTGATCTGTTTCACCTGTCCTCGTTATTGTCTCCACCCCCTCCAGGTGTCACTTGTTTTCCCCAGTGTATTTATCCCTGTGTTTCCTGTCTCTCTGTGCCAGTTTGTCTTGTATGTCCAAGCCTACCAGGGGGTTTTCCCGTTTTCCTGCTTTGCCTTTTCGCCTTTTTCTAGTCCTCCCGGTTTTGACCATTGCCTGTTCTGGACTTTGTACTCACCTGCCTGACCATTCTGCCTGCCCTGACCTCGAGCCTGCCTGCCACTCTGTACCTCCTGGACTCGTATCTGGTTATGACCTTTTGCCTGTCCACGACCATTCTCTTGCCTATTCCCTTTGGATTTATTAAACTTCTTAATCTCAACCATCTGCCTCCTGTGTCTGCGTTTGGGTCTTGCCTAGTGTCATGTTAGACCCAGAGTTACCTCTGCAGAGGATAAGTTCATTGGAGTTAACTGCACCTCAGATTGCAGCCAAAATAAATGCTTCACAGAGTTTAGGTAACAGACACATCTCAACATCAACTGTTCAGAGGAGACTGTGTGAATCTGGCCTTTGAATTGCTGCAAAGAAACCTCTACTAAAGGACACCAATAATAAGAAGAGACTTGCTTGGGCCAAGAAAAACAAGCAATGGACGTTAGACCGGTGGAAATCTGTCCTTTGGACTGATCCAAATTTGAGATTTTTGTATCCAACCTCTGTGTCTTTGTGAGACGCAGAGTTGGTGAACATGTGTGGTTCCCACCGTGAAGCATGGAGGAGGAGGTGTGATGGTGTGGGCGTGCTTTGCTGGTGACACTGTCAGTGATTTATTAAGAATTCAAGGCACACTAAACCAGCATGGAGTGCTGCATCAGATGACTTGGCCTCCACAATCACCTGACCTCAATCCAATTGAGAGGGTTTGGGATGAGTTGGACCGCAGCGTGAAGGAAAAGCAGCCAGCAAGTGCTCAGAATATGTGGGAACTCCTTCAAGACTGTTGGAAAATCATTCCTCATGTAGCTGGTTGAGAGCATGCCAAGAGTGTGCAAAGCTGTCATCAAGGCAAAAGGTGGCTACTTTGAAGAATCTCAAATATAAAATATATTTTGATTTGTTTAACACTTTTTGGGTTACTACATGATTCCATATGTGTTATTTCATAGCTTTGATGTCTTCACTATTATTCTACAATGTAAAATACAGAAAAACCCTTCAATGAGTAAGTGTGTCCAAACTTTTGACTGGTACTGTGAATATATTTTTAACATTTCTCAGTGGCCAGGTTTTATATACATGACCGTGTGGAGTCTGAGCCTGAGGAAACCAATGTATGACAGGCTGCCAGAGAGAGGCCAGAGAGAGAACAGGGTCTTCCCCCATCGCTATCCTCTCTGCCCCTTCGCTATAATAGCTTATGCAACAGCTGAGTAATTCCCTCTACTTAGTGTAAAGTTCCTTATGCAAGGCAAGGCAATTAAGGCAGAAGTCATCTGGACCAGCAGATTAGTTTAGATTTTACAGACAGAGAAGGACTTTTAACCCTGCCCAGCTCAGGGCACTGTGTGTGTGTGTGTGTGTCTGTCCAGCACAGGGCACACAGCACAGAGCCAGGCTGAGATGAATAGTCCCCCAGGGCAGGCTAGGCAGACGACAGCTACAGTATCACCGCCTGCGCTGTTTCTTTGTGGGTCGCTACTCAAAAGGTGTCGTTTATCTGGCTCAGAAAGTCCAAGTACCTTAATTTGGGGCGGCAAGTAGCCTAGTGGTTAGAGCATTGGACTAGTAACTGAAAGGTTGCAAGATCGAATCCCAGAGCTGACAAGGTAAAAATCTGTCGTTCTGCCCCTGAACAAGGCAGTTAATCCGTCATTGAAAATAAGAATTTGTTCTTAACTGACTTGCCTAGTTAAATAAAGATAAAATTCAAAAAAATGTCTTGGGGCCAGTTCGACTAATAATTTGCATCTCTTGCAGAAATCGTCTTGTTTATTCTTCCATGGCTTAATCCTTCTTGGAAAATAAGAGGTGCAAACAAGACCTGGGATAAGTTATAACTATGCTTTGTGGAGGTGACTACGACTATTTAAATACAGACCCCCAAAAATTACTGCTTATTAAAACTATTTGAATACAGATGTCAGAAAGTGACTACTTTTAAAATTATTTGAACACAAATCCCAAAAAATGACTACTTATTAAAACTATTTGAATACAGATTTCAGAAAGTGACTACACAGATCCCAAAAAATGACTACTTATTAAAACTAAACTCAGCAAAAAAAGAAACGTCCCTTTTTCAGGACCCTGTCTTTCAAAGATAATTCGTAAAAATCCAAATAACTTTCTTCATTGTAAAGGCTATGAACACTGTTTCCCATGCTTGTTCAATGAACCATAAACAATTAATGAACATGCACCTGTGGAACGGTCGTTAAGACACTAACAGCTTACAGACGGTAGACCATTAAGGTCACAGTTCTGAAAACTTAGGATACCAAAGAGGCCTTTCTACTGACTCTGAAAAACACCAAAAAGAAAGATGCCCAGGGTCCCTGCTCATCTGTGTGAACGTGCCTTAGGCATGCTACAAGAAGGCATGAGGACTGCAAATGTGGCCAGGGCAAAAAATTGCAATGTCCGTACTGTGAGACGCCTAAGACCGCACTATAAGGAGACAGGAAGGACAGCTGATCGTCCTCGCAGTGGCAGACCACGTGTAACAACACCTGCACAGGATCGGTACATCCGAACATCACACCTGCGGAACAGGTACAGGATGGCAACAACAACTGCCCGAGTTACACCTGGAACGCACAATCCCTCCATCAGTGCTCAGACTGTGTGCAATAGGCTGAGCGAGGCTGGACTGAGGGCTTGTAGGCCTGTTGTAAGGCAGGTCCTCACCAGACATCACCGGCAACAACGTCGCCTATGGGCACAAACCCACCGTCGCTGGGCCAGACAGGACTGGCAAAAAGTGCTCTTCACTGATGAGTCGTGGTTTTGTCTCTCCAGGGGTGATGGTTGGATTCGCGTTTATCGTCGAAGGAATGAGCGTTACACCGAGGCCTGTACTCTTGAGCGGAATCGATTTGGAGGTGGAGGCTCCGTCATGGTCTGGGGCGGTGTGTCACAGTGTCATTGGACTGAGCTTGTTGTCATTGCAGGTAATCTCAACGCTGTGCGTTACAGGGAAGACATCCTCTTCCCCCATGTGGTACCCTTCCTGCAGGCTCATCCTGACATGACCTTCCAGCATAACAATGCCACCAGCCATACTGCTCGTTCTGTGCGTGATTTCCTGCAAGACAGGAATGTCAGTGTTCTGCCATGGCCAGCAAAGAGCCCGGATCTCAATCCCGTTGAGCACATCTGGGACCTGTTGGATCGGAGGGTGAGGGCTAGGGAACTTGCAGGTGCCTTGGTGGAAGAGTGAGGTAACATCTCACAGCAAGAACTGGCACATCTGGTGCAGTCCATGAGGAGGAGATGCACTGCAGTACTTAATGCAGCTGGTGGCCACACCAGATACTGACTGTTATTTTTGATTTTGACCCGCCCTTTGTTCAGGGACACATTATTACACATTATTCCATTTATGTCTGTGGAACTTGTTCAGTTTATGTCTCAGTTGTTGAATCTTGTTATGTCCATAAAAATATTTACACATGTTAAGTTTGCTGAAAATAAACGCAGTTGACAGTGAAAGGACGTTTCTTTTTTTGCTGAGTTGATTTGAATACAGTTCTCAGAAAGTGACGACTTATTAAAACTATTTGAACACAGATCCCAAAAAAGGACTACTTATTAAAACTATTTGAACACAGATCCCCAAAAAAGGACTACTTATGAAAACTATTTGAACACAGATCCCAAAAAAGCACAACTTTTCAAAAATATTTGAACACAGATTTTATTTTATTTATTTATTTCACCTTTATTTAACCAGGTAGGCTAGTTGAGAACAAGTTCTCATTTGCAACTGCGACCTGGCCAAGATAAAGCAAAGCAGTTCGACACATACAACAACACAGAGTTACACATGGAATAAACAAACATACAATCAATAATACAGTAGAAAAAGTATATATACAGCATGTGCAAATGAGGTAGGATAAGAGAGGTAAGGCAATAAATAGGCCATGTTGGCGAAGTAATTACAATATAGCAATTAAACACTGGAATGGTAGGATGTGCAGAAGATGAATGTACAAGTAGAGATACTGGGGTGCAAAGGAGCAAGATGAATAAATAAATACAGTATGGGGATGAGGTAGATTGGATGGACTATTTACAGATGAGCTATGTACAGGTGCAGTGATCTGTGAGCTGCCTGACAGCTGGTGCTTAAAGCTAGTGAGGGAGGTAAGAGTTTCCAGCTTCAGAGATTTTTGCAGTTCGTTCCAGTCATTGGCAGCAGAGAACTGGAAGGAGAGGCGGCCAAAGGAAGAATTGGCTTTGGGGGTGACCAGTGAGATATACCTGCTGGAGCGCGTGCTACGGGTGGGTGCTGCTATGGTGACCAGTGGGCTGAGATAAGGCGGGGCTTTACCTAGCAGAGACTTGTAGATGACCTGGAGCCAGTGGGTTTGGCGACGAGTATGAAGCGAGGGCCAACCAACGAGAGCATACAGGTCGCAGTGGTGGGTAGTGACTACATTTTGGAAACTATTGGATTGGCTGCCTTCAAGTAATGGCAGGGCTATATCTGGAACTGCATGTTGAAGATAGAAATATAATAAATAGAGCACACACAATCTCCTATTGTAACGGCAGTCTAAGTCGTCCTCCTCCTCAGACGAGGAGAGGCGAGAAGGATCTGAGGACCAATGTGCAGCGTGGTAATTTTCCATTATTTAATTCACACAAAACAAGACACTATACAAAATGACAAAACAAACTAACCGTCACAGTCCTAGCTGGTGCAGACAAAACACAAAGACAGGAAACAACCACCCACAATCCCCAACACAAAACAAGCCACCTATATATGATTCTCAATCAGGGACAACGATTGACAGCTGTCTCTGATTGAGAACCATATTAGGCTGGACACAATAACAGACTAACTAGACACACAACATAGAATTCCCACCCAGCTCACGTCCTGACCAACACTAAACAAGCAAAACACATAAGAACTCTGGTCAGGACGTTACACCTATACTATTCCAATCTATGTGACAGTCATATTTAATCTGCACGATACATTTCTATCTGAACATTTTGTCTATGTCCATTCTCCTGAATGTCAGTTGACCCAGGTGTACATAACTTAGTCAAACCAATTAACCAATGATATTTTGTGCAGATAAGTATAAACTTCTAACCTCTTTTTCCATCTGAGGGGAAATGTTCTTGTTTCAAACACACACTATACCATCTTTAAAAGGATAGTTTACTATGATAACACAACTAACATGATTTTCCCCCTACCTTGGCTGTAGATGATTTAAGAAGGCAGTTTTGGATATTTAGTTTCCTTTCAAAACATAATAGCCATACTTTGTTACTGTTAGCATTCTCAGTAAAACTTTAAACTCAGTTTAACTTTAATTAAACTGTACATTTGGAGCAACATTTTATTAGCATGTTGTTACATAATACATAATGTTGCTATTGTTTATTTCTTTTTAAATAAAAAGATTCACCTTTATTTAACCAGGTAGGCCAGTTGAGAACAAGTTCTCATTTACAACTGCGACCTGGCCAAGATAAAGCAAAGCAGTTCGACACATACAACAACACAGAGTTACACATGGAGTAAAACAAACGTACAGTCAATGATACAGTAGAAAATAAGTCTATATACAATGTGAGCAAATGAGGTGAGATAAGGGAGGTAAAGGCAAAAAAAAAAGGCCATGGTGGCGAAGTAAATACAATATAGCAAGTAAAACACTGGAATGGTAGATTTGCAGTGGAAGAATGTGCAAAGTAGAGATATAAATAATGGGGTGCAAAGGAGCAAAATAAATAAATAAATACAGTAGGAGGAGAGGTATGTTCAGTCCGTAGATGGAAATTGAGATGAAAAATATAAAAAACATATACAAAATATATACGAAGATTGTAATAATCAGAGTAACGACACATGTAGAATTTCTTGATTTCAAGTGTTACTGCATTACCTTATGTCACTCATTATGAAAATATATTTACTATTCATTTTGAAGTTGCAAAAGTGGTCTGCTCTAATGTTGAGATGATTCCATGTTCCTAATGTATTTCAATCTAGGCTATAGGCTATATTAAGATTCATATCTAAGAGCCCTCCAACCCATGTGCGAATTATCATATATTTAGACTAATTCAACTAACTGTTGTTGTTTTTGGTTCTTCATCAAATATTTGGCAGCCATCAAATTCATTTTTTTTCTTCAAATACCTTCAAATATTATTGGGTTTTCTGAGAGGTATTCAAAATACTTTCAAATATTTGTTTTTCTGAGACCTGTATTTGAATATCAAAGAAAACAGTTGCCTTTTAAGTTGAAACTCTATATAAACTATATTCAACTAAAGCATTAAAAAAAGTTGATATTTTCAAATAAACTACCAAATACAACTATTTTCTGCCCAGGTCTGGTGCAAACATTGCATGTGTGTCTCTCCCCAGGACTCTCTGTAAGTGTTTTTCTTTCTCTCGCCCTCTTTCCCCTCTCGCTCTTTGTATATCTGGCAGCTGCGCCATCACTCTGCTTTTCTTCAGGGATCAGGGTGTTGGCCTCTCAGATGCTGGAGCATTAGCTTCCATATGAATGAGACTGAGCAGGCTTAATGATGCCAGAGGGGAGAGATGGGTGGAAACATTTCCCTTTAAGCATGGCATTTCCCCACCACAACCTCGGCATCTCTGCACTGCCGCAAAACGCTGATAACACAATAAGGGAGGGAATGCCTTGCATCTCAAGCTCACCTCCAGACCTGGCCAACCGGTGAGGGATGGCAGGCGAGAACCTCAGCCCTTTATCTGGCTGAAGAAGCAGAAACATCCAGCTTTGGCTTGGAGCCACTCTCTGGAGCACTGTAAGGTCTCACAAGGACAATCGTAGGGTCAGGAATCGACAAAGTGATTACAGGAGGCTGATAGTGAGAGTGTCATAGTCAATAAGCTGATCAATTGGCATTACCGCAGGACCTGGAAGAAGGGGTAAAAGGAGACGCTTTCAGATCCATGACCACATTAACCCTGTGGTGGACAGACAGACACCGCTTATAGATGTGACGGTAGTAATGCTGATGAACAATGAGGAAGAAAGTAGGAGAGCTCTGAACTCCATTTTAGACATGATTAAAATACCATGTCAGTCACTGACTCACCACAACCTCAATGAAACCATTATGATCGCCACATCAAATAATCAACTGGCAAGTGGTTGATAATCCATACGACGAGGTCCTGGGAATTTATTTCTGAAATTACCACTAATATGCATACTATTAAATATTTCAGAGGCACCGGACTGGTCAATGTCCTGCCATGCTCTATGCAGCCTATATCCGGCAGTTCTTATTTTAAGTGGATGGTCAGGGATAGAGGCTGGAAATAGCATGTCCATCCCCAGAGATAATCTGCATATAGATAGACATGGTTTGATTAAGACAAATAAGCTCACTCTATTTGAATTTTCTAGTTTTCCACACACCCCGTGTCTCTGCTGATTCTGAGAGAAAAATAATCTGCTGACAAATCTTCAGTGATCACCCAAAGCTCATGGATGAGCAGAGTCCACACACACACACACACACACACACACACACACACACACACACACACACACACACACACACACACACACACACACACACACACACACACACACACACACACACACACACACACACACACACACACACACACACACACACCTTCAAGAAAAAATAAAAGAACATCTAATGTGATAGACCATGTGACTGGACAGGAAATAGAAAGCATCAACTGAATGTTAAATGTGTTTCCTGTCAGGTATTTTAATTGTCTGTATTGTCTACTTGTTGAATGTTTGTGAAGTCTTGATTTGTGGTTGTTTGTAATGTATTTTTAATTGGTGTTGGACCCCAGGAAGATTAGCTAGCGTTACGGCATTAGCTAATGGGGATCCTAATAAAAATTACACACATACACTACACAGCTCTAGGAGGAGCAGAGTTAGGAAAGCAGTGGTGCCTTAATAAGAATCTCCAGCTCAGTTTCATAATCTCCAGCTGTTATCACTGGCCTAGCAAAGAGAAATTACTAATGGAAATGATGAATGGAAGAAGCTGGGGATGGGATTGCAGACCTCATTACCAACTCTAGTGCAGGCATTGTTCACCATTAACAAAAAAAAGAGGGAGAATGACAGAGTGAAACAAAAATAGAGTTGAGTGCCAACTACGATGGATATCCATCAATATGCTCATCTGAATATAGTGATAGCCTTTGCACCACAGAACATTATTCTATTTAAAAACACCTAAGGGTTTCACCTCGGAGCTAGTGTTAAGCATATTATTGATTTCCAGTTTCCACATCACAGTGGGGCATAATTTGACTGACTGGTATAGTTCCTTATAGACAGCTTGTAGGTTAGGATGTATTACTTTCCTTCGCTAAGTCAAAAGAAAAAATCTGTTTTCTTGAAAACATGGTGTGGCATGGGGGAGGAAGAAGGGAGGAATTCTAAAGTGATATACTGAACAGAAAATGTCCAAATCAGAGCCTAAGTGGCCCAGCTGTTAGAGCCTGCTGAACAGTGTTAGGCTTAATGTCGCTCTAGATTCATTTAACTGAGGTATAAAGTATATTCCACTGTAAATAGATTTTCCTTGAGAGGCAGGCAGTGTGTTTCTGACTGTTTAAGACCGTATATCTCTTCCAAACATGCACTCTGTGCTTCCCCAGCAGCACATACACAAGCCTGCACACGAACACATAGGCACACGCCCACCCACCCACACACACACCCTCAGTTTGAATAGGCCCAGTGTTCCTCTGGAGTTATCAAATAAGTAGCCCAAATTCAAATTTGACCAGCTGCCAATCAATACAAAGCAAGTTACAGTGTTTCTGTGTGTAGATGAGAGAGACAGTGTGTGTGAGTGAGACTGAATAAGGGAAAGTGTGTGTGTGACAGATCTCCTCTGCTCCGCTGTTGGACAGAGCAGAGGAGAGGTAGGCAGAGAGAGCTCTGACAGTGTGAGTGATTTCCCTGGTGCTCAGACCTCTTGAATAATATTACACAGCGGTGTGTGAAGGCTCCCAGCGCAGCGCGAGGTGTGCGCTTACACTGTGGCATGATGGGAACTTAAATTACTTAAATGTAATGTAAATGAAAACAGAGGGCCGCCTGACCTGCAGATATAAGTGGCTCTGCCAGCGATCAGCGTTCCAACCCAAAACTTTTAACGGCACTAATGCCCTCCAAAGCATGCTGTACCATACAAACCCTCCACACAATCAACAGCCTTTACCAATGTCATATTCAGCATTCACACACAGTGCACCACTTCATAACACAATACCTTATCCTGTTAGATACAGTATTCATCCTTTTACATTTGAGACATTTAGCAGACACTCTCATCCAGAGTAGGTAATGTCTCTTACCTAGTTCAGTTGAAGGCAGACACATCCTACTCATGACCTTACCCTGACCAGAATAATGGACAGAATACAACGTCTTTCCTCAGTAAATCTATGTTCATTTATTCAATCATAATAACGTGTGTTACATCGATTGAATACATAATAAAGGTGGTACATGATATACACTGAGTGTACAAAACATTAGCACCTATTCTTTCCATGACATGGACTGACCAGGTGAATCCAGGTGAAAGATATGATCCCTTATTGATGTCACCTGTTAAATCCACTTCAAATCAATGTAGATGTTAAAAAGTTAAAGAAGTTAAAAAATATATATATTAAGGTGTTCCTAATGTTTGGTATACTCAGTGTATATCCTCACATGATACAAAGTAAAGGGAATATCTAGTCAGTTGTACAACAATGCATTCAAAAATGTGTCTTCTGCATTTAACCCAACCCCTCTTAATCAGAGGTGCGAGGGGGCTGCCGTAATCGACATCCACGCTGTCGGCGCTCGGGGAACAACTGTTGTTGTGGGTTAACTGCCTTGCTCAGGTGCAGAACGACAGATTTTTACCTTGTTGGCTCGGGGATTTGATTCAGCAACCTCTCCTACCCACCAGGCTACCTGCCGCCCCGGTATGATCCCCACCTAAATATAACCTAGTCTTATACCTGCAATGATCCTATTACAGACCCTAGGTACCACCACCTTCTAAATACTTCAACAATACTCCTTTTACAAGCTGGAATGAAAGTTATACGTCAAAAAAGGAAACAACTTAACTTTGTAGGACCGTTTCGAAGATACACAACTTAAACATTTTTGTCAAAAGGAAACTTTATAATAGAAATGTATTTGGAAGTTGTGGTAAAAACTGTCGTCTGTTGTCAACTCTTACACTCCTACTCCTCATTGGTTATCAATCCATGCAGCGAGAGAGTCTTTTATTTGAGAGTGTTTTTCCCGAGCGGAGGGATCCATCCGTGAATCATCGTCGCCCCTCCGCTTTGCTCCAACTGAAAAGGTTTCTCCACGAACAGAACAGGGATAAATGGATGTCTTTAAGGCACAACAAAGCAAATCGTTGTAGAATGTCTGGGCGGGATTCGGCAGCGGTGGGGGGAACAGCAGCGGAGTGAGGAACTCATCCATGTAAAACGAAATATGATGAATGTGCAAAACAAGTCATTAATACATATTGGTGCATTGTACCTGTGAGAGGCGGATGCTGTTCTTTTAGAAGTTAGCTTGAAGTGTTAGCATACCATCTAATGCCCATCATCACCGATCAGCTACGATTATTTTGGTTTAATTGGGGAACTCGCTGGAGGACACCCTCAGAACAAACCAAGCGTGTCTTGAGTGACGTTGGCGTTGTGTGGAAAAGACTGTTGGAGCCCTGTGACATTGTTTAACACCGTCTGACACTAACACTTAGGTTTAACAGCAGAGCAACAAATGAGACATAATGAAGACTTGAGCATTAAAGGTTTTATAACGCAGCAGGATCAGACAGAGGTCGTTGAACTTTGTGATGGACGGTAATAGGGAGCAGAGTTTGAGTTATTACCAGGTAGTAGTTACTTTATTGCACCATAAATTCACTAGTGTGCGGACGCTGCATATGACCTTTACTGTTTAAACAGACGGAACATTATCATTACCATAGACGACTGTAGAAAGTCCTGAGGGACAAATTGGACACCTAAAGCTATGACATGATCATGTGGAATGGTCGGTTGAGAGGCAGTGAAATGGAATAGAGGACATAGTGATCATATGATACACTGACAGAACCAACCAATCACTCCGGTAAACATACTAACAAACCAATGGATATGGAATGATGTGGGTCTTTTCATTGTCAATCTCATACAGGAAGCCAATCACAGCCTTCCCACAGGGCACAGATGTCAGTTCAACATCAACATTCACATTGAATTTTGTTGTTGAAATGACGTGGAAACAACATTGATTTAACCAGTTGTTCCCCAATGGATTCCCTCTCATCAGTTAAGGCTTCCTTCCTGACATTGCTGAATTCTACTGTATCATTATTGAACAGACAGACATTTCAGTGTTAAACATTATTTTCTCCTATATCTATAAATAAATATACATCATATTGCTGTGCTGGAAGATACTGCCACAGAGAGCAGCCTGGAAGGTCTTGGTAATTGAGTCTTGGTTGAGTCCTGGTTAAATGGGGCAGGGAATGAAGGGGCAAGGCTCCGAGTCTCTTGGTTTTCAATAGTGTTCCTATCTGTATAGCTCCTACAGACACTAAACCAGAGGAGAAGACAAGCTGCAAAGCCGTTTTTCCCATCGCCTTAGTCTCACCAGGACGCCCGCTCTCCTGCCTCGTTTTCACCTGTGTTTTCACTTGGGTAGCCAGAAGATTGGGTCGGAGGTACACAAAGAGCCCAGGGCAGATGAGTCAAAGTTGAAGCCAGAATTGAGGATCGTAACTGCCGATCTGATTTTCAAAGGTTGTTGTCGATCCTAATCAATGTTCCCTTAAGACACAGCAAATTTCAGGTCTGCTGAGTGCAAACTTGAACATTGTGAAAATGCTGTGCAATTTCCAGCGCAAGTTTACTGTGAACACTGAAGCTGTACCCGCTTTAAGTTACAGTTTTAACAGTGGCCAAGCCAAGTAGGCTACTTTGGATGATCATAATGTAGACCTACCAGAGAGGCCTACCATCAAAAATAATGGAGAAAATGTATCCCATAACATTTTAACATGGAAATAGCTGTTTTATCATTCGGCCTACAGTAGCAGCCAATGAGTGGTGTTCAATGTATGACTACATTACATGAGACTTTTTTTTAAAACATGCAGGGTGACTGAAAATGTTGTGTTGTTTGATGCAAGAAACCACTTTACAAAATACAATTGGTTATTATTCCCATACCACTATTACAGAGAATCAGACACATTATGCTACCCTCTGCCTACTGGTTATTTAGCTTATTCAAAACCGTCTCAAAATACAACACTTCCCTTTTAAGACAAAAAAAGCTCTTTACTTGACTTGCTTTTCAAAGATGACTAGAAATGCATTTTGTGTTCGTGTAGGAAGCAACCACTCCCTGATTGTTGACAAAAAATTTGCTAATAACTCGCTAACTAGCAAAGAATATGAACAAATGAGCACAGGTGGCTATATGCAGTTCTCGCTTTGATCTCAAAACAAACACATCTACTCAATACCGCTCATGTTGTCCACTTCAAACTGAATGGCACAGATCCATATATGGCAATGGCTATTTGCATATAGGCCTTCTGCAGCTCTGATTGGTTATGGTGCACCGGTCTGTGTAGCATATGGGCCTGAGTTATTCATGTAAATTCTATAGAATCCTATTCCAATGTGCTCTGCCCAAAAGAAAATCTCTTGCACAGTTAGTTTTGCATACTAAATCTTGCATAGCTCGTTTTGTTTCGGTATGTTACATTGAAAGTGGCTAATATTGCGTTGATTCGAGCAAAATTCCCACAGTAGTGTGAAACGTTGATGGTGTTAACTAAAGAGGAAAACTGTAGAAAGTTGAGTGAAGTTCAATCTCGTGCTTTTCTGCTTGGGCTGATATTTCATCTGCGCGGCAGCCCGAAGGAGGGCAGCTTGGAGGGAACATTTATCATAAGAATTGATAGCGGCTACAGGCCCCACTCCCCAAGGGTTGAAAAACCATATCAGAGGTTATAGAATCACCAACAATACAAGAAGGAGAATCTGGTTTCAGATGACGTACTGTGGGACCTGCATAAAGAAGGGCTGTTGTTTCCCTGCAACATCATACATTCATGATTTCGTTTTTGATTAGTTTTTCCCTCTGATAGAGATGAGGCAGTGGAAATGTCACACTAGCTCTGCTGGAGATGGAGAGAGAACTCTGATCACTGCGGGGCAATGTGCTGAAGCTGGTGATGAGTGGGATAAGCTAGCTGGGGATGTTTACGCTTGTGTGTGTGCCACAAATGTTGTTCTTATGTCTGCGCAGTCCATAACATCCATATGAAAGGGTTCTATGTGGTTAGGCTGTGTACAGTACAGTGTCTTTCCTACGTTTCTATGATGTGTGTTTGGTTCTACTTCTTCATGTTCCAATGACTACACTGTGCGGAAGGACACTCGAGTATTCCTGTCAGATCGTCGTCAGGGACTATGCTGCCCATTTCATTTCCTATAGATTTGACAAAACAAGGATCCAGCAACCATATGAAAAACAATCTGTAAGTGAACACATTATCTGCTCGTCATTTAATCTCCTGTTGCCCTAGGAGCTATGACTACAGGTCATTTTAAGGTCAACCAAGGTCATCCCAAGTTCACAGCAGTAGTAGGTGTGGTCCAGTTCCCGCCTAGCTCCTCAGACATCCCCAAGGCCCCAGCCACAGCAGTAGCAGCAACAACAGTCAGGTTCTGAGCTGCCTCCCTGATGACCTCCGGAGGCTCCTCTGGAGAGACGATCTCGGCCAGGGTGACATAGGTCCCAGCCAGGAACCCTATGAAGCCCACCACAGCGATGACAAGGTCCTTGACCAACATGGCTGGCTTCAGCGGTCGGTCTGAGAAGGTGATGAGCTCCACCAGGGGGGGGAAGACCAGGGCCAGGGCACTGCTGGACACGGCACCCACCAGGGAGATGACCAAGTCTAGACGAGGGATCAGCACAGCAAAGGAGACTGGAGAGAGAGAGGAGGGGACAGGGAGAGGAGTAGAGAGGAGGGGACAGGGAGAGGAGTAGAGAGGAGGGGACAGGGGGAGGAGTAGAGAGGAGGGGACAGGGGGAGGAGTAGAGAGGAGGGAACAGGGAGAGGAGTAGAGAGGAGGGGACAGGGAGGGGAGTAGAGAGGAGGGGACAGGGAGGGGAGTAGAGAGGAGGGGACAGGGAGAGGAGTAGAGAGGAGGGGACAGGGAGGGGAGTAGAGAGGAGGGGACAGGAGTAGAGAGGTGATAAAGGAAGCCGAGAGAGGGGTGGCAATAAAGAGGGGAGGGGGAGGAAAGAGTGGGGAAGTAAAGTGAGAGAGGAGATAAGAAAAGGAAGGGAAAAGGATAGAGCGGGGGGAGGAGGAGAGAGAGAAGAGAAGTGCAGAGGTCATCAAACAGAGCATGGAAACAGATGTCTAGAGACAAATTAATCTTCCACACATGCATATTACAGCGCAGACATTTCCCATACAATATATTTCCATGGTGGAGAATGCCAACTCTCCCATCCCTATAGGTCATCCCAACAATCAACAATAATGCAACACCTGCAAACCACCTTCCAGCTGGAACAATGAGTCACACAACATGAAAGCAGATGTCAATATAAAGTTCTGGGGCCTTAGGGGCCCCCATAGACACACTGAAAAACCGACCCCAGACCACACTACCCTAAACCTTCAATATGTAAACTTCCCTTTTAAGTTGGCCTCCTAATTTCACTTTCAGGGGCCGGTTAAGGGGAGGGGAGTACAGGAGGAGGGGAGTACCGGAGGTAACTGTGAACATGGCTTAGTGTTACTGTTAGCACGCTGACAGTAATCTCTCTTAGTCTCCCAGGCAGGCAGACCCCCAATGCAGGGGATGTGTTTGTTGGCAGAGAGAGGGATGGAACGGGGGATAAAGGGAGATAGGGAAGAGGGGATAGCAGTTAGAGAAAAAGACTGAGAATGAGAGAGAGAGGAGGGGAGGTAGGAATGGGTATGGCAGGTAGAGAGGAGTACAGGATTAAAGTGCAGGGGCTTATAAGAGGCACACACATGCAGTACGCTCATCTAGATCTGCCCAGGTTCTGGGGACAGTACATGGTCATTGAGACACCAACAACAGCAACCGAGACATCTAACATAACCGAATAGTCTCATGCAGCTCTCCCACCTAACATACATTTCCACAGGAGAGAGTCTCTGGAGAGACATGATCCAGATCCACACAGAAGGAGCAGAGGTAGCGCTTACACACACACACCCAAATAACTCTCAGACTAAACACAGACACCCCCACACACACACAAAAAAAGTATTCTTCCCTTCAGAGGATCCCCCAAACATCTGTCATGACTATAGTTACATTTCATCATACATTATTTACCTCAGAGCAGAACATCAAATGGCAAATTAGTATTAGAACATCAGATGAATAACTGACCAATCATAGTTAATCACTGTCTGTTATGAGTCATTTCTAGCCTAGCAGTTAAGAGCGTTGGGCCAGTGACCGAAAGGTCGCTGGTTCGAATTCCTGAGCCGACTAGGGTAAAAATCTGTCAATGTGCCCTTGAACAAGGCATCTACTCCTAATTGTTCCTGTAAATTGCTCTGGGTAAAAGCATCTGCTAAATGACAAATAAAATAAATAAATTGGCCCAGAATGCAGCCTGTCAGTCAGAACTACTGTACATGCATCACCTAGTAGAGTGGTTATCTTTTCAAATGTGCAAAGCGCTTTAGTGTCAATTTATAAAAGGAAAAGGATTTAGTTCTTGTTTCACAAAAGTCCATCCACCCTCACAAATAATATGTTTAATGTTTTTATGTGACTCCTATTGATATGGTTTTTGGAGCATAAATGCTATTTTTCATGTGTGTCTCATTGGCTTCAATTGAAATCAGTTGAGAGACTGAGAAAATAAAACGTGTCTGAAAGGGAGTCTGCTGTGAATATCAATGAGTTACACATGACAGTGATGCTTCACCTAGGTATTTCACTGGAAATTCAAAAGTAAATCTATTGCAGAGGCCTCAGAAGTTGTGTGTGTACATACAGGGCGAGACAGTAGACCAAGTCGAGAACATGATACTATGAATACGATGGAACATGACATGACATAACATGAGCCTTGACCACCTACATCTATTAGTGAACATGATACTATAAATATGATGGTACATGACATGACATAACATGAGCCTTGACCACATACATCTACTAGTGCTTAATTAACACTTTAGTGAGCACCCAACCAGTTACACTGAGCCAGTTTCCATATTAAACCAACACAGCCCTGCCCAATGCCCTTCACGTGTTCCTGGATTACTGTGTGATGAGTGGAGTGTGCGTGACGTGGCTGTGTGTGTGTTAGGTTATGTCCACTACAGACACAACACACACACACTCTCCAGGGACAGGGAAGCACCAAGCCTGGCTCAACTCCATCGACTGTCACTGTGTCAATCGACTGTCACTGTTCCAAATGTTCCTCATTGTAAAGCATTGAAGATGATAGGATTTGGAATTACTGTGTACTTCCTGAATTGACAGGAATTGACCCCAACCCTGCCTTTACCGACAGTCTAGGAATCCTTCATTCTTGGAGTGGTGATTGCCATTTCATTACTCTTATCATAGTGTGAAAGACAGTGTAAACACTAATATTATTTGAAACACTCTGGCCCAAACTACAGCAGGAAGGTTAGGCTCCAGCCCAGACCGCCCCGGGAGGCAGACAGACAGACAGCAGAAGAAAGATACATTCTAATGTGTAGACTTTTTTTCCTCATGTGTCTTTAACTTGGGCCCACGTTTTTCAAGATGGCCGTCCTCGAGAGAGGAACATTTCAGTGAGAGATTATATGTCAGACCCCAGCAAACTTCTCAATTAATACTTAAAGTGAGAGAACTGTCATCTTGATAACTTTATCTGGTTCCTGACACTGTGGTTATTTTTGTTTTTAACAGAAACCCCATTTCAACATTACCACTGCTTTACCACTACATTTCTTACATCCTCTTCAGATTTCTCCAATCACCCGCTCTGTCCAATCTGCCACTATTCTATCAAGCCCCACTCTCCTTCTCTCCCACCATCCTCTTTTCCTAATCAGTCCCAGCTTTCATTTCTCATCCATCTCATTGAGTAACGCTTCCGACCCTTTAAACTCTCTTTCTCTGCTACAACACTTCCCTTCTCCCTCCTTCTCTTCCCCTCGCCCCATTTCCCCTGTGATATATGTTCATTTCTCCCGCTAAGCCCAAAATCATCCTCTCATTCTTTACATCTCTTACTCTCTGATACTTTCATTCACTTCCGTCGCTCATTCTAATTATCTCTCACTCCATCTCGTTTCCCCCTTTCCCCCCCTATCCCTTCTCATTCACAGTAAAGCATGGTGTCATGGCCAAGCTTTTCATTTATCCATATTTCAGCGTACTAACAACTTGCTCTTCTGGACAGAACCTCTGTCAAACGTGTACAGTAAAGATCCAGGCTTAATCTCCTTCAACTCTGTATGCAAAACCCTTGCATCTACAGCCGCCCACTTTAAACCTGTGCCAATACGGAATGGAAATTCAACCTCTTATCCCAGCACTGTATACTGTACTGTAACAACCAACCTCTTATCCCAGCACTGTATACTGTACTGTAACAACCAACCTCTTATCACAGCACTGGATACTGTACTGTAACAACCAACCTCTTATCACAGCACTGGATACTGTACTGTAACAACCAACCTCTTATCCCAGCACGGTATACTGTACTGTAACAACCAGCCTCTTATTCCAGCACTGTATACTGTACTGTAACAACCAACCTCTTATCCCAGCACTGTATACTGTACTGTAACAACCAACCTCTTATCCCAGCACTGTATACTGTACTGTAACAACTAACCTCTTACCCCAGCACTGGATACTGTAACAACTAACCTCTTATCCCAGCACTGTATACTGTACTGTAACAACTAACCTCTTATCCCAGCACTGTATACTGTACTGTAACAACCAACCTCTTATCCCAGCACTGTATACTGTACTGTAACAACCAACCTCTTATCCCAGCACTGTATACTGTACTGTAACAACCAACCTCTTATCCCAGCACTGTATACTGTACTGTAACAACCAACCTCTTATCCCAGCACTGTATACTGTAACAACTAACCTCTTATCCCAGCACTGTATACTGTACTGTAACAACCAACCTCTTATCCCAGCACTGTATACTGTACTGTAACAACTAACCTCTTATCCCAGCACTGTATACTGTACTGTAACAACTAACCTCTTATCCCAGCACTGTATACTGTACTGTAACAACCAACCTCTTATCCCAGCACTGTATACTGTACTGTAACAACCAACCTCTTATCCCAGCACTGTATACTGTACTGTAACAACCAACCTCTTATCCCAGCACTGTATACTGTACTGTAACAACCAACCTCTTATCCCAGCACTGTATACTGTACTGTAACAACCAACCTCTTATCCCAGCACTGGATACTGTAACAACTAACCTCTTATCCCAGCACTGTATACTGTACTGTAACAACCAACCTCTTATCCCAGCACTGTATACTGTAACAACTAACCTCTTATCCCAGCACTGTATACTGTACTGTAACAACTAACCTCTTATCCCAGCACTGTATACTGTACTGTAACAACTAACCTCTTATCCCAGCACTGTATACTGTATACTGTACTGTAACAACCAACCTCTTATCCCAGCACTGTATACTGTACTGTAACAACCAACCTCTTATCCCAGCACTGTATACTGTACTGTAACAACTAACCTCTTATCCCAGCACTGTATACTGTACTGTAACAACTAACCTCTTATCCCAGCACTGTATACTGTAACAACTAACCTCTTATCCCAGCACTGTATACTGTACTGTAACAACCAACCTCTTATCCCAGCACTGTATACTGTAACAACTAACCTCTTATCCCAGCACTGTATACTGTACTGTAACAACTAACCTCTTATCCCAGCACTGTATACTGTACTGTAACAACTAACCTCTTATCCCAGCACTGTATACTGTACTGTAACAACTAACCTCTTATCCCAGCACTGTATACTGTAACAACCAACCTCTTATCCCAGCACTGTATACTGTACTGTAACAACTAACCTCTTATCCCAGCACTGTATACTGTACTGTAACAACTAACCTCTTATCCCAGCACTGTATACTGTACTGTAACAACTAACCTCTTATCCCAGCACTGTATACTGTAACAACTAACCTCTTATCCCAGCACTGTATACTGTACTGTAACAACTAACCTCTTATCCCAGCACTGTATACTGTAACAACCAACCTCTTATCCCAGCACTGTATACTGTACTGTAACAACCAACCCTCCAATCTGCATACTTTTGGGAGGATTGTCAAGCTAAGTAGTCAGCAGATCGTCAGTTTTACATTATGGATAATTTGTATTTATTATGGATCCCCATTAGCTGTTGCCAAGTCAGCAGCTATTGAGTCCAGCAAAATGATGGCAGTTATAACATTTTAAAATCAATACATTTCAAAAACAGAAACATTCAACACATTAAGTTGGTAACTCTATAGTGGGCCTCAACAGCACGGTGCACCCTAGGCAAATCACATCATTTCAGGCAATATTATGTGTAGTTGCTTTGTCCTGTGCAATCTTTTTCCCATTCCTATTCAATTAGCACAACATCCTTCATTGCAACACAACCGTTTTAATCTCAACCCTAAATTACTGGTGACCTCCTATTCTCCAGCATAGGCTCGCAGCCTCAGACAAGTCGGTTTACCTCCGTATTACCCTCCACCCTCTGTCGTCTTACTGGTTTGCCATGGTTTCCTTCTAATGTTGCGTTCACAACTCCTTATTCCTTCACGTGATTTAGGTTCTGACCAGGTCTTATCACCCTAACCACTAGCCTCACTCTTAAGCATTCTAAATTGGCTTCCTGGGGTACTATCATAATAGCTTGCACTTACACTCAATCCCTTCTCATGCTTTACCACTATTTATACCATGGTTGAATACTCCTTTCTGACTGACTTGAAGAGCATTCTAGAGCGTGCATTATTTCATTATAATGCACAGTATATTTGCACAGTAGAATTCAATGGCTATAGTTCATTTTACAAGTTTTGTTTGAGCTGCACACTCGGCCCTGCTCTGCTCCACATCATTCGCTTCTACTCCTGCCTATTCTCTCCTTTCTCAAGTAATAAAAAGGGGTTATCTATCCCCTCTATGCTACACTAGTCTTTCTTTCAGAACTGGAGCTGCAACCACCGCAGTCACACTAGGTATAATTCCATCCTCACTCTCCAGCATCTAGATTCTGTCTTTGTTGCCATTCAGTTAACCCTGTACTCGATTGAAGTGTAGCTACTTCCCAGTCTGGACACTCCTAACTTATTTATTTGATTAAAAGCTTGTGCCAGTCTGCCCTGTCACACTCTGACACAATTTCCATTAGTGTCATTTTGTTGGTCACCGGTTTTCCCCCTGGGAAGATGAGGCTCTAATGGAGTCCATAGTGTGGCCTGGTTAAACCAAACAATGCTGCACTGCATGGTTTACCAGTATGGACTGCTGGACTGGAGGAAAGAGCCGTCTGCATGTAGCGTAGTTTTGGAATGCAATGATGTCTCATTAAAGCCTAGGAGGATTATATTGCCTTGTTTGAGAGGTGGAGGGAGGGAGAGAGAGAGAGAGAGAAAGAGAGAGAGAGAGAGAGAGAGAGAGAGAGAGAGAGAGAGAGAGAGAGAGAGAGAGAAAGAGCAAGTGAACATTATATTGAAGTAGGGATAAGACGGAAAGAGAAAAAAAGTGTGAGTGTAAAGGCAAATAGAGGGGGAGAGAGAGAGAGAAAGAGACAAAGCGAGAGAAAGAGACAGACAGAGAGAAAGAAGAGAGAGAGATATTGAAAGCTCCATGTTAGAATTCCAGAACCACCTTAGTGCATTTCAGCTCTAATTACTTTTTGTCTCCCGCCAAAGCAGAAACGCTACTAGGATGTCTACAAAACTCAAACCTCAGCCAGATAACTCTCCTCTCCGCGTGTGTGTGGTGTGCGCGTGGTAACTCCCTGACATTTAAGCTGCACTGGAAAAATCCAGAAAGCAAACTTGTTAACATTTGCACTGCGTGCACATGGCTCGGGATAAGCAGCAAACATTACGTCGCCATGTTTTCTAATCCTGATCCAACATCCAGGGTGAATCAATCAGGATTTGAAGATGTTTGGTGAAGAAAAGCACGATAATTCAAACCCAAATCTGTATATGAGCCCCACATTTCAGGACCTGTCAAGACTTCAGGTGGAGAATGAGAGACAACAAAGAGGAGAAGAAGAACAGATTTGTACCTGAGAGCAGGAGAATGACAGATAGATTAAATAAAACTAGATTCATATTTCATGGCTGTGTAGGGAGCTCCCTACCTCTCCTATTCCTTCTGAACACAACACCGAGTCATACCTCTCTAGAACTGTACTATAGTATATATATATATATATATATATATATATATATATATATATATACACACACACACACATACATGTATATATACACAGTACCAGTCCAAAATTTGGACACCTACTCATTCTTTATTTTTACTATTTTATACATTGTAGAATAATAGTTTAGATGTCAAAACTATGAAATAACTCATGTGGAATCATGTCGTACCCCAAAAAGATTATTCAAAGTAGCCACCCTTTGCCTTGATGACAGCTTTGCACAATCTTGGAATTCTCTCAACCAGCTTCATGATGTAGTCACCTGGAATGCATTTCAATTAACAGGTGAGCCTTGTTAAAAGTTCATATGTGTAATTTCTTTCCTTCTTAATGTATTTGAGCCAATCAGTTGTGTTGTGACAAGGTAGGGGTGGTATATAGAAGATAGTCCTATTTGGTTAAAGACCAGGTCCATGGCAAGAACAGCTCAAATAAGCAAAGAGAAATGACAGACCATCATTACCTTAAGACATGAAGGTCAGTCAGTCCGGAAAATTTCAAGAACTTTTAAAGTTTCTTCAAGCGCAGTTGCAAAAACCATCAAGCGCTATGATGAAACTGACTATCATGGGACTGCCAGAGGAAATGAAGACCCAGAGTTACCTCTGCCGCAGGGGATAAGTTCATTAGAGTTAACTTCACCTCAGATTGCAGCCCAAATAAATGCTTCACAGAGTTCAAGTAACAGACACACTTCAACATCAACTGTTCAGAGGAGACTGCATGAAATCAGGCCTTCGTGGTCAAATTGCTGCAAAGAAACCACTACTAAAGAACACAAATAAGAAGAAGAGACTTGCTTGGGACAAGAAACACGAGCAATGGACATTAGACCAGTGGAAATCTGTCATTTGGTCTGATGAATCCAAATTTGAGATTTTTGGTTCCATCCGCCCTGTCTTTGTGAGACGCAGAGTATGTGTGGTTCCCACCATGAAGCATGGAGGAGGTGTGGGAGTGCTTTGCTGGTGACACTGTAGGTGATTTATTTAGAATTCAAGGCACACTTAGCCAGCATGGCTACCACAGCATTCTGCAGTGATACGCTATTACATCTGGTTTGCGCTTAATGGGACTATCATTTGTTTTTCAACAGGACAATGACCCAAAACACCTCCAGGCTGTGTAAGGGCTGTTTGACCAAGAAGGAGAGTGATGGAGGGCTGCATCAGATGACCTGGCCTCCACAAATCACCCAACCTCAACGCAATTGAGATGGTTTGGGATGAGTTGGACCGCAGGGTGAAGGAAAAACAGCAAACAAGTGCTCAGCATATGTGGGAACTCCTTCAAGATTGTTGGAAAAGCATTCCAGGTGAAGCTGGTTGAGAGAATGCCAAGACTGTGCAAAGCTGTCATCAAGGCAAAGGGTGGCGACTTTGAAGAATCTAAAATCTAAAATATATTTTGATTTGTTTAACACTTTTTTGGTTACTACATGATTTCATATGTCTTCACTATTATTATAAAATAGTAAAAATGCAGTGCCTTAGACCGCTGTGCCACTCGGGATGCCAACTATAGTATATTTCTGTAATACATTATTATACCTCTATACAACTGTAGCATAGTATATCTCTGAACCACAGTGAGCAACGTCTTGCTAGTGTATAATGGTAACTTCACAAAAACTAGTGGGAACCCACACCTCTTTAGAATGACTCTCTTTACCTCAGTGAGCGACATGTTTCTACAGAGCCACATCTCTACAGTTTGAAGGAGAGTTTATAGAGCTACTTCTCTCTATTTTGACAAAAATAATCACTACCTATGCTTAATTTCTCAATCACTTCCTGTCTAGTTGGTTTGCAACCTATAATTTAATATCCCCGTGAAAGCCTTGATTATTAGAGAAAACGCAAACAAAGATAATCAATTTGAGAAATGGGAAAACAAATAAAATTAAAACAATCAGAGGAATGTAGGGAGGTAAAAAGGAGAGGAGGCAGACAGGCTTGTTGATGCTACATCTAGATAGCAATGAGTCATTGATATCCAGCTGTTGGATGTACATATGTATAGTGCCTTCAGAAAGTATTCATAGCGCTTGACCTATTGCACATTTTGTTATGTCAATAGCTGAATTGGATTCAATATATTTTTTCCCCCTCAGCCATCTACACACAATACCATGTAATGAGCAGCTCCAATCTAGGTTTAGCCTTGTGTTTCAGGTTATTGTCCTGCTGAAAGGTGAATTTATCTCCCAGTGTCTGTTGGAAAGCAGACAAACTGGTTTTCTTCTAGGATTTTGCCTGTATCTGTATTTTGTTTATTTTTATCCTAAAAACTCCCTTGCCGATGACAAGCATACCCATAACATGATGCAGCACCACCATGCTTGAAAATATGAGGAGCGGTACTCAGTGATGTTTTGTGTATGCCCCAAACATAATGCTTATTCAGATGGAAAAAAAGTTAATTTCTTTGCCAATTTTTTTGCAGTATTACTTAAGTGCCTTGTTGCAAACAGGATGCATGTTTTAGAATATTTTTATTCAGTACAGGCTTCATTCTTTTCACTCTGTTATTTAAGTTAGTATTGTGGTGTAACTACAATGTTGTTGATCCATCCACAGTTCTCATATCACAGCCATTAAACTCTAACTGTTTTAAAATCCCCATTGGCCTCATGGTGAAATCCCTGAGCAGTTTCCTTACTTTCCGGCAACTGAGTTAGGAAGGACGCCTATATCTTTGTAGTGACTGTGTGTATTGATACACCCTCCAAAGTGTAATTAATACCTTCACTATGCTCAAAGGTGTCTGCTTTTTTACCAATTGATGCCCTTATTTGTGAGACATTGAAAAATCTCCCTGGTCTTTGTAGTGGAATATATGCTTGAATTTCACTACCTGATTGAGGGAGATTACAGATAATTGTATGTGTGGTGTACAGAGATGGAATAGTCATTCAAAAATCATGTTAACCACTACTATTGAACACAGGATGAGTCCATGCAACTTATTATGCGATCATATTTTTACTAATTTATGCTTGCCATAAGAAAGTGGTTGAATACTTATTGACATTTCAGCTTTTTTTTATTTGTATTTGTATTTTATTTTTATGTTCTACAAACACAATTACACTTTGACATGATGGGGTATTATGTATAGATCAGTGACCCAAAATCTCCATCTAATACTTTTTTTATTAAGCTGTAACAAACAATTTTGGAAAAAGTTAAGTGGTGTGAATAGTTTCTGAAGGTGTGTGTGTACTTGTTTTCCTTCCTGATCAGGACCCCAATGTCCTAACAATTCACCCATGTGTGTGTGTGTGTGTGTGTGTGTGTGTGTGTGGAACTCTCACCCTGTGCCTCAGTGCTCTCTAATCACTTAATTACAGTGGAGATAGAATGCTTATTAGATGAAACGCCCCACCACAACAGGATACGAGTAGAAAAAACCCATTTAAGATAAAAATCATCCACTGCATTAAAAAATAGAATGCCTATTCCCCAATAACAGAGGAGGATGTAGAGACGACGTGAGAGCTGTGCTAATGGTAAGTGGGGTCTGTGTAAAACTTGGGCGGCGGGCACCATGGAACCAGCTGTACCCTTCCATGTTGTTCACATTATGCAAAGTACATACAGTGTCTTCAGAAAGTTCACACACCCCTTGACTTTTTCCACATTTCCTTTGTGTTACAGCCTGAATTTAAAATTGATTAAATTGAGATTTTGGGTCACTGGCCTACACATAATACACCAAAATGTAAAAGTCATTAAAAAATATATATATTTTCCAAATGAATGATAAATGAGAAGCTGAAATGTGTTGCGTCAATAAGTATTCACCCTTTTGTTATGTCAAGTCTAAATAAGTTCCGGAATAAAAATGTGCTTAATAAGTCACATAATAAGTTGAATGGACTCACTCTGTGTGCAGAGTGAAACACAAGGCCAAATCTACACTGTTGCTTACCAAGAAGACAGTGAATGTTCCTGTGTGGCCGATTTAGAGTTCTGACTTAAATCTGCTTGGAAATCTATGGCAAGATCTGAAAATGGTTGTCTAGCAAAGATCAACAACCAATTTGACAGAGCATGAAGAATTTTGAAAAGAATAATGGTCAAATATTGCACCATCCACACAGATGCGCAGCCGTCACCAACGCTTCTGTAATGTGAGCGGGTCAGAGATGCAATCTGAGGGCTACTGATCCCGTCTTGAGCTGTCCCAGACATCCTGATATTTTCAAACATGTTTGATTTTATCGGCACAAAACCTGCAATTCTCTTGTAGTGTGAGATGTGCAACAACAAGTTTTGAGAAAGGTGAACAGCAGACTCTCGAGCGATGAGCGATGACTACTACTAGTATGCGTTTATTGTTACATCTCTGAAGTTCACAAGCAATGTTACTCAATTCAAAATGTTAACTAGATATTGCAACTCTGTATGGCAAGCGTGAATTTCTGACTGAAAATAGAGCCAAAGCTCGTTATAGCTTCATTAACAATCTAATCACATAATTTTGGCGAGACAGCGTGTATGGAGAATCATCACAACTAAGTGAAGAATGTTGTAGTGTGTGAGCCCCCGTCTTTGCCACATCGTTTAGTGTGCGCACCACTACGTTGGCAAGACAACACTACAGGAGAGTCAGTTGTTTAATGTGAGAGGCACAGCGATGTTAGGATTTTGAAAGTCGTGTAGCGTACACCCGGCATTACCAAGAAAGACTCACAGCTGTAATCTCTGCCAAAGGTGCTTCTACAAAGTATTGACTCAGGGGTATGAATATTTATGCAAATGAAATATTACTGTAAAAATCTATTGCACCCCCCAAAAAAAAAATAAAAAAAAATAATAATAAATAAATAGAAAAAAAAAAAAAAAAAAAAATTCTATTGGATCCATTTTGAGTTTAGGCTGTGACACAACAAAGTGTGGAATAATTCAAGTGGCATGAATACTTATATACACACACACACACACACACACACACCCTTACAGTGCGTTCGGAAAATATTCAGACCCCTTGACTTTTTCATCATTTTGTTACGTTACCTTATTCTAAAATGGATTAAATAAATAAAAATCCTCATCAATCTACACACAATATCCCGTAATGACAAAGAGAAAACAGGTTTTTAGAAATGTTTGCAAATGTAATTAAAAAACGAACAGAAATACCTTATTTACATAAGTATTCAGACCCTTTGCTATGAGACTCGAAATTGAGCTCAGGTGTATCATGTTTCCATTGATCATTCTTGAGATGTTTCTACAACTTGATCAAATCAAATTGTATTTGTCACATGCGCCAAATACAACAGGTTAACATTACTACCTTACAGTGAAATGCTTACTTACAAGCCCTTAACTTCTCTGGGATATGTGGGGCGCTAACGTCCCACTTGGCCAAAAGCCAGTAAAAATGCAGAGCGCCAAATTCAAATAAATTACTATAAAAATCAAACTTTCATGAAATCACACATGAAAGATACCAAATTAAAGCTACACTTGTTGTGAATCCAGCCAACATGTCATAATTCAAATAGGCTTTACGACGAAAGCACACCAAACGATTATGTTAGGTCAGAGCCAAGTCACAGAAAAACACAGCCATTTTTCCAGCCAAAGAGAGGAGTAACAAAAAGCAGAAATAGAGATAAAATGAATCACTAACCTTTGATGATCTTCATCAGATGACACTCAGAACTTCATGTTACACAATACATGTATGTTTTGTTCGGTAAAGTTCATATTTATATCCAAAAATCTGAGTTTAGGCGGGACGCTACTGTCTCACTTGGCCAAAAGCCAGAGAAAATGCAGAGCGCCAAATTCAAATAAATTACTATAAAAATCAAACTTTCATTAAATCACACATGAAAGATACCAAATTAAAGCTACACTTATTGTGAATCCAGCCAACATGTCAGAATTCAAATAGGCTTTTCGGCGAAAGCAAACAATGCTATTATGAGGATAGCAACAGAGTAAACAAAGAGAGAGAAGCATATTTCAACCCTGCAGGCGCGACACAAAACGCAGAAATAAAAATATAATTCATGCCTTACCTTTGACGAGCTTCTGTTGTTGGCACTCCAATATGTCCCATAAACATCACAAATGGTCCTTTTGTTCGATTAATTCCGTCGATATATATCCAAAATGTCCATTCATTTGGCGCGTTTGATCCAGAAAAACACCGGTTCCAACTTGTGCAACGTGACTACAAAATATCTCAAAAGTTACCTGTAAACTTTGCCAAAACATTTCAAACTACTTTTTTAATACAACTTTAGGTATTTTTTAACGTAAATAATCGATAAAATTGAAGACGGGATGATCTGTGTTCAATACAGGATTAAAACAAACTGTAGCTAGCTTTCTGGTCACGCGCCTCTAACAGTACACTTCAAGTGACCCTCGTTCAAGATGGCCGTACTTCTTCATTACACAAAGGAAAAAACCTCAACCAATATCTAAAGACTGTTGACATCCAGTGGAAGCGGTAGGAACTGCAAGAAGGTCAATTAGAAATCTGGATTCCCAATGAAAACCCATTGAAAAGAGAGTGACCTCAAAAAAAGAAATCTGAATGGTTTGTCCTTGGGGTTTCGCCTGCTAAATAAGTTCTGTTATACTCACAGACATGATTCAAACAGTTTTAGAAACTTCAGAGTGTTTTCTATCCAAATCTACTAATAATATGTATATCTTATCTTCTGGGGATGAGTAGCTGGTAGTTGAATTTGGGTATGCTTTTCATCCAAACGTGAAAATGCTGCCCCCTATCCTAGAGAAGTTTTAACCAACAATTCAGGTAAGAAAAATAAGTGTAAAGAAAGTATTTACTAAATAACATGAAGTAAACAATAAATAAATACAAATAAAAATAATAAGAAAATAGAAAAATAACAAATAATTAAAGGGAAACAATAAAATAACAGTAAAGAGGCTATATACAGGGGGTACCGGTACAGAGTCAATGTGCGGGGGCACCGGTTAGTTGAGGTAATATGTACATGCACTCCGGTACCGCTTGTCATGCGGTAGCAGATAGAACAGTCTATGACTAGGGTGGCTGGAGTCTTCTGCTATTTTTAGGGCCTTCCTCTGACACCGCCTGGTATAGAGGTCCTGGATGGCAGGAAGCTTGACCGTACACACTACCATGTGTAGTGCCTTGCAGTTGGAGGCCGAGCAGTTGCCATACATACCAGGCGGTGATGCCATCAGACAGGATGCTCTCGATGGTGCAGCTGTAGAACTTTTTGAGGATCTGAGGACCCATGCCAAATCTTTTCATTCTCCTGAGGGGGAATAGGCATTGTCGTGCCTTCTTCACGACTGTCTTGGTGTGTTAGGACCATGATAGTTCTTAATGATGGTGATGGAGTCGTGCTTGGCCATGCAGTTATGTGTGAACATGGAGTACAGAAGGGGAATGAGCACGCACCCCTGAGGGGCCCCCGTGTTGAGGATCAGCGTGGCTGATGTGTTGTTACCTACCCTTACCACCTGGGGGGCGGCCCGTCGGGAAGTCCAGGATCTAGTTGCAGAGGGAGGTGTTTAGTCCCTGGATCCTTAGCTTAGTGATGAGCTTTGAGGGCACTATGGTGTTGAACGCTGAGCTGTAGTCAATGAATAGCATTCTCACATAGGTGTTCCTTTTGTCCAGGTGGGAAAGGGCAGTGTGGAGTGCAATAGAGATTGCGTCATCTGTGGATCTGTTGGGGCGGTATGTTGGGGCGGTATGGTCTCTGGGATAATGGTGTGGATGTGAGCCATGGACCAGCCTTTCAAAGCACTTCAGGAATACAGATGTGAGTGCTACGGGCCGTTAGTCATTTAGAAAGGTTACTTTGTTGTTTTTGGGCACAGCGACTATGTTGGTCTGCTTAAAACATGTTGGTATTACAGACTCGGTCAGGGACAGGTTGAATATGTCAGTGAAGAGACTTGCCAGTTGGTCAGCTCATGCTCGGAGTACGCGCCCTGGTAATCCGTCTGGCCCTGCAGCCTTGTGAATGTTGACCCGTTTAAAGGTCTTACTCACATCGGCGACAGAGTTCGTGATCACACAGTCGTCCGGAACAGCTAGTGCTCTCATGTAGAGGTCGACCGATTATGATTTTTCAACGCCGACACCGATACCGATTATTGGAGGACCAAAAAAGCCAATACCGATTAATCGGACGATTTTTTAAAATGTATTTTGAATAATGACAATTACAACAATACTGAATGAACACTTATTTTAACTTAATATAATACATCAATAAAATCAATTTAGCCTGAAGTAAATAATGAAACATGTTCAATTTGGTTTAAATAATGCAAAAACAAAGTGTTGGAGAAGAAAGTAAAAGTGCAATATGTGCTATGTAAGAAAGCTAACGTTTCAGTTCCTTGATCAGAACATGAGAACATATGAAAGCTGGTGGTTCCTTTTAACATGAGTCTTCAATATTCCCAGGTAAGAAGTTTTAGGTTGTAGTTATTATAGGAATTATAGGACTATTTCCCTCTATACCATTTGTATTTCATTAACCGTTGACTATTAGATGTTCTTATAGGCACTTTAGTATTGCCAGTGTAACAGTATAGCTTCTGTCCCTCTCCTCGCTCCTCCCTGGGCTCGAACCAGCAACACAACGACAACAGCCACCATCGATGCAGCGATACCCATGCAGAGCAAGGGGAACAACTACTACAAGGCTCAGGGCGAGTGACGTTTGAAACGCTATTAGCGCGCGCTAACTAGCTAGCCATTTCACTTCGGTTACACCAGCCTCATCTCGGGAGTTGATAGGCTTGAAGTCATAAACAGCGCAATGCTTGACGCACAACGAAGAGCTGCTGGCAAAATGCACGAAAGTGCTGTTTGAATGAATGTTTACGCACCTGCTTCTGCCTACCACCGCTCAGTCAGATACTTAGATACTTGTATGCTTGTATGCTCAGTCAGATTATATGCAACGCAGGACACGCTAGATAATATCTAGTAATATCATCAACCATGTGTAGTTAACTAGTGATTATGATTGATTGTTTTTTATAAGATAAGTTTAATGCTAGCTAGCAACTTACCTTGTCTTACTGCATTCGCGTAACAGGCAGTCTCCTTGTGGAGTGAAACGAGAGAGAGGCAGGTCGTTATTGCGTTGGACTAGTTAACTGTAAGGTTGCAAGATTGGATCCCCCGAGCTGACAAGGTGAAAATCTGTCGTTCTGCCCCTGAACGAGGCAGTTAACCCACCGTTCCTAGGCCGTCCTTGAAAATAAGAATGTGTTCTTAACTGACTTGCCTAGTTAAATAAAGGTATAAAAAATATATTAAAATAAATAAATAATAAAATCGGCAAATCGGCGCCCAAAAATACCGATTTCCGATTGTTATGAAAACTTGAAATCGGCCCTAATTAAATCGGCCATTCTGATTAATCGGTCGACCTCTACTCTCATGCATGCTTCAGTGTTGCTTGCCTTGAAGCGCTCATAGAACTCATTTAGGTCGTCTGGTAGGCTCGTGTCATTGGGCAGCCTCACGGCTGTGCTTCCCTTTGTAGTCTGTGAACTCTGATTGGAGTCCACCTGTGGTAAATTAAATTAACTGGAGATGATTGGAAAGGCACACACCTGCCTATATATGGTCCCACAGTTGACAGTGCATGTCAGAGCAAAAACCAAGCCATGAGATCGAAGGAATTGTCTGTAGAGCTCAGAGACAGGATTGATCTGGGAAAGCATGCCAAAACACTTCTGCAGCATTGAAGAACACAGTGGCCTCCATCATCCATCAGTTTGGAACCACCAAGACCCTTCATAGAGCTGGCCACCCGGCCAAACTGAGCAATCGGGGCGAAGGGCCTTGGTCAGGGAGGTGACCAAGAACCCGAGCTCTAGAGTTCCTCTGTGGAGATGTGAAAACATTCCAGAAGGACAACCATCTTTGCAGCACTCCACCAATCAGGACTTTATGGTAGAGTGGCCAGACAGAAGCCACTCCTCAGTAAAAGGCACATGACAGCCCACTTGGAGTTGGTAAAAGGACATCTAAAGACTACGACCATGAGAAACAAGATTATCTGGTCTGATGAAACCAAGATTGAACTCTTTGGCCTAAATGCCAAGCGTCAAGTCTGGAGGAAACCTGGCACCATCCCTACGGTGAAGCATGGTGGTGGCAGCATCATGCTGTGGGGATGTTAATCAGTGGCAGGGACTGGGAGACTAGTCAGTATCGAGAGAAAGATGAACGGAGTACAGAGAGATCCTTGATGAAAACGTGCTCCAGAGCGCTCAGGAACTCAGACTGGGGTGAAGGTTCACCTTCCAACAGGACAACGACCCTAAGCACACAGCCAAGACAATGCAGGAGTGGCTTCGGGAAAAGTCTATGAATGTCCTTGATTGGCCCAGCCAGAGCCCGAACTTGAACCCGATCGAAAATCTCTGGAGAAACTTGAAAATAGCTGTTCAGCCACGCTCCCCATCCAACCTGACAGCTTGAGAGGATCTTCAAAAAAGAATGAGAGAAACTCCCCAAATACAGGTGTGCCAAGCTTGAGTGTCATACCCAAGAAGACTTGAGGCTGTAATTGCTGCCAAAGGTGCTTCAACAAAGTACTGAGTAAAGGGTCTGAAAACGTACATAAATGTGATATCAGTTTTTTTTAATACATTTGCCTTGTCATTATGGGGTATTGTGTATAGATTGAAAAGGGGGAAAAACTATTTAATACATTTTAGAATAAGGTTGTAAAAGGTTAAGGGGTCTGAATACTTTCTGAATGCACTGTACATAGCTAATGGTTCAACAATCTGTCTTTAATAACCCCTCTACATTAGGCGCAGAGCAGCTCCATATTGGCCTATCAAATGGCTTTGTGTGTTGGAATGAAACATATTAAAGAGGGTGACTCCTGTTTCCTTATGATGTTATATAAGACATGGTGGGCATTATGAAATGAGGCGTACAGTAATGGTTGAACAGTGTGAATGTACAATACAGTGAGTGTTAGTGCGGACAGCTATGCTTCACCTTACATGGCCTTCCCCGTGTTTTAAACCATGTTCAGCTTTTTGACTTGACCTGTCCCGGAAAAGCAGCTAAATGTCGACTATAATTAGGACAGCACATTTGATATGTAGCTCAGTGTGTGTATGTGTGTGTCTGCGTGTGCATGTGCTTGTGTATGAGACAAGAGAGTGAAGCATGTGGAGTGTGTGGCTGAGCGAGTCAGCAAGTGAGTGAGAGAGTAGGATGTGGAGTGTGTGTGTGTGTGTGTGTGTGCGTGCATGTGCATGTGTGTAGAAGGAATGAAAGCCTAGCAGCTGGTGAGAGAGAGACGGAAAGAGAGAGTCCATTCAGTGTTGCTGACTGTGGTCCTCTTCCCCACTGGGACAATTCAGACATTGTTAAGAAGTCAGCTGATCTAGCTACCTCCACACAGCAGTACACTGTTCTATTACCATTAAAAGACTTCAGGGAGCGTAATGATATAATCCTATAAAAACAATAACCAAGCCAATAGTCAATTCGCATAACTCTGAGCCAGAGGTGGAGGAGAATAGTCCATTAAACAGTGTTACCAGCAGAAGCCCAGAGCAAAGTCTTCAAGCAGTTTACTTTTGGGGAACATGAATGAATAATTAATGATGAATAAAATAATACAGCCTTAATCATAAAGCCACTCAATCATAAAACTAAAACTCTAACACTGTTCCCTACACCTCGGGGTCAGGTGAAGAAAAAACATCTAAAATCTTTAAGCCTGCCAGGTCAGGCTTCCACAATAACCAAGCCAATAGTCAACACAGATATGTTTGAGCCAGAGGTGGAGAATAGTCAATAAAACAGTATTAGCAGCAGAAGCCCAGAAATAGTTCAGAGCAAAGTCCTCAAGCAGTTACATTTTGGGAAACAAAACTAAACAAATCCATAAAACTAATGTTTTCTTTGCTGCCTAAAGCTTTTTAAAATGTTAAACTCAATAGGCGTAATGCAGACACACAGCTAGTCCAAACTCTGCTTCTTTTAAACACACTCGTCCAAACTCTGCTTCTTTTAAACACACTCGTCCAAACTCTGCTTCTTTTAAACACACTCGTCCAAACTCTGCTTCTTTTAAACACATTGTTTGCAAACCGCAAACAGTGTAGACACCATTCTAGACAAACATCAAATCAAATTAGACTTTATTTGTCACCTGCGTTGAATACAACATGTGAAGACATTACCGTGAAATGCTTACTTACAAGCCCTTAACCAAAAGTAACAGAGCAGTTCAAGAAATAATTAAGAAAATATTTACCAAATAAATGTAAGTAAAAAATAATAAAAAGTACAGAGTCAATGTGCAGAGGTACAGGTTAGTCAAGGTAATTTGTACATGTAGGTAGGGGTAAAGTGACTATGCATAGATAATTAACAGCGAGTAGCAGCAGTGTAAAAAATGGGGGGTGTTAAAGTAAAAAAAAACAGTGGCCATTTGATTAATTGTTCAGCAGTTCTTAACCACTTCAATACATACAGGCACCAACAAACCAGTCCCAGCTGGGCGACAGAGAGAGAGAAAGAGAGAGCAGACGTTGTGAAGCAGGTGTCTACTAAGCTACAGAGCTAGATGGTAACCAGGCTCTGGTCTCTGTTCTGAGGCTTTCTTCAGTCTTTGATGACATTCGTTATGCCGTGTGCCACAGCAGCAGTAAGCCTTCCGGTCCATAGTTAAAGGGATAGTTCTGCTGCAAGGAAGTTAGGGGTAGTTTAGCGAGCCAATGCTAACTAGCTTAGCGCAAAAACTGGAAGTCTTTGGGTACAGCTAGCATGCGGCTAAGCTAGCGCTAATGCTAATTATTATTGGCTCGCAAAACTACATCTAACTTCCTTCATACTGGACACAGAGACATAAAAATGGTATCCACAAGTTCATCTGACTCCCTCAAGGTGCACTTACATAACACATTGATGTGATGAGAGAATCCATTGCCCAGTCAGACAGTGCTGGGCTGTGTGTGTGTGTGTGTGTGTGTGGGGGGGGGGCTGACTGGCTGCCTGTGCTATTATCTGCTGCCCAGCTCTGTCAGACATCAGACGCTGCTGTGATGCAAATTCCTTGCCCATTGTTAAAGGGATTATGTGGGATCGTTCAAGGGAGTGTCTGCCCTCTTCATCCTCTTTTTGGAGATGACTTGCACGCACAGCAAAGTAGAGAAGAGGACAAAATAAACCCACTCACTGATGGAGAGAGGGGGATAGGGAGAAAGAGAGAGCGAGAGAGAGAGCGAGAGAGAGGGATAGGGAGAAAGATATGGAGGGTAAAAGAGGGGGAGAGAGAGAGGGATAGGGAGAAAGAGAGAGCAAGAGAGAGAGAGAGAGGGATAGGGAGAAAGATATAGAGGGTAAAAGAGGGGGAGAGAGAGAGAGAGAGAGAGAGAGAGAGAGAGAGAGAGAGAGAGAGAGAGCGAGAAGGGAGTACGCAGTAAGAATAACAGAGTGTGGTTAATCTTTACTCAAACTCAATCAAGGTTGAGTCGATTAATGAATGAATAATTCATGATGAATAAAATCATCCTGCGTCACACAAAATGAAACAACCTCTGATCGAGGAACAGTGAGCATCTCAATCACAAAACTAAAACTCTGTTCTCTACACCTCAGGGTCAGGTGTAGGTACAGTCAGGCATTCTGCATGGAATGCAGTCGATAAGGCTCCCGAGAAACTATTTAGTCTCGCTGTGTGTGTGTGTGCGTGCGTGCGTGCGTGCGTGCGTGCGTGCGTGCGTGCGTGCGTGCGTGCGTGCGTGTGTGTGTGTGTGTGTGTGTGTTTGTGTGTGTGTGTTGTAGAATTCTCTGTTTTTTGTCGGGCATTTACGAGTGTTATTCTTCAAGAGTCAAGGGAAATATCATTAGTTTAAATACATTATTGAGAATGGTTGTAGCCTAATAACTTAACACTTAGGTCTAACATGTGGTTGGTGTAGAGAGGTGTGTGTGTTGCTTAGCAACAATCAGTTAGGAGGGCAGCCTCGGCAAAGCCAGGATGAAGTGTCAAGTGCCTTTTTCAATTGGGCAAAAGTCCGTCCTCTCTCCTCCGTGACCGTGAAACCGATAAGTGGTTGATTTTAATCAAGGATAGTCATGTGTATCCTACCTGAGTCCATCATTGCAGAGTTTTGATATCTGCCACACCCCCATTGTTTTCTTGAAGGAGAAAAGCATGCACATGTTTAAAAACAATATCCTAATTATACTTTTATCTATAAAATGTATTGCACAACTTGTTCAATATGTTTTATCACTTTACATATTTATTTTTGGATCCATGCCTGTAAATGTAAATTTGCCTGATGACGTACAGTGATGGCGCCAGAGGGGAAGGCTGCCGTCTTATCGGTTCTTAACCTCTCTTGGGTAGGGGGCAGTATTTTCACGTCCGGATGAAAAGCATGCCGAAAGTAAACTGCCTGTTACTCAGGCCCAGAAGCTAGGATAAGCATATAATTGGTAGATTTGGATAGAAAACACTCTAAAGTTTCTAATACTGTTAAAATAATGTCTGTGAGTATAACAGAACTGATATGGCAGGCGAAACCCCGAGGACAAACCATCCAAAAAACAAAACAATTTCAGCCTACCACTGTTTCCAATGGCTTTCATGTTTATTATGAGGCGAAGTCCTCCCAGATTGCAGTTCCTAGGGCTTCCACTAGATGTCAACAGTCTTTAGAAAGAGTTTCAGGCAGATTTTTGGAAAAATTAGCTAGAAGTTGTAGTTTTTCTAAGTGGCTCCCATTTTGGCTGTAGTGTTTCCAGGCGCGTGGATGAAAGCGCATTCTTTGTTATTTATCTCTGGGAATGAACATACTATTCTCCGTCTTAAATTGTATAGTTTATTTACGTATTAGGGTACCTGAGGTTTGATTATAAACGTTGTTTGACTTGTTTGGATAAGTTCACTGGTAACGTTTGGGATTCATTTTGTATGCATTTTGAAGGAGGGAAACAGGTGGATTATTGAATGAAGCGCGCCAGCTAAACTGAGTTTTTATGGATATATAGAAGGACTTTATTGAACAAAAGGACCATTTGTGATGTAACTGGGAACTTTTGGAGTGCCAACAGAAGAAGATCTTCAAAGGTAAGGCATTAATTATATCGCTATTTCTGACTTTCGTGTCGCACCTGCTTGGTTGAAAAAAAAAAGTCATGCTTTTGTATGCAGGGCGCTGTCCTCAGATAATCGCATGGTGTGCTTTCGCCGTAAAGCCTTTTTGAAATCTGACACAGCGGCTGGATTAACAAGAAGTGAAGCTTTATTTTGATGTATAATACTTGTATTTTCATGAATGTTAAATATTTATATTTCTGTCATTTGAATTTCGCGCTCTGCAATTTCACCGGATGTTGGCCAGGTGGGACGCTACCGTTAACAATGCCAGGTGGGATGTTAACCGACAATGCTTTTTGTATTTTTTTTTTCGTTGTTCGTAACTTGTTTTGTACATAATATTGCTGCTACCATCTCTTATGACCCAAAAAGAGCTTCTGGACATCAGAACTGCGACTGCTCACCTCAAACTGGACAAAGAGCTCTTCTTCAATGAGTCTGACGGGAGGGATATAATACAGACACCTGACCAGGCTCAGATCCCCATTACTCGCAGGAGAAGGAAAAGCAGATTTCGCGGAAAGAGATCAGGGTGCCTTGTGAGGATCAGGAGACGAGAGGCTAATCGGCCCATGCCTTCCGTCCTGCTAGCTAACGTTCAATCGCTGGAAAATAAATGGGACGAACTGAAAGCACGTTTATCCTACCAATGGGACATTAAAACTGTAATATCTTATGTTTCACACAGTCGTGGCTGAACGACGACAATAAGAACATACAGCTGGCGGGTTATACACTGTATCGGCAGGACAGAACAGCAGCCTCTGGTAAGACACGGGGCGGGCCTATGCACTTATGTAAACAACAGCTGGTGCACAATATCTAAGGAACTCTCTAGGTTTTGCTCACCTGAGGTAGAGTATCTCATGATAAGCTGTATACCACAGCTTAGAGTTTTCATTTGTATTTTTTGTAGCTGTCTCCACAGACCGTTGCTGGCACTAAAACCACACTCAATGAGCTGTATACCGCCATAAGCAAACAGGAATATGCTCATCCAGAGGCGGCGCACCTAGTGGCCGGGGACTTTAATGCAGGGAAACCTAAATCAGTTTTACCACATTTTTATCAGCATGTTAAATGTGCAACCAGAGGGAAAAATAATTCTAGATCACCTTTACTCCACACACAGAGACGCGTACAAAGCTCTCCCTCGCCCTCCATTTGGCAAATCTGACCATAATTCTATCCTCCTGATTCCTGCTTACAAGCTAAATTAAAGCAGGAAGCATCAGTGACTCGCTCTATAAAAAGTGTTCAGATGAAGCGGATCCTAAACAGTGACTGTACGTACATTCCCCAATCAGAAGCCATGGATTACAGGCAACATTCACACTAAGCTAGAGTAGAGGGTAGAGCTGCCGCTTTCAAGGAGCGGGACTCTAACCCGGAAGCTTGTAAGAAATCCCGCTATGCCCTCCGACGAACAATCAAACAGGCAAAGCATCAATACAGGACTAAGATCGAATCGTACTACACTGGCAGGGACTGCAAACTATTACAGACTACAAAGGGAAGCACAGCCGAGAGCTGCCCACTGACACGAGCCTACCAGACGAGCTAAATAACGTCTATGCTCGCTTCGAGGCAAGTAACACTGAAACATGCATGAGAGCTTCAGCTGTTCCGGACGACTCTGTGATCACGCTCTCCGCAGCAAATGTGAGTAAGACCTTCAAACAGGTCAACATTCACAAGGCAGGAGGGCCAGACGGATAAAAAAAAAATTATGTCACCTTTATTTAACCAGGTAAGCTAATTGAGAACAAGTTCTCATTTACAATTGCGACCTGGCCAAGATAAAGCAAAGCAGAGCGACACAAACAACAACACAGAGATACACATGGAATAAACAAGCGTACAGTCAATAACACAATAGAAAAAAAAGAAAGTCTATATACAGTGTGTGCAAATGGCGTGAGGAGGTAGGCAATAAATAGGCCATAGTAGCGAAGTAATTACAGTTTAGCAAATTAGCACTGGAGTGATAGATGAGCAGATGATGATGTGCAATAGAAATACTGGTGTGCAAAATAGCAGAAAAGTAAATAAAAACAATATGGGAATGAGGTAGGTAGATTGGGTGGGCCATTTACAGATGGGCTATGTACAGCTGCAGCGATAGGTTAGCTGCTCAGAAGGCTGATTTTTGCAATTCGTTCCAGTCATTGGCTTACCAGGACGTGTACTCCGAGCATGCGCTGACTAACCGGCAAGCATCTTCACTGACATTTTCAACCACTCCCTCTCTGAGTCTGTAATACCAACATGTTTCAAGCAGACCACCATAGTCCCTGTGCCCAACACTACTAAGGGAACCTGCCTAAATGACTACCGACCCGTAGCACTGGGGTGCGTGCTCAGTCCCCTCCTGTACTCCCTGTTCAATCATGACTGCATGGCCAGGACTCCAACACCATCATTACGTTTGATGATGACACAACAGTAGTAGGCCTGATCACCAACAACGATTAGACAGCCTATAGGGAGGAGGTCAGAGACCTGACTGTGTGGTGCCAGGACAACAAACTCTCCCTCAACGTGATCAAGACAAAGGAGATGATTGTGGACTACAGGAAAATGAGGGACCATTCTCATCGACGGAGCTGTGGTGGAGTAGGTTGAGAGCTTCAAGTTCCTTGGCGTCCACATCCCCAACAAACTAACATGGTCCAAGCACACCAAGACAGTCGTGTAAAGGGCACGGCAAAACATATTCTCCCTCAGTAGACGGAAGAGATTTGGCATGGGTCCTCAGATCCTCCAAAAGGTTTTACAGCTGCAACATCGAGAGCATCCTGACGGGTTGCATCACTGCCTGGTATGGTAACTGCTCGACCTCCGACCGCAAGGTACTACAGAGGATAGTGCGTACGGCCCAGTACATCACTGGGGCCAAGCTTCCTGCCATCCAGGACCTCTATACCAGGCGGTGTCAGAGGAATGCCCTAAAAATTGTCAAAGACTCCAGCCACCCTAGTCATAGACTGTTCTCTCTGCTACCGCACGGCAAGTGGTACCGGAGCGCTTGCCGTCTAGGTCCAAGAGGCTCCTAAATAGCTTCTACCCCCAAGCCATAAGACTCCTGAACAGCTAATCATAAGACTCCTGAACAGACTCTGTACCAGTTACCCCCTGTATATAGCCCCGCTACTGATATTTACTGCTGCTCTGTAATCATTTGTTATTCTTCTCTCTTACTTTAAAAAAAACGTTTTTATTGAAACTGTATTGCGAGTGGAGAAGGAGAGTCTCATTTCATACAATCGAATTTTCTTCCATGTTCCCTCTCGCCGCCATTTGAAAAGGTCAAAGGTAATCTAGGGGAGGCAGCGAGGAGAGGGAACGTGGACAAAAAAGAGAGAGGATGCAGGAGCGAATCCAATTGAGAAAAGGCCAAGCTCTTTTTCGCTCACATTCCTTCTCCTCACCGCCTCTCCTCGACTACCGTTGACCTTTTTCAAAAGGAAGCGAGAGAGGACTGAGGAGAGGACGCAGGACGCAGCAAATTCAATTGTGGGCAGTGTGCACATAGCCTGTCTTCTCTTGAGAGCCAGGTCTGCCTACAGCGGCCTCTCTCAATAGCAAGACTATGCTCACTAAGTCTGTACATAGTCAAAGCTTTCCTTAATTTTGGGTCAGTCACAGTGGTCAGGTATTCTGCCACTATGTAAAAAAAAAAAAATCCAGTTTGAACAGTTTTTTGGTTAGTTCTTTCCCATGTGTAAAGTAATTATCTTTATGCTTTCTTCTTGCTTTCGGGACTCTTCTCCAGGTGCATCTCTCTGTAGGTGACGGCTTTGTTATGGAAGGTTTGAGAATGGCTTCCTTTGAGGTGTCTGTAGAAGTCTCTTCTGGATTTTGATAACTAGTGGGTGTCGTCCCTAATTCTCCTCTGCATGCATTATTTGATGTTTTACGTTGTACACAGAGGATGTTTTTGGAGAATTCTGCATGCAGTCTCAATTAGTTTTTTGTCCCATTTTGTGAGTTCTTGGTTGGTAAGTGGACCCCAGACCTCACAGCCATAAAAGGCAATGTGTTCTATATCTGATTCAAGTATTTTTAGCCAGATCCTAATTGTGCTCTATGCTCTTTAATAAAACAATCGAACACTGAAACAAAACAATAAACGACACGTGAAATAACCAACCGAAACAGTTCCGTGTGGAACACACAGACACAGAAAATAAACACCCACGAAACACAGGTGGAAAAAGGCTACCTAAGTATGATTCTCAATCAGAGACAACTAACGACACCTGCCTCTGATTGAGAATCATACCAGGCCAAACGCAAAAACCAACATAGAAAAACGAACATAGATAACCCACCCAACTCACGCCCTGACCATACTAAAACAAAGAAATAACAAAAGAACTAAGGTCAGAACGTGACAGTACCCCCCCCCCCCCCAAGGCGCGGACTCCGGCCGCAAAACCTGAACCTATAGGGGAGGGTCTGGGTGGGCATCTGTCCGCGGTGGCGGCTCTGGCGCGGGACGTGGACCCCACTCCACCATAGTCTTAGTCCGCTTCAGTGGCGTCTTTAGAGCGGCGACCCTCGCCGCCGACCTTGGACTGGGGACCCTAATAAATGGCCCCACTGGACTGAGGGGCGCCTCTGGACTGAAGGGCAGCTCCGGACTGAAGGGCAGCTCCTGGCTGACGGACGGCTCCTGGCTGACGGACGGCTCTGGCGGCTCCTGGCTGACGGACGGCTCTGGCAGCTCCTGGCTGACGGACGGCTCTGGCGGCTCCTGGCTGACGGACGGCTCTGGCGGCTCAGGACAGACGGGCAGCTCAGGACAGACGGGCGGCTCAGGACAGACGGCGGCTCAGGACAGACGGGCGGCTCAGGACAGACGGGCGGCTCAGGACAGACGGGCGGCTCAGGCGGCTCAGGACAGACGGGCGGCTCAGGAGGCGCTGGACAGGAGGGCGGCTCAGGCGGCGCTCGACAGGAGGGCGGCTCAGGCGGCGCTGGACAGGAGGGCGGCTCAGGACAGGAGGGCGGCTCAGGCGGCGCTGGACAGGAGGGCGGCTCAGGCGGCGCTGGACAGGAGGGCGGCTCAGGCGGCGCTGGACAGGAGGGCGGCTCAGGCGGCGCTGGACAGGAGGGCGGCTCAGCCGGCGCTGGACAGGAGGGCGGCTCAGGCGGCGCTGGACAGGAGGGCGGCTCAGGCGGCGCTGGACAGGAGGGCGGCTCAGCCGGCGCTGGACAGGAGGGCGGCTCAGGCGGCACTGGACAGGAGGGAGGCTCAGGCGGTGCTGGACAGACGGGAGCACCTGGAGGAAGGAAACGGAGAGACAGCGTGGTGTGTGGGGCTGCCACCGGAGGTCTGGTACGTGGAGGAGGCACCGGATAGACCGGACCGTGGAGGCTCACTGGAGATCTCGAGCACAGAGCCTGCCCAACCCTACCTGGCTGAATGCTCCCCGTAGCCAGGCCAGTGCGGCGAGGCGGAATAGCCCGCACTGGGCTGTGCTGGCGAACCGGGGACACCATGCGTAGGGCTGGTGCCATGTACCCCGGCCCGAGGAGACGCACTGGAGACCAGATGCGCTGAGCCGGCTTCATGGCACCTGGCTCGATGCCCACTCTAGCCTGGCCGATACGAGGCGCTGCTATGTACCGCACCGGGCTCTGCCTGCGCACCGGGGACACCGTGCGCCTCACGGCATAACACGGTGCCTGCCCGGTCCCTCTCTCTCCACGGTAAGCACGGGGAGTTGGCGCAGGTCTCCTACCTAGTTGGCGCAGGTCTCTCCACACGCCCCGTGTGCCCCCCCAAGAAATTTTTGGGGCTGCCTCTCGGGCTTCCAGCCGCACTGCCGTGCTGCCTCCTCATACCGCCGCCTCTCCGCTTTCGCTGCCTCCAGCTCAGCCTTGGGGCGGCGATATTCTCCAGCCTGTGCCCAGGGTCCTTCTCCGGCCAGAATCTCCTCCCAAGTCCAGGAGTCCTGCGATCGCTGCTGCTGCCCGTTACCACGCTGCTTGGTCCTTTGTTGGTGGGTGATTCTGTAACGGCTGTCTTCCTCCTCCTCTGATGAGGAGGAGTAGTAAGGATCGGAGGACCAATGCGCAGCGTGGTACGTGTTCATGCTCTATATTAAAACAATCGAACACTGAAACAAAACAATAAACGTCACGTGAAATAACCAACCGAAACAGTTCCGTGTGGAACACACAGACACAGAAAATAAACACCCACGAAACACAGATGGAAAAAGGCTACCTAAGTATGATTCTCAATCAGAGACAACTAACGACACCTGCCTCTGATTGAGAATCATACCAGGCCAAACGCAAAAACTAACATAGAAAAACGAACATAGATAACCCACCCAACTCACGCCCTGACCATACTAAAACAAAGAAATAACAAAAGAACTAAGGTCAGAACGTGACAAATTGTATGTTCCTTTGGATGGCCATCGAGTCTGAGTCTCTCGCTCTCTTACTATCCCGAAGGACATCTGAATAAAGACATTAAAGATTACACCAGCAGCAGCATTAATAAGGCAACACTCCTTATTACCTGACAGTCCCAGCCTCACACATTCCAAACCACATTCGTCCTACTAAGTGGACTTCTCCAAGAAGGGGTGACTTGTAACAATTGCCAATGACATTTATTAATGGCATGCTTCAGCCAAGACAACAAGACAGCCAGAGGTTCAGTCAGGACAGAGGACCCTTCTCACCTCAGGCCACAAAACAACAACTTCCTAATCAGTCGTGGTAAACAGGTGGAAGAAAACAAACATTATGAATCTAAATGATTCTATAATTTGTTTTTTAACCCAGCAGCCAAGGAACACAGCCAAGGGTAAGAGACAGGGAGAGTCCCCTGTTGGCATATCCATCTGGAGTCAACGGACTGTTGAAGTGGAGAATTTTTCACCCCAGGCTGAAAAAACAATACCTCCCTCCCTGCTCATTCTCAGCTATTCACAAGTATTGCCATAAAGAAGTGGTAAACTGGTGTAAAACAAACGTACTGATATATTAATATAAACTATTCTCTAGCTGTATACCCAACAAGAGATCAGCAACATCAAGCAGGTTCCTCTTTATCACATTTCACATCTTTTGCCATGCATTATGGGATATCTACTACCCGCAATGACAGACACCAATTTAGACTAATTTAGATCAGAACTCACTGACAGCAGACTGAACATGTATGACAAAATGTCTCAAAATGTAGGCCACAAAGCAATGTTGTAATTCATCAAAACTGTGAAGCAGTGAGACACAATGGCTGACAGGCAGCCCAATTCTGATCTTCGTTCCACTAATTTGACCAATCACATCAGATCTTTTCACATCAGATCTTTTTCAGATGTGATCTGATTGGTCAAAATACCAATTAGTGAAAAAGAAGATTGGGCTGCCTGTGTAAACATAGCCAAAGACTGATGACATTGCCCTTTGCTGGAAAACAACCCTCCTGTTTGATGATAACAAAATAGAAAACATCTCTGTGGGTGGAGAGGGGAAATCATCGGTGTATTAAGAGAGTGCCTTTGTGAATACTAAGACAAAGCTATCGCTGGCATCATCAGCATTATAGCGCTTCAACAGCTAGATTTAATGGGGAAAACAGCCCAGAAAAGGCCAAGGACAGCAGGGAGTAACTAACACAGCACACAAATGTATCAATTCAAAACCCATAAAATGCAGATTTTTCCACAGGTGAGTTTCTGGTGACGGCTGGTGATTATTCTTAAAATAGAGGAAATCAACGGTTATGAAGTGCTATTTAACAAGCCCCTAAACCATACATACCGCTCAATAAACATCAGAGAGAATCGTAACTTAAAGGGTTTTGTTGGCGTAGAGTGAGTTCTGCTTGTGAGGCATTTATAAATGATATTCTTCAATAATCAATGGGCATATAATTCATTTAACTTAACACTTGGTAGGTGTCGAGTTCTGTGTGTGTGCTCTCTGTTGGTAGCTATGACTCACCATCAGTGGAGTGTGTCCAGCCACTGTACTGTTGTTGGCTTTTCACTCAATGCCAAGACGAGTGGTGGGACGGATGCGCTTGGTTAGCATACAGCCCGCACACACACAGGAAGGTTGGTACTTTAAGACTGTGGTTGAATCTTGTAACGTATTCTGTCCCAAAACACCTCTGAAATCCCACCTACAGTCTGCAAAATTCTGTTTTATGCCAATGACAATCTAAGTCGAAAATATACAGGTTAAGACAATTTCGTCACAAATCTGGGAGCAGCGCCGTTGCTAACTAGCGCAGCTGGTCCCATTGTTGCAAAGAATTATGGGATATTAGAATCCCATCGTCATCTTCAACCTAGATGATAATGAGGAAGTTAGGGAGGGGCGATTGAACATCACTGGACTCACTAAACTCACTAACACATTCTACATTCCTAGACTGTTCTAGAACTAGAACACTTTCTGCATTCCTAGACTGTTCTAGAACTAGAACACTTTCTGCATTCCTAGACTGTTCTAGAACTAGAAAACATTCTGCATTCCTAGACTGTTCTAGAACTAGAACACTTTCTGCATTCCTAGACTGTTGTAGAACTAGAACACTTTCTGCATTCCTAGACTGTTCTAGAACTAGAAAACATTCTGCATTCCTAGACTGTTGTAGAACTAGAACACTTTCTGCATTCCTAGACTGTTCTAGAACTAGAAAACATTCTGCATTCCTAGACTGTTCTAGAACTAGAACACTTTCTGCATTCCTAGACTGTTCTAGAACTAGAACACATTCTGCATTCCTAGACTGTTCTAGAACTAGAACACTTTCTGCATTCCTAGACTGTTCTAGAACTAGAACACTTTCTGCATTCCTAGACTGTTCTAGAACTAGAACACTTTCTGCATTCCTAGACTGTCCTAGAACTAGAAAACATTCTGCATTCCTAGACTGTTCTAGAACTAGAAAACATTCTGCATTCCTAGACTGTTCTAGAACACGTTCTGCATTCCTAGACTGTTCTAGAACTAGAAAACATTCTGCATTCCTAGACTGTTCTAGAACTAGAACACTTTCTGCATTCCTAGACTGTTCTAGAACTAGAACACTTTCTGCATTCCTAGACTGTTCTAGAACTAGAACACTTTCTGCATTCCTAGACTGTCCTAGAACTAGAAAACATTCTGCATTCCTAGACTGTTCTAGAACTAGAAAACATTCTGCATTCCTAGACTGTTCTAGAACTAGAACACATTCTGCATTCCTAGACTGTTCTAGAACTAGAACACTTTCTGCATTCCTAGACTGTTCTAGACTTGAGACGTAGCCAGTGCAAAATGCCTTGAAATTCCTATCTGTCCGACAAAAGTTTTTCACAGCAGCTGTTAGACTTTATAAAAATACCATAGTATTGCACTGTGGAGGAGCTCAAAGAATGGATGATCCCCATAGTGAGACGGCCCATCTGTAGTGCCTAGTGCAAAGCACTGAGCCCCCATCAGTCTGCTGGACAGCTGCCTCCCATCCGGCCTTGAACCGATCCCCACCCAGGGACACCGGCTCACTGCAACCATACACATCCTTAGCAGCCCAATTAAATAACACAAGCAGCCAGGGCAGGTCATTAACTGCAAAGCTGCAAGTTTCCATCTACTCCATCCACTCTGTGTCTAATACTGCTGAGGACTGCAGAGCAGCAGTGAATAGGATCAGGATAAAAAGGATAATTTTGCATTTTGACGTTTAATAATCTCAGTTTCTGTTTTGATTAGTGCTGACCGATACCATTCATCCAGTGCCATGAACTTTGCTTCTCTAGAGCCTGGAATCCGAACCGATATGCTCCGTTTCATCACTTTTTCACTGGAGATTCTTAATAAATTAACCTGTCATTTCCTTCCAGGATTTTTATGGATCAAAATTGGGCTTACTGTTTGGACATAGGCTGCCTGAAAAAACACTTAGGTGGTACGCCCAATACTGCCTTCCTAACTCTGCTCCTCCTCGAGCTGTATGTAGAGTGTGTGTATGAGTGTGTATGTGTCTGTCTATGGATCTCTGTCAGACCGGTTTATCCTGCTAATGACCTTCAGCCAACGCAGACCACAGGCCTCACTGAGGTAGTAAAACACATTACTTTGCTCTATTTCAGTCTCTATTAGGAACTGTGTATTTTAGTGTGTGTGTGTATTGTTCTGTGTCTGTCTCTGTGTGTGTATATCTCTGAAAAAGGTATCCGAGGAGTGCCCTTTCAATTCACCTGATAATTAGCAGCCACCTTGCTAATCGGCAGCGGTATGGAGGAGCATACTAACCTGCTGTGACTTATCACAGACTGGGCTGTGAGATGACCTCCTCCCATTCCCTTTTGTGGAAGAGAGAACAAACACCACGGCAGCCCCGTCCTCAACCTTGTCCTCCACAGCTCACGGGCCTCATTAAAAGCGACACCAGTGAGTCATGAGCAGAGCCGCCTGTGACCAGCTGGGTAAACTTGATTTAAAAACCATTTAAGCTTTGTGTCCGTCTGACTGACAGTGAATGCAATTGATAAATTGACCAAGCTCAGTGTTTCCCAAACCTATTCCCGAGTACCCCTAGACGTTCCACAGATTTGATTTATTCCAGCACTAGTACAACTGAATCCATTGGTCAACTAATCACCAAGCCCTTCATCAGGTGTGCTAGTTCTGGGAATAGATCAAAGGCGGGGTGTACTCCAGTAGAGGTTTGGAAAACACTTATATAACTCTGTGTCCTGATGTCTGAGACTGACTTTTTGAATCAGATCTGTCTTGTTAAAAAACTCAGACATATCACAACTAATTACATGAAGGGCCTTGGTCTGAGTTTAAGTTTAGCTCTCTGTTGATTTAAGTGGTTTGCGTGAATGAATTTAATTTGGGGAAACTCGGATGACTTTAAAGATGTCTGAGGACGATATCAATTTACTGTAATCTCCAGTCAAAACTTTTTGGACAGAAACACATTTGAACAAATGCTGACACAAGTCTTAAACTGAACTGAGTCTGACTTTAAGGCCTGCAGCGTTTAAAGTCTTCATTTCCAAATCCCTTTAAATCTGGAGGATTAAAAATGTACAACTATCACTCATGTGGATTTCCTCAGGATGTTAAGATCACTTAGGCTTAATGTGCAGGACCTAAATACCTCCCTCAGCAGATTTATAACTAAGACAGTGGACAGGGTCAAGTGCACCTCACATAATAACCCACCCACACAATCTATAGGTTCACACCATAGGGAAGCTCAAAAGTATTTTCCTCAATTCCTCAAGTTGTCTTTCCTCTGCCTCCTTGTGAAAACATGAAGATGTAACGACTTTCCTCTTCTTCTGACGAGGAGTAAGAGATATCGCACCAATATGCAGCGTGGTAAGTGTCCATTTCAATATGTAAAACTGAACACTACAAAAATACAAAATAACAAAGTGATTGCACAAACAAAAATCGAAACCCGTATGGTACAGACAAAGAAAACAACCACCCACAATAGACAACAGGCTACCTAAATATGGCTCCCAATCAGAGACAACGACTAACACCTGCCTCTGATTGAGAACCATACTAGGCCAAACACATAGAAATAGAACAACAGAACAAAACATAGAAAAAACAACATAGAATGCCCACCCCAACTCACGCCCTGACCAAACTAAAATAAAGACATAAAAAAGGAACTAAGGTCAGAACGTGACAGAAGATCTTACTCCTTAGGTTGTTTTCCTCACCTCCCTCTGGCGTTTAGAGAAGGAGATCGAGGAAAAAAGACGTGAGGACTCGAGGAAACTACTTTTGAGATTCACCCAAGGTTTATCAAAGTTCGTAGGAATCTGTACCATCTCCAGTGTTGGTTTCGGGTGGCAACAAACAGATGATGCACTTACAGTGGGGCAAAAAAGTATTTAGTCAGCCACCAATTGTGCAAGTTCTCCCACTTAAAAAGATGAGAGAGGCCTGTAATTTTCATCATAGGTACACTTCAACTATGACAGACAAAATGAGGGAAAAAAATCCAGAAAATCACATTGTAGGATTTTTAATGAATTTATTTGCAAATTATGGTGGAAAATAAGTATTTGGTCACCTACAAACAAGCAAGATTTCTGGCTCTCACAGACCTGTAACTTCTTCTTTAAGAGGCTCCTCTGTCCTCCACTCATTACCTGTATTAATGGCACCTGTTTGAACTTGTTATCAGTATAAAAGACACCTGTCCACAACCTCAAACAGTCACACTCCAAACTCCACTATGGCCAAGACCAAAGAGCTGTCAAAGGACACCAGAAACAAAATTGTAGACCTGCACCAGGCTGGGAAGACTGAATCTGCAATAGGTAAGCAGCTTGGTTTGAAGAAATCAACTGTGGGAGCAATTATTAGGAAATGGAAGACATACAAGACCACTGATAATCTCCCTCGATCTGGGGCTCCACGCAAGATCTCACCCCGTGGGGTCAAAATGATCACAAGAACGGTGAGCAAAAATCCCAGAACCACACGGGGGGACCTAGTGAATGACCTGCAGAGAGCTGGGACCAAAGTAACAAAGCCTACCATCAGTAACACACTACGCCGCCAGGGACTCAAATCCTGCAGTGCCCTGCTTAAGCCAGTACATGTCCAGGCCCGTCTGAAGTTTGCTAGAGAGCATTTGGATGATCCAGAAGAAGATTGGGAGAATGTCATATGGTCAGATGAAACCAAAATAGAACTTTTTGGTAAAAACTCAACTCGTCGTGTTTGGAGGACAAAGAATGCTGAGTTGCATCCAAAGAACACCATACCTACTGTGAAGCATGGGGGTGGAAACATCATGCTTTTGTGCTGTTTTTCTGCAAAGGGACCAGGACGACTGATCCGTGTAAAGGAAAGAATGAATGGGGCCATGTATCGTGAGATTTTTTGTGAAAACCTCCTTCCATCAGCAAGGGCATTGAAGATTAAACGTGGCTGGGTCTTTCAGCATGACAATGATCCCAAACACACCGCCCGGGCAACAAAGGAGTGGCTTCGTAAAAAGCATTTCAAGGTCCTGGAGTGGCCTAGCCAGTCTCCAGATCTCAACCCCATAGAAAATCTTTGGAGGGAGTTGAAAGTCCGTGTTGCCCAGCAACAGCCCCAAAACATCACTGCTCTAGAGGAGATCTGCATGGAGGAATGGGCCAAAATACCAGCAACAGTGTGTGAAAACCTTGTAAAGACTTACAGAAAACGTTTGACCTCTGTCATTGCCAACAAAGGGTGTATAACAAAGTATTGAGAAACTTTTGTTATTGACCAAATACTTATTTTCCACCATAATTTGCAAATAAATTCATAAAAAATCCTACAATGTGATTTTCTGGATTTTTATTTCTCATTTTGTCTGTCATAGTTGAAGTGTACCTATGATGAAAATTACAGGCCTCTCTCATCTTTTTAAGTGGGAGAACTTGCACAATTGGTGGCTGACTAAATACTTTTTTGCCCCACTGTAAGTTAATAACACCACTTGTCACACCCTGATCTGCTTCACTTATCTTCGTGCTTGTTTCCACCCCCTCCAGGTGTAGACCATCTTCCACATTATCCCCAGTGTATTAATACCTGTGTTCTCTGTTTGTCTGTTGCCAGTTCGTTTTGTTTCGTCAAGCCTATCAGCGGTTTCCCTCGCTTGTCTTTTCTCTAGTTTTCCTGGTTTTGACCATTCTGCCTGCCCTGACCCTGAGCCTGCCCTGACCCTGAGCCTGCCCTGACCCTGAGCCTGCCGTTCTGTACCTTGTCACACCTGTTGTCCGTTATGGACAACTGCTCTTGTCCATAACCATCTGGGAATAAAACTATATCCAACAAGTTTATTAAAAAGATCCAAGTAGGTTAATCAGCATGTGATAGATTTTCATCATCTACCAAATGAGGTCTTTCTCTCCAAGGGAATGTGGAGTGGAAGCTGTTTTTTAAATTATGTGCTATAATGTGACTATGATCTGAAGACAGTGAGTGAACTGTTTTTTTTTCTCGATAATCCGCCACATAAAACACTCAGACAATGTGTCTATCCTCATATATTCATTATAGGTTATTAGTCATAAAGATTTTACAATGTTCCCCTCCTCAGTAATAAGGCCAAGCTGACACACAGGGGAGTCTCATCTATCTTACTTAACTACCACTGATTAGTCATCACTCGACCGATAAATAGTCTAAATTCCAAGAGATGGAGAGTGAGGATTGTATTAAGCTTTATTATAAACTGGGTGGTTCGAGCCCTGAATGCTGATTGGTTGACAGCCGTGGTATATCAGGCCGTATACCACGGGTATGACAAAAAAAATATTCTTACTGCTCTAATTACGTTGGTAACCAGTTTATAATAGCAATAAGGCACCTCTGGGCTTTGTGGAATATGGCCAATATACCTCGGCTAAGAGCTGTATCCAGACACTCTGCGTTGCGTCGTGCATAAGAACAGCCCTTAGCCGTGGTATATTGGCCATACCACCTCTGGCCTTATTGCTTAATTAAGACACGGGTGATGAAAAGTAATCAAAGACAACAACCGAGAACGTCAGCCAGGACAACAACAAGAAGCAGATCAGAGGAGGAAAAGTTCTGAATACAATTGCAAAGCCAGCTTTGGCGACGCCACTTTACCACAGACATACCATGACCGGCTAAATCAAAGCTCATGCAAGACAACCTCAATAAACAAAATCAAAGGACAGGACAGCCTGAAACACAAAACAAGTTAAAACATCACAGCTTCATAAACAGAGCTAAACAAACACCAGAGACAGACAACCAACCTCTCAAAGGGAATAACTAAGACACATGAGAACGGCACTTGAAACAACCTGAGGCAGCTGCCCTCAACTTAACATTGATTGCTGCATAGCACACTTTGCCGAAACCACATTCATGGAATACACCGATCACATCTCAACAATTCAATTACAACCAACAGCAGTAGCAGACTCAACAAACCTGCCATGAAAGACAAAGTTTTGTAGCAAATTCCCAACTTCACCATTCTCAGAACCCTTTTCAGTGATATTACTTGAACTTAATTCGGTCTCTTTGATAAAGCTCCCTTAGGCCTCATTACATACATTTTTTTTCAATGCCCTCTCCTTCATGTTTCCCATTTGGACCAGAGCCATATGGGAACAGTGGGTTTACAGGAACGATTAGGAGTCGGAGGATGGGAATGAAATGGCACCCTATTCCCTATATAGTGAACTGATTGGGCTCTGATCCAAAGTAGTGCACTAATATAGTGAATAGGGTGCCATTTCAGACGCACTCTGAGAGTTTCTCTATTCAGGCACAGTAAACGTACAGGTGACTCACAAAAAGGTGAGGTTGGAGAAGAAAATGTTCAGATGTCTGATGTGTGTGTGTGTGTGTGTGTGTGTGTGTGTGTGTGTGTGTGTGACCCTAAGGTCATTCTGTAGGTGACAGTGGATAACAATCACGCTGTCATCAGCCTACTGTACAGTATCTCCCAGCATACAATATGTTAGATTTACACATTATTCAATCAGATCTCTTGCTCTTTAATAGTTTCCTTCAGCACTAAGAGAGAAAAGAGAGAAAAAGTGTGACTATTGTGACTCTCATAATCTTTATGACCATATTCATATTACAGAAATCAGTGGATCTATCCCAGCTGTCTATTTGGCATACAAGCTCCTGCCAAGCATGACCTTACTAAACCTGTACTGCAGAGTATGACTTAACATAATGTGGTGATTTCTATGGGGCAAAGCTGGAAGTAGGACTGAATTGATGCTGAAATCACACAGAATGAACTATTTGGCATCCAAAGAACACATACCACAAAATGCACTAGTGAAAATGAACAAAGAGATGGGCTTCAAAACCAAAAGATTAGATGAGGGCAGAAAATCTCGAAACTGTACATGTGGATCCTTTTGTTTATATGTTCCTTTTACCGTCTCCAGTCTCTTTTCTTCTAATGCCGAGGCAGATGCTGCAGTTAGCGGAACTGCCTGCTTGACTAAATGAAATAAACTCATTGTAACAAAGTTTAGGGCCTTCATTTGTTAATCTGATCTTGCATAGTCTCTCAGGGTAAATGGTTATTTCATTATTTCAAGGCCAGGAGATGTCGGGGTGACTGGAGCAAATCAATCAACTAATTACTTTGCTGAACAAGGGTAATTGAGTCACGCAGAGATAGATACACTTCATGCTTAAGATGCTGCATTTCCAAAGCAAATTACACATGTACTGTACTGTAGCTAATTTGTGTCTCCTGTACTACTGTGAAGCAAACACAACAATCCTCAAGAACACACAAGAAAGTACAGACACCTTCACACATACTCAAATGTGCGAAAGGCCCAATGCAGCCATTTTTATCTCAATATCAAATAATATCTGGGTAACAATTAAGTAAGTACCTTACTGTGATCGTTTTCAATTAAATGGTAAAAAATAAACAAGAATAGCTTTATAGCAAAGAGCAATTTCTCAAGTAAGAACTTAGCTAGGACTGTCTGGTAGTGGTCTGAGTGGGGAGGGGAAAACTGAAAACTAGCTGTTTTTGGCAGAGAGGTTTGGAACTCTCTTTCTTATTGGTCTATTAACTAATTCACCAGGCAGGCCAAAACTCCATCCCACCAAAACAGGCTGAATTTTTTCAAACAGCTCTGACACAAAAAGGGCATTATCATAATTTTCACAATTTTACAGTATTATTCCAACCTCATAATATGGAAATATATATAAAACAGGAAATCACATTTTGACTGCACTAGGCCTTTAAGGTTGTTAGATGATGCAAAGTGTTGCATTCAGGTCTAACACATTAGTCCTGAGTGGGGATACACAGCCCCACCCAGGCACCGCCCCAGCAGGGGATACACAGCCCCACCCAGGCACCGCCCCAGCAGGGGATACACAGCCCCACCCAGGCACCACCCCAGCAGGGGATACACAGCACGGTCCACCCAGGCACCGCCCCAGCAGGGGATACACAGCCCCACCCAGGCACCGTCCCAGCAGGGGATACACAGCCCCACCCAGGCACCGTCCCAGTAGGGGATACACAGCCCCACCCAGGCACCGCCCCAGCAGGGGATACACAGCCCCACCCAGGCACCGCCCCAGCAGGGGATACACAGCCCCACCCAGGCACCACCCCAGCAGGGGATACACAGCACGGTCCACCCAGGCACCGCCCCAGCAGGGGATACACAGCCCCACCCAGGCACCGTCCCAGCAGGGGATACACAGCCCCACCCAGGCACCGTCCCAGTAGGGGATACACAGCCCCACCCAGGCACCGTCCCAGTAGGGGATACACAGCCCCACCCAGGCACCGCCCCAGCAGGGGATACACAGCACGGTCCACCCAGGCACCGCCCCAGCAGGGGATACACAGCCCCACCCAGGCACCGTCCCAGTAGGGGATACACAGCCCCACCCAGGCACCGCCCCAGCAGGGGATACACAGCCCCACCCAGGCACCGCCCCAGCAGGGGATACACAGCCCCAGCCAGGCACCGCCCCAGCAGGGGATACACAGCACGGTCCAGCCAGGCACCATACTGCCCCAGTGTCTTCTGTCTGAGACTCAGTCAGCCACAGCAGGACACACAGAAATCACTGTTCTATGCATGCTTCTCCTCTTCTTCCCTCCTCTGCTCCCTTGCTTATTGAGACCGGTGTGCTTGTCAGCCCAGGTGGAAGTTCACCACTCTGGGTGATCATGGTGGAAGGGACGGGACAGAAGGGAAATAGAACACTCAGTTCAACTCATTGCATTGTAAAATATGCAGGAGGGCTGGTGAGAGGTGGGGCAGGGTCCACAATACTGTAGTTCTGATGGTCAGACCGTACCGTAAGTGCTTGTAACAACAGAAGTTTAGGATTTCATTCCACATGCCAAATAAACAGAATATATAAGTATCAACTGAATCATTTTCAGGGTCCCGGTGGTTGGAAAGTGAGTATAGAGCCTGATGTATGGCTGGACTGTAACGTCAGGAGAATGATGGGTGTAGAGTCAGGCGCAGAGAGCAGAAGTTTCACGGGAAAAAACGCTTTAATGTCCACAGTCAAACAGGAACAGGTACAAAAGGGGAATGCCAAAACACAGGCGCAAACACAACCCAAAGACCACTGTGAAATAAACTGGACAGCGAAAACCCAAAATCAATAATCCACCTCCGACGTAACATGACAACCAATAAGCCCGCACAAACACTAGCGGGCGAAACGAAACTAAATAGTACACCTCCCAAAACCCCAACAAGGAACAGGTGAAAACAATTAGACAGACATTAACGAAAAGGAAAAAGGGATCGGTGGCAGCTAGTAGACCGGCGACGACGACCGCCACCCGAACGGGAAGGGGAGCCACCTTCGGTAGTATTCGTGACATGGACAAACATAACAAATCAAATCAAACTTTATTTGTGTCATGCGCCGAACACAACAAGTGTAGACCTTACTGTGAACTGCTTACTTACAAGCCCTTAAACGACAGTGCAGTTCAAGAAAGAGTTAAGAAAATGTTTACCACATAAACTAAACAAAAAAATATATAAAAAGTAACACAATAAAATAACAATAACGTGGCTATATACAGGGGTACTGGTACCAAGTCAAAGTGCAGGGGTACAGGTTAGACGAGGTAATTTGTACATATATGGGTGAGGTGACTATGCATAGATAATAAACAGCGAGTACAGTGGTCATTCATTTAAAAGTTGCAGTTTACTGCGGCATAGCTTGCATGGTGCTGCAGAATTCTATGGTACATTATTTAAGTGTAAACCACTGGTACCATTGATGCTAGTTAGTGATAGTTTGACCACCAGAGGGTATCTTTGAGAAGCATTTCATAGCCTTCTATACTAGAGAATTTAAAAAAAAATTGTAAGAACATAGTATATGGGACTGATTTTAAGAAATGTTGCTTAATTAATTTGATTAATATTATGGTGTTTCTATTCCAAGAAAAACAAAAAACCCTCTGGGTTTCTGTTAGGATGGATAGGAAAATATGGCACTGTACAACGTGACGGTCGAGAGTAGGCTACAGTACTGGGCTATTTAGCTAAATAATTTGCATATCGTGCGGGCACGCGGGAGACCGGGGTTCAATTCCCCGATGGGGAGAAAGGAGCAGGCTGTCCTTGTAAATAAGAATTTGACATGCCTAGTTAAATAAAGGTTACACTAAGAGCATAATATTTCTACACCCTACTTGTATAATTGTAGTCTAACCATCACCCAAACGGAGATTCCATGAAAATAAAAATCTCATTGATTTATGAAGACCAGTCCCCATGCTTGTCTCAGAGCAGCGCGAAATGGTGCTAAAATAGTAGTAGACTATTGCTTCTAACTTCAATATGCTCTTTAAATAAATCAGACCTACACCACTTTTAACAGCATATTACTCAACACTAGTGAGACTCATGTCGTCTACGGTAGGCCTATAGTATATCGAAAAATATGACGTGACTCTCCGCCAATAATTACATATAGAGGATCGGAGAATAATTCTGCCTATTGGGTCTCCCGGTGGCGGCCGGCACGGGTATCGAACCTGCATCTGCAGCAACGCATTTTGCACTGCGGGCGCCCTCATCCACAAAGTATCAAAATACAGAAAGGTGTTGGTAAAGGTAAACTCAGCAAAAAAAGAAATGTCCCTTTTTCAGGACCCTGTCTTTCAAAGATAATTCGTAAAAATCCAAATAACTTCACAAATCTTCATTGTAAAGGCTTTAAACACTGTTTCCCATGCTTGTTCAATGAACCATAAAAAATTCATGAACATGCACCTGTGGAACGGTCGTTAAGTCACTAACAGCTAACAGACGGTAGGCAATTAAGGTCACAGTTATGAAAACTTAGGACACTAAAGAGGCCTTTCTACTGACTCTGAAAAACACAAAAAAAAGATGCCCAGGGTCCCTTTTCATTTGCGTGAACGTGCTTTAGGCATGCTGCAACTAGGCATGAGGACTGCAGACGTGGCCAGGGCAATAAATTGCAATGTCCGTACAGTGAGACGCCTAAGACAGCGCTACAGGGAGACAGGACAGACAGCTGACCGTCCTCTCAGTAGCAGACCACGTGTAACAACACCTGCACAGGATCGGTACATCCAAACAGCACACTTGAGGGACAGGTACAGGATGGCAACAACAACTGCCCGAGTTACACCAGGAACGCACAATCCCTCCATCATTGCTCAGACTGTCCTCAATAAGCTGAGAGAGGCTTAGGGCCTGAGGGCTTGTAGGCCTGTTGTAAGGCAGATCCTCACCAGACATCACCGGCAACAACGTCACCTATGGGCACAAACCCACTGTCGCTGGACCAGACAACACTGGCAAAAAGTGCTCTTCACTGAAGAGTCGCGGTTTTGTCTCACCAGGGGTGATGGTCAGATTCGCGTTTATCGTTGAAGGAATGAGCGTTACACCGAGGTCTGTACTCTGGAATGGGATCGATTTGGAGGTGGAGGGTCCGTCATGGTCCGGGGCGGTGTGTCACAGCATCATCAGACTGAGCTTGTTGTCATTGCAGACAATCTCAACACTGTGCGTTACAGGGAAGACATCCTCCTCCCTCATGTGGTACCCTTCCTGCAGGCTCATCCTGACATGACCCTGCAGCATGACAATGCCACCAGCCATACTACTCGTTCTGTGTGTGATTTCCTGCAAGACAGGAATGTCAGTGTTCTGCCATGGCCAGCGAAGAGCCCAGTCCTCAATCCCATTGAGCACGTCTGGGACCTGTTGGATCGGAGGGTGAGGGCTAGGGCCATTCCCCCCAGAAATGTCTGGGAACTTGCAGGTGCCTTGGTGGAAGAGTGGGGTAACATCTCACAGCAAGAACTGGCAAATCTGGTGCAGTCCATGAGGAGGAGATGCACTGCAGTACTTAATGCAGCTGATGGCCAAACCAAATACTGAATCTTACTTTTGATTTTGACACCCCCCCCCCCCCCTTTGTTCAGGGACACATTATTCCTTTTCTGTTAGTCAAATCTATGTGGAACTTGTTCCGTTTATGTCTCAGTTGTTGAATCTTGTTATGTTCATACAAATATTTACACATGTTAAGTTTGCTGTAAACAAACACAGTTGACAGTAATAGGACGTTTCTTTTTTTGGAGTTTATATTGTCCTGGTAATAGCCCATAATGGGCTATTATAATACTGTACATGGTGTCCAGGGTAGGATAACCAAAACTTATATTTATTAAATACTATCAAAAAGAATGTTGGTACTTATTTATTTTGATCCAAAGCCATGAATGAGTGAGTCACTCAGCTTAATGGAAACTACAGTTCAAAAGTTTGGGGTCACTTAGAAATGTCCTTGTTTTTGAACGAAAATAAAAACAATTGTCCATTAAAATAACATCAAATTGATCAGAAATACAGTGTAGACATTGTTAATGTTGTAAACTGTAACGATCGTCGTCATATTCCTCCTCCTCGGATGAGGAGGAGCATGGATCAGACCAACACGCAGCGAGGTATGTGGACATAATGATTTATTAGACAAAACGACGAAACACGAAATAACACTTTAGAAATACAAAATAACAAAACGAACTAAACAGACCTAAACTTACGAACTTACATGAAACGAAGAACACACGAACAGGAACAGACAAACCGAAACAGTCCCGTGTGGTAACATGTACTGACACGGAAGACAACCACCCACAACAAACAATGTGAAACAACCTACCTTAATATGACTCTCAATCAGAGGAAACGCCAAACACCTGCCTCTAATTGAGAGCCATACCAGGCAACCCATTAACCCAACATAGAAAACACATAACATAGACTACCCACCCAAAACTCACGCCCTGACCAATTAAACACATACCAAACAATAGAAAACAGGTCAGGAACGTGACAGAACCCCCCCCTCAAGGTGCGAACTCCGGGCGCACCCCTACAACTCAAGGGGAGGGTCTGGGTGGGCATCTGTCCGCGGTGGCGGCTCCGGCGGTGGACGAGGACACCACTCCACCACTGTCTTTGTCCCTCTCCTTCGCGTCCTTTGAGTGGCGACCCTCGCCCCCGACCATGGTCCAGGAACCTTCACTAAGGCCCCTCCTACATAGAGGAGACAGCTCAGGACAGAGAGGTAGCTCAGGACAGAGAGGTAGCTCAGGACAGAGAGGTAGCTCAGGACAGAGAGGTAGCTCCGGACAGAGAGGTAGCTCCGGACAGAGAGGTAGCTCCGGACAGAGAGGTAGCTCCGGACAGAGAGGTAGCTTAGGACAGAGGGACAACTCTGTACTAATGGCAGCTCCGGACTGGGTGGCAGCTCCGGACTGGGTGGCAGCTCCGGACTGGGTGGCAGCTCCGGACTGGGTGGCAGCTCCGGACTGAGTGGCAGCTCATGACTGGAGGGCAGCTCATGACTGGAGGGCAGCTCATGACTGGAGGGCAGCTCATGACTGGAGGGCAGCTCATGACTGGAGGGCAGCTCATGACTGGAGGGCAGCTCATGACTGAAGGACAGCTCATGACTGAAGGGCAGCTCATGACTGTAGGGCAGCTCATGACTGTAGGGCAGCTCATGACTGTAGGGCAGCTCATGACTGTAGGGCAGCTCATGACTGTAGGGCAGCTCTGGCAGCTCCTGACTGGCTGGCGGTTCTGGCAGCTCCTGACTGGCTGGCGGCTCTGGCAGCTCCTGACTGACGGACGGCTCTAGCGGCTCCTGACTGACGGACGGCTCTAATGGCTCGGGACAGACGGGCGGCTCTAATGGCTCGTGGCAGACGGATGGCTCAGAAGGCGCTGGGCAGACGGATGGCTCAGAAGGCGCTGGGCAGACGGATGGCTCAGAAGGCGCTGGACAGACGGATGGTTCAGACGGCGCTGGACAGACGGATGGCTCAGACGGTGCTGGGCAGACGAGCAGTGCAGGCGGCGTTGGGCAGACAGCCGACTCTGACCTGCTGAGGCGCACAGTAGGCCTGGTGCGTGGTGCCGGAACTGGTGGTACCGGACTGGAGACACGCACCTCAAGGCTAGTGCGGGGAGCAGGAACAGGGCACACTGGACTCTCGATGCGCACTATAGGACTGGTGCGTGGTACCGGAACTGGAGGTACCGGGCTGAGGGCACGCACCTCAGGGCGAGTGCGGGGAGAAGGAACAGTGCGTACAGGGCTCTGGAGACGCACAGGAGGCTTGATGCGTGGTGCCGAAACTGGAGGCACTGAGCTTGAGACACGCACCACAGGGAGAGTGCGTGGAGGAGGAACAGGGCTCTGGAGACGCACTGGAAGCCTGGTGCGTGGTGTAGGCACTGGTGGTACTGAGCTGGGGCGGGAAGGTGGCGCCGGATATACCGGACCGTGCAGGCGTACTGGCTCCTTTGAGCACTGAGCCTGCCCAACCTTACCTGGTTGCATGCTCCCCGTAGCCCGTCCAGTGCGGGGAGGTGGAATAACCCGCACTGGGCTGTGTTGGCGAACCGGGGACACCATGCGTAAGGCTGGTGCCATGTACACCGGCCCGAGGAGACGTACTGGAGGCCAGATATGTTGAGCCGGCTTCATGGCACTTGGCTCAATGCTCACTCTAGCCCGGCTAGTGCGGGGAGGTGGAATAACCCGCACCGGGCTATGAACACGTACAGGAGACACCATGCGCTCTACTGCGTAACACGGTGTCTGCCCGTACTCTCGCTCTCCACGGTAAGCCCGGGAAGTTGGCGCAGGTCTCCTACCTGACTTCGCCACACTACCCTTTAGCCCCCCCCCCCAAGACATTTTTGGGTTGTACTTGCGGGCTTCCAGCCTTGCTTCCGTGCTGCCTCCTCATATCGTCGCCTCTCCGCTTTAGATGCCTCCAGCTCCGCCTTGGGACGGCGACACTCCTCTGGCTCTGCCCAGGGTCCTTCTCCGTCCAGAATCTCTTCCCATGTCCAATCCTCCTTGACCCACTGCTGCTGTCGTTGCTGTCCGTTAACCCGCTGCTTGATCTGGGTTTGGTGGGTGGTTCTGTAACGATCGTCGTCATATTCCTCCTCCTCGGATGAGGAGGAGCATGGATCAGACCAACACGCAGCGAGGTATGTGGACATAATGATTTATTAGACAAAACGACGAAACACGAAATAACACTTTAGAAATACAAAATAACAAAACGAACTAAACAGACCTAAACTTACGAACTTACATGAAACGAAGAACACACGAACAGGAACAGACAAACCGAAACAGTCCCGTGTGGTAACATGTACTGACACGGAAGACAACCACCCACAACAAACAATGTGAAACAACCTACCTTAATATGACTCTCAATCAGAGGAAACGCCAAACACCTGCCTCTAATTGAGAGCCATACCAGGCAACCCATTAACCCAACATAGAAAACACATAACATAGACTACCCACCCAAAACTCACGCCCTGACCAATTAAACACATACCAAACAACAGAAAACAGGTCAGGAACGTGACATAAACGACTATTGTAGCTGGAAACGGCTGATTTTTAATGGAATATCTACATAGGCCTACAAAGGCCCATTATCAGCAACCATCTTGAACATGAACATGAACATGAACACTGTGTTCCAATGGCACGTTGTGTTAGCTAATCCAAGTTTATCATTTTAAAAGGCTAATTGATCATTAGTAAACCTTTTTGCAATTATGTTAGCGCAGCTGAAAACTGTTGTGCTGATTAAATAAGCAATAAAACTGTCCTTCTTTAGACTAGTTGAGTGTCTGGATCATCAGCATTTGTGGGTTCGATTACAGGCTCAAAATGGTCAGAAACAAAGGACTTTCTTCTGAAGTCAGTCTATTCTTGTTCTGAGAAATGAAGGCTACTCCATGAGAGAAACTGCCCAAAAAACTGAAGATCTGGTACAACGCTGTGTACTACTCCCTTCACAGAACAGCGCAAACTGGCTCTAACCAGAATAGAAAGAGTGGGAAGCCCCGGTGCAAAACTGAGCAAGAGGACAAGCACATTAGAGTGTCTAGTTTGAGAAACAGATGCCTCACAAGTCCTCAACTGGCAGCTTCATTAAATAATAGTACCTGTTAAACACCAGTCTCAACGTCAACAGTGAAGAGGCGACTCCGGGATGCTGGCCTTCTAGGCAAAGTCGCAAAGAAAAAGCCATATCTCAGACTGGTTAATACAAGGACAGATTAAGATGGGCAAAAGAACACAGACACTGGACAGAGGAACTCTGCCTAGAAGGCCAGCATCCCGCAGTCGCTGAGACTGTTTTTTTGTGAGTACTAGTATTAGTGACCCCAAACATTTGAATGGTAGTGTATATTGCCCTGCCAAAAACAGGGTTAATAATATACAGTTGAAGTCTGAAGTTTACATACACTTAGGTTAAAGTCATTAAAACACATTTTTCAACCACTCCACAAATTTCTTGTTAACAAACTATAGTTCTGGCAAGTCGGTTAAGACATCTACTTCGTGCATGACACAAGTAATTTTTCCAACAATTGTTTACAGACAGATTATTTCACTTATAATTCACTGTATCACAATTCCAGTGGGTCAGAAGTTTACATACACAAAGTTGACTGTGCCTTTAAAAAGCTTGGAAAATTCCAGAAAATGATGTCATGGCTTAAGAAGCTTCTGATAGGATAATTGACCTGATTTGTGTCAATTGGAGGTGTACCTGTGGATGTATTTCAAGGCCTACCTTCAAACTCAGTGCCTCTTTGCTTGACTTTGTGGGAAAATCAAAAGAAATCAGCCAAGACCTCAGAAAAAAACATTGTAGACCTCTACAAGTCTGGTTCATCCTTGGGAGCAATTTCCAAATGCCTGAATGTACCACGTTCATCTGTACAAACAATAGTACGCAAGTATAAACACCATGGGACCACGCAGCCTTCATACGGCTCAGGAAGGAGACGCGTTCTGTCTACTAGAGATGAATGTACTTTGGTGCTAAAAGTTACGTGGATATATTGAAGCAACATCTCAAGACATCAGTCAGGAAGTTAAAGCTTGGTCGCAAATGGGTCTTCCAAATGGACAATAACCCCAAGCATACTTCCAAAGTTGTGGCAAAATGGCTTAAGGACAACAAAGTCAAGGTATTGGAGTGGCCATCACAAAGCCCTGACCTCAATCCTATAGAAAATGTGTGGGCAGAACTGAAAAAGCATGTGCGAGCAAGGAGGCCTACAAATTTGACTCAGTTACACCAGCTCTGACAGGAGGAATGGGACAAAATTCACCCAACTTATCGTGGGAAGGTTGTGGAAGGCTACCCGAAACGTTTGACCCAAGTTAAACAATTTAAAGGCAATGCTACACTTCTGACCAACTGGGAAAGTGATGAAAGAAATAAAAGCTGAAATAAATAATTCTCTCTACTTTTATTCTGACATTTCACATTCTTAAAATAAATTGGTGATCCTAACTGACCTAAGATAGGACATTTTTTACTAGGATTAAATGTCAGGAATTGTGAATAACTGAGTTTAAAAATATTTTGATAAGGTGTATGTAAACTTCAACTGTATCTGTAAGAATATTCAAGGGGCTTTTATATCATTCTAAATTAATAATAATAATTGCTTTGTTTAAAAAAATAACAATATTTTGGAGATGATTTTGTTTTCAAATAATGTAAAATGAGTGATAAAAAGGCCATTCTTGAACATTGGGTGAGACTAATTTGCAAATAAAGTCAGTTTGTTATTTAGAATTATTTATTTCTATTTTTAGAGGGAGAGAAACCAAAAACCTACAGTCATCTCATGGGTCTCCCATTTGAGGACGGCACAGGTATTGAACCAGTGTCTTAGACTGTTGCGCCACTCAGGCGCTGTACAACGTGACCGGTCGGGAGTGGGCTACAGTAACACAGAAAGAGAAAAATAATCCTAACAAAATAAAATAATAAAAACCTTAGTGTAGCAACAGTTTTAGTAAGTAATACTGAAGTCGTGCACAATTATCAGTTTCTATTTAGGTTTATGTTGCCTATTCATTGTCAGTTAGAGACACAGTAGGACCCAAAAGCATAATCAGTGCTCTAACTCCCCCTTGCGCTGGTCTGGAGCAATGAAGTAGTGACGCAGGGTACCGTACTAAACCACAAATTACCTCTAAGTCCCGCAGCATAATCGCAAAACTTTTCACTGTAGCAGCAGTGAACAAAACAAATGGAGAGGGGGTGTCAATGTAAATAGTCCAGTGGCCATTTGATTAATTGTTCAGCAGTCTTATGGCTTGGGGATAGAAGCTGTTAAGGAGCCTTTTGCTCCTAGACTTTGCACTCCGGTACAACTTGCCGTACGGTAGCAGAGAAAACAGTCTATGACTTGGATGACTGGAGTCTCTGACAATTTTTTGGGCTTTCCTCCGCCTAGTATATAGGTCCTGGATGGCAGGAAGCTTGGCCCCAGTGATGTACTGGGCCATACGCACTATCCTCTGTAGCGCCTTAAGGTCAGATGCCGAGCAGTTGCCATACCAGGCGGTGATGCAACCAGTCAGGATGCTCTCGATGGTGCAGCTTTAGAACTTTTTGAGGATCTGGGGACCCATGCCAAATCTTTTCCGTCTCCTGAGGGGGAAAGGGTGTTGTTGTGCCTTCTTAATGACTGTCTTGGTGTGTTTGGACCACAATAGTTTGTTGGTGATGTGGACACCAAGGAACTTGAAACTCTCTACCCACTCCACTACAGCCCCGTCAATGTTAAAGGGTGCCTGTTCGGCCTGCCGTTTTCTGTAGTCCACGATCAGCTCCTTCGTCTTGCTTACATTGAGGGAGAGGTTGTTGTCCTGGCACCACACTGCCAGGTCTCTGACCTCCTCCCTATAGGCTGTCTCATTGTTGTCGGTGATCAGGCCTACCACTGTTGTGTTGTCAGCAAACATAATGATGGTGTTGGAGTCGTGCCTGGCCACGCAGTAGTGGGTGAACAAGGAGTACAGGAAGGGACTGAGTACACACCCGAGGGGCCCCAGTGTTGAGGATCAGCATGGCAGATGTGTTGTTGCCTACCCTTACCACCTGTGGGTGGCCCGTCAGGAAGTTCAGGATTCAGTTGCAGAGGGAGGTGTTTAGTCCCAGGGTCCTTAGCTTAGTGATGAGCTTCGTGGGCACTATGGTGTTGAGCGCTGAGCTGTAGTCAATGAACAGCATTCTCACATAGGTGTTCCTTTTGTCCAGATGGGAATGGGCAGTGTGGAGTGTGATTGAGATTGCGTCATCGGTGGATCTGTTGGGGCGGTATGTGAATTGGAGTGGGTCTAGAGTATCCGGGAGGATGCTGTTGATATGTCCAGCCTTTCAAAAGCACTTCATGGCTACCGACTTGAGTGCTACGGGGCGGTAATCATTTAGGCAGGTTACCTTTGCTTCCTTGGGCACAGGGACTATGATGGTCTGCTTGAAACATGTAGGCAATACAGACTCGGTCAGGGAGAGGTTGAAAATGTCAGTGAAGATACATGCCATTTGGTCCATGCATGCTTTGAGTACACGTCCTGGTAATCTGTTTGGCCCCGCGGCTTTGTGAATGTTGACCAGTTTAAAGGTCTTGCTCACATCGGCTACCGAGAGTGTTATCACACAGTCGTTCAGAACAGCTGGTGCTCTCATGCATGCTTCAGTGTTGCTTGCCTCGAAGCGAGCATAAAAGGCATTTAGCTCGTTTGGCAGGCTCGTGTCTAGGTTTCCCTTTGTAGTCCGTAATAGTTTTCAAGCCCTGCCACATTTGACGAGCGTCAGAACCGGTGTAGTACGATTCAATCTTAATCCTGTATTGACGCTTTGCTTGTTTGATGGTTCGCCTGAGGGCATAGCGGGATTCCTTTTAAGAGTCCGGATTAGTGTTACGCTCCTTGAAAGCGACAGCTCTAGCCTTTAGCTCGGTGTGGATGCTGCCTGTAATCCATGGCTTCTGGTTGGGATATATACATACCGGTCACTGTGGAGACAACGTCGTCGATGCACTTATTGATGAAGCCGATGACTGAGGTGGTATACTCCTCAATGCCATTGGATGAAACCCGGAACATATTCCAGTCTGTGCTAGAAAAACACTCCTGTAGCGTAGCATCCACATCACATAGCCAGCAGCATACCATCCTGCATATCACTGCTGGCTTGCTTCAGAAGCTAAGCAGGGTTGGTTCTGGTCAGTCCCTGGATGGGAGACCAGATGTTGCTGCAAGTGGTGTTGGAGGGCCAGTAGCAGGCACTCTTTCCTCTGGTCTAAAAAATATCCCAATGCCCCAGGGCAGTGATTGGGGACGCTGCCCTGTGTAGGGTGCCGTCTTTCGGATGGGACGTTAAATGGGTGTCCTGACTCTCTGAGGTCAATAAAGATCCCATGGCACTTATTGTAAGAGTAGGGGTGTTAACCCCGGTGTCCTGGCTAAATTCCCAATCTGGCCCTCAAACCATCATGGTCACCTTATAATCCCCAGTTTACAATTGGCTCATTTCTCTCCCCTGTAACTATTCCCCAGGTTGTTGCTGTAAATGAGAATGTGTTCTCAGTTAACTTACCTGGTAAAATAATGGAAAAACATGACCACTTCTGTATTGAGAGAGACACTGGTACTTCTTGCAGGAATCAGGAGGATAGAATTATGGTCAGATTTGCCAAATGTCGGGCGAGGGAGAGCTTTGTACGTGTCTCTGTGTGTGGAGTAAAGGTGGTTTAGAGTTGTTTTCCCTCTGGTTGCACATGTGACATGCTGGTAGAAATGAGGTAAAACGGATGTAAGTTTGCCTGCATTAAAGTCCCCGGCCACTAGGAGCACCGCTTCTGGATGAGCATTTTCTTGTTTGTTTATGGACTTATACAGCTGGTTGAGTGTGGTCTTAGTGCCAGCAATGATTTGTGGTGGTATACAGACGGCTACGAATAATATAGATGAGAACTCTCTTGGTAAATAGTGTGGCCTACAGCTTATCATAAGATACTCTACCTCAGGCGAGCAATACCTTGTACATTCTTTAATATTATTGACAAACAGACACACACCCCCACTCCTCGTCTTACCAGACGTAGCTTCTCTGTTTTGCCAGTGCATGGAAAATCCTGCCAGCTCTATATTATCCGTGGCGTCGTTCTGCCACGACTCGGTGAAACATAAGATATTACAGTTTAATATCTCTTTGGTAGGATAATCTTGATCGTAGGTCATCAATTTTATTTACCAATGATTGCACATTGGCCAATAGAACGGATGGCATTGGGGGTTTACTCGCCTATGAATTCTCAGAAGGCAGCCCGACCTCCCCCCCCTTTTTCTCTGTCTTTTCTTATTTTTTTATTTTTATTTTTAAATTTGATCCCCTTTTCTCCCCAATTTTCGTGGTATCCAATCGCTAGTAATTACTATCTTGTCTCATCGCTACAACTCCCGTACGGGCTCGGGAGAGACGAAGGTCGAAAGCCACGCGTCCTCCGAAGCACAACCCAACCAAGCCGCACTGCTTCTTAACACAGCGCGCCTCCAACCCGGAAGTCAGCCAATGTGTCGGAGGAAACACCGTGCACCTGGCCCCCTTGGTTAGCGCGCACTGCGCCCGGCCCGCCACAGGAGTCGCTGGAGCGCGATGAGACAAGGATATCCCTACCGGCCAAACCCTCCCTAACCCGGACGACGCTAGCCCAATTGTGCGTCGCCCCACGGACCTCCCGGTCGCGGCCGGCTGCGACAGAGCCTGGGCGCGAACCCAGAGACTCTGGTGGCGCAGCTAGCACTGCGATGCAGTGCCCTAGACCACTGCGCCACCCGGGAGGCCCTTCTCTGTCTTTTCTTATGGGTTCAAAGGTTACGTAGAGGTCAAATATCACACATCCTGGCTCCCATAATTGTCTCCTAACTTCCTGTTGTAAACGGGACTCTCTAAAAACTTGCCACTTTTTGTAGCAGGTTAGCAAAGCATGTTCGCTAACCCTATTCCTTTTCCTAACCTTAACCTCTATGCTAATTCTCCTAACCTGCTACGAAAAAAGTCACTGCTGAATCGAAGAGTCATGTTTTAGGGAATCTCCCTGTAAACATGCCATATTGTTGTTATACACACTGTCCACCGTTTCTTCATCAAAACAATGATGAAAGGTGGAAAACTGGAGAGCCTAGCCCACTGACCTGACCCTGAACAACGTAATGTCAAACTACACCCTAACCCGACTGAGCGTTTTACGATGAGAAACCCAGGAAGTTCTGCTCATTCAACAGACAAATGATGAATAAAATAACATTCATTTGGTTCTTACATAACTAGACTCATTCAGTTAGCAGGTAAAGAGGATGTTTGATGATTAAAATGACCCAGGGCGTGTATTCAACCCTGAAGAAAAAAAGACAAGGCACAAAAAATACATTGTTGAATTCAGCTGAACACTGTGCTAATCACATTGGTTCATAACACCTGATTACCACATGAAATTCAAATCAGTTTCATAGTGTTTTTCTGATGAACAATAGACAAATTGGAGTGTTCAGAGTTCAGACGCAGCCAGATGTGTATCATATGTAGCATAATAACAATAACAATAATAATATTAGCCATTTAGCAGACGCTTTTATCCAAAGCTACTTATATTTTATCCAAAGCTACGTCATGCATGCATACATTTTACGCACAGGTGGTCCTGGAAATCAAACCCACTATCCTGGCATTGCAGGCGCCACACTCTGCCAACTGAGCTACAAAGGACCCCATCATGCTGATCAGGAGATGCTTCATTAGAAACAACAGCTCCTTGCCCTGTATTATCTCTCCATGCAGAAAAAGCTTTTGATACATTAGACTAGAATAGTCATATCTCTGGTCTGTCTTGGAACATATGCGAATTGTCTCCAATTTCATTAATATGATTAAAATACTATATGCCAATCCCTCAGCCATAGTTATAACAGGCAATATCTGCTCTGCTCCGTTCAGAATCACTAGAAGGAGCAGACAAGGCGATTCAAATTAGCCTTTGCTATTCTTATTATCCATGGAACCGCTGGCCCAGGCAATTCGTCAATCAAAGGAAATAACACCAATTTCTCACAAATCTAGTGTTCACTTCATCTTATTATAGGCAGACAATATTTTACTATATCTAGACAATGTATCTCAATCGCTCCCAAATGCAATGAAGATCATAGATAAATTCAGCGTCATCTCAAATGATTAAATTAATCTAACCAAAATCAGCCCTACTGCCTCTCAAGACCCTGATGGAGGACTTCATCTCTACTGGTGGAATCTCAATCGTTTCCCATTTAAAATATGTATAATATTTATATTTGGGAGTAGATGTATTTCCTTCCTTAGATAAAACCATTGCCAGAAACTTTAACAGAACGCTCAAATCAATTCAAACCGATCTCAGTAAATGGAATAATATCCCAGTTGCTTTAACCGGCAGAATAACTATTGTCAAAATGAATGTATTGTCACGGCTGAATTTCTGTAGTTCAATGTTTTCCCATGGCTCCCCCTTCTACCTATAAAATTCATAGTGTGGTTTCAGAGTTTATATGGCTGAGTACAGAGAGAATATGGTGTCTACTATTGACCTGGAAGAGGTGGTCTTCACTGATATGTCCCTTAAACAATGTAAACTACGCTTTGGTCCTATTATTGCTCACACAATTTCTATTTGGTGCAAAATTTGAAAAAAAACTGAACTGGGAATCAAAATGGTATGCCCACGCTTCAATATTTCACAATAATGCTTTGCAATCTGGAGGTCGGCCCTTTGCACCCCCCCAATGGTCCACATGTGGAATCCCTTACCGATATCATGGACAGTTATGGTTTGAGAACATTCCAAGGTTTGAAAGATACATACCAGGCAACTCCGTTTTTCTGTATTTACAACTTAGGTCAGCTATGCTCGAAAGGTTAATCTCTGAGTACTGAAGAGAGAGAAGGCCCTGGTAATAGGGAGGGTGATCTCTGAGTACTGAAGAGAGAGAAGGTCCTGGTAATAGGGAGGGTGATCTCTGAGTACTGAAGAGAGAGAAGGTCCTGGTAATAGGGAGGGTGATCTCTGAGTACTGAAGAGAGAGAAGGTCCTGGTAATAGTGTGTGTGTGTGTGTGTGTGTGTGTGTGTGTGTGTGTGTGTGTGTGTGTGTGTGTGTGTGTGTGTGTGTGTGTGTGTGTGTGTGTGTGTGTGTGTGTGTGTGTGTGTGTGTGTGTGTGTGTGTGTGTGTGTGTGTGGGTGGGTGTATCTGTGTGTTTGTGATGCTTTGACACCACCTGCACTACGCTGAGGTTTGTGGACCAGCAGTCAAATTTACTGAACATAAACTTTACATAAATACTTAACCTTCAACCTGCCTGCTCATCAAACAGTAAAATCAACTAAATGTCTGCCAAATAACATGGTTATAACTCCTGTATTCCAAGTAGTCCATAATCCCTGTTGCAAAATGCCATAATAGATAATCAACTATCCTTTTCTCTGTCTCTTTCTCTTGGTCTCTCTTTCTCTTGGTCTCTCTCTCTCTTGGTCTCTCTCTCTCTTGGTCTCTCTCTCTCTTGGTCTCTCTTTCTCTTGGTCTCTCTTTCTCTTGGTCTCTCTTTCTCTTGGTCTCTCGCTCTCTTGGTCTCTCGCTCTCTTGGTCTCTCGCTCTCTTGGTCTCTCGCTCTCTTGGTCTCTCTTTCTCTTGGTCTCTCTTTCTCTTGGTCTCTCGCGCTTTCTCTTGGTCTCTCTTTCTCTTGGTCTCTCTTTCTCTTGGTCTCTCTTTCTCTTGGTCTCTCGCGCTTTCTCTTGGTTTCTCTCTCTTTATCTCTCTCGCTTGGTCTCTCTCTTTATCTCTCTCGCTTGGTCTCTCTCTCTTTATCTCTCTCGCTTGGTCTCTCTCTCTTTCTCTTGGTCTCTTGCTCTTTCTTTTGGTCTCTCGCTCTTTCTCTTGGTCTCTCTGTCTTGGTCTCTCGCTCTTTCTCTTGGTCTTCTTGCTCTCTGTCTTGGTCTCTCTCTCTTTCTCTTTGTCTCTATTGGTCCCTGTCTCTCTTTCTCTTGGTCTCACTCTTTCTCCTGGTCCTCTCGCTCTCTGTCTTGGTCTCTCTCTCTCTTTCTCTTTGTCTCTATTGGTCTCTGTCTCTCTTTCTCTTGATCTCTCGCTCTTTCTCTTGGTCTCTCGTTCTCTGTCTTGGTCTCTCGCTTTTTTTCTTGGTCTCTCGCTCTTTCTCTTGGTCTCTCTTTCTCTTGGTCTCTCGCTCTTTCTCTTGGTCTCTCGCTCTCTGTCTTGGTATCTCTCTCTTTCTCTTGGTCTATGTCTCTCTTTGTCTCTGTCTCTCTTTCTCTTCGTCTCTGTCTCTCTCTCTATTTCGGTTGGTCTCTCTATCTTTCTGTTGGTATCTCTTTATCTCGGTCTCTCTCTCTCTTTATCTCGGTCTCTCTCTTTATCTCGGTCTCTCTCTCGGTCAGACTCTCTCTCCTTATCTCGGTCTCTCTCGCTCTTTCTCGGTCTCCCTCGCTCTTTCTCGCTCTCTCTCTCTTTCTCAGTCTCTCTCGCTCTTTCTCAGTCTCACTTGCTCTTTCTCGGTCTCTCTCTCTCAAGCTGTAGTGTGAATCCTTCTCTGTTTTCTACAGGTTTTAATGAGCTCATTCATCAGGTTAATTACTCCTTTAGTTTGATAGCATAGAAAGAGAGAAAAACAGAAAGGGGAAGAGTAAGAAAGTGAATTAGGATGAAACAAAGGTAGAGAAAGTGAATTAGGAAGAAACAAAGGTAGAGAAAGTGAATTAGGATGAGGCTGAAACACAAAGGTAAAGAAAAGTAAAGGGGGGGTCGATCAATGGACAATAACATTTTTATAGCTGTTCAGTCAGTGTGTCTTCACTAATTCACTTTATGGCATTGTACTTATCCTCCAAGAACTCGGGCGGTCTCTTTCAAACTACCACACAACTTTGTAATGGTACAGCTATCATCAACTCAATACCATTACAGCTATAGGTCCTATACAAGACCATTACAGCTATAGGTCCTATACAAGACCATTACAGCTATAGGTCCTATACAAGACCATTACAGCTATAGGTCATATACAAGACCATTACAGCTATAGGTCATATACAAGACCATTACAGCTATAGGTCCTATACAAGACCATTACAGCTATAGGTCATATACAAGACCATTACAGCTATAGATCCTATACAAGACCATTACAGCTATAGGTCCTATACAAGACCATTACAGCTATAGGTCATATACAAGACCATTACAGCTATAGGTCCTATACAAGACCATTACAGCTATAGGTCCTATACAAGACCATTACAGCTATAGGTCCTATACAAGACCATTACAGCTATAGGTCCTATACAAGACCATTACAGCTATAGGTCATATACAAGACCATTACAGCTATAGGTCATATACAAGACCATTACAGCTATAGGTCCTATACAAGACCATTACAGCTATAGGTCATATACAAGACCATTACAGCTATAGATCCTATACAAGACCATTACAGCTATAGGTCCTATACAAGACCATTACAGCTATAGGTCCTATACAAGACCATTACAGCTATAGATCCTATACAAGACCATTACAGCTATAGGTCATATACAAGACCATTACAGCTATAGGTCATATACAAGACCATTACAGCTATAGGTCATATACAAGACCATTACAGCTATCGATCAATGGACAATAACATTTTTATAGCTGTTCAGTCAGTGTGTCTTCACTAATTCATTTTATGGCATTGTACTTATCCTCCAAGAACTCGGGCGGTCTCTTTCAAACTACCACACAACTTTGTAATGGTACAGCTATCATCAACTCAATACCATTACAGCTATAGGTCCTATACAAGACCATTACAGCTATAGGTCATATACAAGACCATTACAGCTATAGGTCATATACAAGACCATTACAGCTATAGGTCATATACAAGACCATTACAGCTATAGGTCATATACAAGACCATCACAGCTATAGGTCATATACAAGACCATTACAGCTATAGGTCATATACAAGACCATTACAGCTATAGGTCCTATACAAGACCATTACAGCTATAGGTCATATACAAGACCATTACAGCTATAGGTCATATACAAGACCATTACAGCTATAGGTCCTATACAAGACCATTACAGCTATAGGTCATATACAAGACCATTACAGCTATAGGTCCTATACAAGACCATTACAGCTATAGGTCCTATACAAGACCATTACAGCTATAGGTCCTATACAAGACCATTACAGCTATAGGTCCTATACAAGACCATTACAGCTATAGGTCCTATACAAGACCATTACAGCTATAGGTCCTATACAAGACCATTACAGCTATAGGTCATATACAAGACCATTACAGCTATAGGTCCTATACAAGACCATTACAGCTATAGGTCCTATACAAGACCATTACAGCTATAGGTCCTATACAAGACCATTACAGCTATAGGTCCTATACAAGACCATTACAGCTATAGGTCCCATACAAGACCATTACAGCTATAGATCCTATACAAGACCATTACAGCTATAGGTCCTATACAAGACCATTACAGCTATAGATCCTATACAAGACCATTACAGCTATAGGTCCTATACAAGACCATTACAGCTATAGGTCCTATACAAGACCATTACAGCTATTGGTCATATACAAGACCATTACAGCTATAGGTCCTATACAAGACCATTACAGCTCTAGGTCATATACAAGACCATTACAGCTATAGGTCCTATACAAGACCATTACAGCTATAGGTCATATACAAGACCATTACAGCTATAGGTCATATACAAGACCATCACAGCTATAGGTCATATACAAGACCATTACAGCTATAGGTCATATACAAGACCATTACAGCTATAGGCCCTATACAAGACCATCACAGCTATAGGTCATATACAAGACCATTACAGCTATAGGTCCTATACAAGACCATTACAGCTATAGGTCCTATACAAGACCATTACAGCTATAGGTCCTATACAAGACCATTACAGCTATAGGTCCTATACAAGACCATTACAGCTCTAGGTCATATACAAGACCATTACAGCTATAGGTCCTATACAAGACCATTACAGCTATAGGTCATATACAAGACCATTACAGCTATAGGTCCTATACAAGACCATTACAGCTATAGGTCCTATACAAGACCATTACAGCTCTAGGTCATATACAAGACCATTACAGCTATAGGTCATATACAAGACCACTACAGCTATAAGCCCAACACGTATTCATGTGGTTTAAACCCTTGGAATGGTGGAATGATTATGGGGAAATCTGTTCACGAATTGTAGATGTATTTATAGAATATTATAAACTGGGTGGTTCGAGCCCTGAATGCAGATTGGCTGACAGCCATGCTATATCAGACGGTATACAACAAGTACGACAAGGAATTTCTTTTTACGGCTTTAATTACATTGGTAACTAGTTGATAATAACAATAAGGCACCCTGGGGGTTTGTGGTATATGTACAATATACCACGGCTAAGGGCTGTATTCAGCCATTCTGCGTTGCGTCGTACAGAGAACAGCCCTTAGCCGTGGTATATTGTCCATATACCACACCCTCTCGGGCCTTATTGCTTAAATATAAGTATGCCTGTATGAACGCCTCTACGAAAGGAATCATCGGACAAATAAAATATAAATAAAAGCTTACTAAAGAACAATGGCCAACCAGTGTGACTTAAAAACAAATAGCTAAGCTATGTGACATCAGCAAAACCCTGATCTTCTATCCTGTAGAACAGCTTTCAATCCCCACTGCCACTCTTAGACATATACTCCATAGAACACAACACTTTCAATCTTCATCCTATTTTGGAGTGACATAGTCCTCTCCATTTTTCAGAGGGGGATTTCCAAGGAGCATTGAATTACACAACTAATCCGCGTGGCCTGCCAGAAAAGCTGATTGTTGAGAGAGGAGAGGAAGCCACAGGCATATCCCAATATCAACAAAACAGCCCAGATCAACAGCCGGGATAAAAACTAAACAGCCCAGATCAACAGCCGGGATAAAAACTAAACAGCCCAGATCAACAGCCGGGATAAAAACTAAACAGCCCAGATCAACAGCCGGGATAAAAACTAAACAGCCCAGATCAACAGCCGGGATAAAAACTAAACAGCCCAGATCAACAGCCGGGATAAAAACTAAACAGCCCAGATCAACAGCCGGGATAAAAACTAAACAGGAAGCTGGGAGCTTCTTCTTGCGGTAATGTTTTCTCTGGACTCCCCGGTGATTCAACACGGCACAGTTCCATGGCCTTTTGTTAGATTTGAAACGGAATAATGCTTGACGTTAGGTGCATGAACTCTGAGGGAGAAAGAAGGTCCCTGACTCCCCATCAGTGGGGGTTTGAACTGAGCGGACAAGGCATAGCAGGAGAAAGTGCTTGTCTGCTAAAATCCCAGGGAAGGAAGAGGGTAACAAAAAAATCATATTCCCTCAAATAGCTCCTTCTGCTGTGGCTGGCTGACTGCACTCTATTAAAGGGACAGATATGTTACCCTATCACAGGAGCTTGCACGAGAGGTTAGCTATGCAGAGTCATAAATAGACACACAAATGAAAGAGGTGCACGTGAAAGGGATTAGAGGCAGACAGAGGTATCTGTACATGTGAAAGGGATTAGAGGCAGACAGAGGTATCTGTACATGTGAAAGGGATTAGAGGCAGACAGAGGTAGGTGTACACGTAAAAGGGATTAGAGGCAGACAGAGGTAGGTGTACACGTAAAAGGGATTAAAGGCAGACAGAGGTAGGTGTACACGTGAAAGGGATTAGAGGCAGACAGAGGCAGGTGTGCACGTGAACGGGATTAGAGGCAGACAGAGATATCTGTACATGTGAAAGGGATTAGAGGCAGACAGAGGTATCTGTACATGTGAAAGGGATTAGAGGCGGACAGAGGTAGGTGTACACGTAAAAGGGATTAGAGGCAGACATATGTAGGTGTACACGTAAAAGGGATTAGAGGCAGACAGAGGTAGGTGTACACGTGAAAGGGATTAGAGGCAGACAGAGGCAGGTGTTCACGTGAACGGGATTAGAGGCAGGTGTGCACGTGAACGGGATTAGAGGCAGAGAGAGGTAGGTGTGCATGTGAAAGGGATTAAAGGCAGAGAGAGGTAGGTGTACATGTGAAAGGGATTAAAGGCAGACAGAGTTAGGTGTACACGTGAAAGGGATTAGAGGCAGACAGAGGTAGGTGTACATGTGAGACTAGCCAATGAAGACTAGCAGGAGAGAGCATGAAAGGGAGCTGTTATGTACTGTATGACGTATGGTTGTCATGGTTTACAACTGTGTGCTGCTTTATGTATGAGCCAGACAGTTTAGAGTTAGATGTGACCAGGAGTGTGCATGTGAGTGGGCTTGTATTCTGATGAAAACTGACAGAACATGCACATGGGCATAATAGGGCCATAAAGTGAGCCAAGCAACAGGTTATTAATATGCTGATAACGGCTAACGTAAACATGCTGGTAAGCATAGCAGCACTGGCTTAACACAGGAACCTGTACGTGCGCCTAGCTATGGTGGCTAAGGCATGGTGCTCACGTGAGCCTATAGCAACAGAGGTTGACAGGGAGCATGCACGTGAGCCTATAGCAACAGAGGTTAACAGGGAGCATGCACGTGAGTCTAGCAACAGAGGTTAACAGGGAGCATGCAGGTGAGTCTAGCAACAGAGGTTAACAGGGAGCATGCAGGTGAGTCTAGCAGCAGAGGTTAACAGGGAGCATGCAGGTGAGTCTAGCAACAGAGGTTAACAGGGAGCATGCATGTGAGTCTAGCAGCAGAGGTTAACAGGGAGCATGCAGGTGAGTCTAGCAACAGAGGTTAACAGGGAGCATGCATGTGATTCTAGCAACAGAGGTTAACAGGGAGCATGCATGTGAGTCTAGCAGCAGAGGTTAACAGGGAGCATGCAGGTGAGTCTAGCAACAGAGGTTAACAGGGAGCATGCAGGTGAGTCTAGCAACAGAGGTTGACAGGGAGCATGCACGTGAGTCTAGCAACAGAGGTTGACAGGGAGCATGCACGTGAGTCTAGCAACAGAGGTTGACAGGGAGCATGCACGTGAGTCTAGCAACAGAGGTTGACAGGGAGCATGCACGTGAGTCTAGCAACAGAGGTTAACAGGGAGCATGCACGTGAGTCTAGCAACAGAGGTTGACAGGGAGCATGCACGTGAGTCTAGCAACAGAGGTTGACAGGGAGCATGCACGTGAGTCTAGCAACAGAGGTTGACAGGGAGCATGCACGTGAGTCTAGCAACAGAGGTTGACAGGGAGCATGCACGTGAGTCTAGCAACAGAGGTTAACAGGGAGCATGCACGTGAGTCTAGCAACAGAGGTTAACAGGGAGCATGCATGTGAGTCTAGCAGCAGAGGTTAACAGGGAGCATGCAGGTGAGTCTAGCAACAGAGGTTGACAGGGAGCATGCACGTGTGTGTAGCACTAAATGCCAATCGAAACAGGAACATGCTGAAGATGAGTCTATAGCAACATCACCTGACTGGAGCATGACTATGTACGTAGCAATGCAGCCTAACATGGGCGTGCATGTGAGCCAGACTACACAGATTAGTTGGAGAGTGCACGAGAGCACAGGGGCAGATTTCAAAACAAGCGTGCACGTGAGCCTTGAGAATCATAAAGATGTCAGTCACCTGCCACACCACCTAACTTATGGGGTCTCAGACATGGAAGAGCCCCAGACCCAAACCTGAAGAGTCTAACAAAAAGTGACATTTTAAAAACCACGGGCCTGAGGTGTCAGTCAGAGTACTACACAGACAGAACGACCTGGCTCCAAAGTCATCGTCTCTCTCAACTCTCTCAGCCAGCCGGGTGGCTTATATTCCAGACAAAACAGACAGAGACGGAGTCACAATCAGAAAGAAAGTGACAATTTCCGATCCTATCATGCAATGGCAGCTGGCCCAAAACCGAGACAGACTCAAAATAGACGTGTGAGATTAAACAATGAATCGTGTTGTCTTCAACCAGCTCAGAGCGTTAGCTCTCTGACGGGTTTGAATGACATTTGAATAAGCCCGTGAACAAGAGGATCTGTTTTTGTGAATAAGGGCGGCAGGTACAGTATGGGACATTCGAGTGGTGACTATGGTCTGTGTATAGGTCATGTGGCAGCCACCGCATAGCATTGGTGTCCCAACTGTGTTACAATCTATACATAGCCATAGTCTGTACATAGCCTGTACATATTCCAACAGCAGTCAGAACATCTGACAGAGAAACCTAAAGCTCAACAACACTTACAGACCAACGGTTCAATTCGAGGCCAAAGGTTATGAAATGTCCGTCGTATGGCTCAAAGCTGTGTACTACAGTCTGTCTAATTGTTCAATGGGATCAATTGACATGCAATAGGGCAGACTATTACGACTCAATGTCCAAGTTCACTCTATACACTAAACCTATAATCAATCACTACAGAGCAGGCCGATTCAATTATCACGGTCCAGGAGCGCATCAAGTAAATGGACTCCGGCCAATCAATGATATTAATTGAGCAATTAACTGAACAGAAAACAAGCAAATCTTTGGTAATTGCTGCACCTGCTATAGAGCCGATTTGTACACTAACTCTACAGACCATATCACATCACATTAGTATAAGAAATAAATAGTCCATTCAATTCCATCCAGGTCCATAAGCGAACACTATAGCTGAATCAGACAAACTAATACCGCAATCAATCTGAGTCTTAACACTCTGCTCCATCTGCACGGCTCCTAACGTTACGCTACAGCTGCAGCATATAATATGCTTTTCCCCATTTCAAAGAGCTTTATCCTCTCTGCATTCTGTCTCGCTCTCTACATTGCCTGTGGCAGTCTGTATAAGTATGGAGTAAGTGTCTCACATCCCTAAATTAAACATTTGGGTGCTTTATCAATTATTTCCGTGTTGTGATTAAACGTCCCAGCTCCTTTCCTCCTCTCGCTCCCAAACAGAAAACGTATTTCAAAAGCAAGTTTTTCAAAATTAATGAATGAATTAATGAAATGAATGGATTGCGGCAGCAGAGCAGAAAGTTGTGTGAAGTGTTTTGTGCAATCCTTTTGACTGTGGATTATCAAGCAGCAGTTGATATAAACATGAGTGAATTTGCCCGGTCTACAGACAGCGATATCGGTCTGCTAATACAGGACCTAGTTCTTAACATTTGTATTCATTTTTTTATTGTGATTTTTCAGGGGGTGCTGCAGCACCCTCAGCACCCCTACCTCCCGCGGCTATGTGCAGCTACAAATAAAGTGACAAGGCTCGAAACAGCAGCAGTTAACAAGCTGACATTTTAATGCAATATTTCTTTAGTTGGGTCTGGGAAGGCCTCCCTGGAAGTGTACTGTCACTGTGGCTTCTTACAGTCAGAAGAGAAAAGCAACATCATAAACCTATGAGAATAATGTCTAAATGACAACTCCTTTGAGATCCATAGCTCATACTACAGTCAAACACAGTGGAGGTTTAGACTGAGTCAGACACAGTGGAGGATCAGACTGAGTCAGACACAGTGGAGGTTTAGACTGATTCAGACACAGTGGAGGTTTAGACTGATTCAGACACAGTGGAGGTTTAGACTGAGTCAGACACAGTGGAGGTTTAGACTGATTCAGACACAGTGGAGGTTTAGACTGAGTCAGACACAGTGGAGGTTTAGACTGATTCAGACACAGTGGAGGTTTAGACTGAGTCAGACACAGTGGAGGTTTAGACTGATTCAGACACAGTGGAGGTTTAGACTGAGTCAGACACAGTGGAGGTTTAGACTGAGTCAGACACAGTGGAGGTTTAGACTGAGTCAGACACAGTGGAGGATTAGACTGAGTCAGACACAGTGGAGGTTTAGACTGATTCAGACACAGTGGAGGTTTAGACTGAGTCAGACACAGTGGAGGTTTAGACTGAGTCAGACACAGTGGAGGTTTAGACTGAGTCAGACACAGTGGAGGTGGAGACTGAGTCAGACACAGTGGAGGATTAGACTGAGTCAGACACAGTGGAGGTTTAGACTGAGTCAGACACAGTGGAGGTTTAGACTGAGTCAGACACAGTGGAGGTTTAGACTGAGTCAGACACAGTGGAGGTTTAGACTGAGTCAGACACAGTGGAGGATTAGACTGAGTCAGACACAGTGGAGGATTAGACTGAGTCAGACACAGTGGAGGTTTAGACTGAGTCAGACACAGTGGAGGTTTAGACTGAGTCAGACACATTGGAGGATTAGACTGAGTCAGACACAGTGGAGGATTAGACTGAGTCAGACACAGTGGAGGTTTAGACTGAGTCAGACACAGTGGAGGATCAGACTGAGTCAGACACAGTGGAGGTTTAGACTCAGTCAGACACAGTGGAGGTTTAGACTCAGTCAGACACAGTGGAGGTTCAGTCTCAGCCTCTAATATCACTGATGATGAAGATGACAAACTCCGGGCCATCTCGTTTGCATAATGCCCTTTTCTCTAATTGGTATGGGAGATGGGAGCAGACCAGCACCAGCTCTGTCTCCACAGGAGAACTCCTCCATGATCTCTCAGCATCACAAACACATCACATAGCTGAGGCTTCCCAAATCACACTTGTCACAGTGACAGAAGGACGTTGGCTATGTATCCATCTGGAGAACTGAACTGTGGGTGAGGGGCCTGTCGTTGCAGAGTGAGCAGTGTATCTATAAACACTATGTTTGCGTCTTTCTTCACTAAGTTTCTTAGGCCTCTTTCCTCCTCTCCTCTCTCCTATTGCCTCTGTCTCTCCCTACTGTGACAGATCCTCCAACGACAAGGTCAGAGAGTAGGCACTTTTTGGAGAAGAGGTAAAAAAAATAACTACAGGTTTGGACTGTACCCCTGGGGAGGAGGCAGTGCCATCTCAGCCAGATAGATATTGATGAATCTCTTGACAAGGACACTAGATTTCTTCTCCAATACCCCAGTCTGATGCTGTGTCGTCCTGACCCATCATTGGCTCCTGCCGAGGCTGTCATCTCAGCCTCGGCTTCGAGGCACAGCGGCGACACGCTTCTCTTCCCAGGCCTCGGCCAGACCATGCGCTCTCCACCGAAGGCGTTCCTGTCAGTGCAGTTCAAAGGTTCATGGGAGAACAACATCAATATGTCAAACAGCAGGAGCCACTGTGCAGTAAAGAAGACGCATAAAGAAATGAAATAAAATTATTAAAAACTCTGAGGGGAAATTCCCTTTCCGGTCCCAAAACGAGGTAAAGGAGACAATACCATATAAACAGAGCAGACTAGGAACTGCCTGCCGCTCCCTCCTCTACTATTGGTTGAATCAACTTTACCCCATCATCAGTATGAACCAATACAATAGCAGGTCCATTTAGGCCTACAGTATGACAAAATGTCAACTACACTGTCTCACTCATTGGATATGAGGAAAAGTCTGACAGTAACAACCTGGGCGGTTATTTAGGTATTCCATCCAAGACTTAGATAAGAGAAGTTGTTCTCGCGTGCAAACTTCAAATGGATTCATCTATCTCTTCTCCTCGCTTCGTCTCTTGTTAGTGAGCAATGGCTTTGCATGGGGTAAACAGGACAGTAAATCTCAATGAGGGAGGATGTTTACTCTAATGTGGTGATGATATATTGTCTCAGTAATTTACTCAGGAGGCCCTTGATCTATGGAAAAGTGTGAGTAGACTATTCGCTGAGCAAACAATAGCAAGAGAGACAGATAAATAATATTATGTTTTATGTGACCTTAAACCAGTGTTTGACTTGGACTAAAATAGGTGCCGGTACTCATTTTGGGTGCTGGTACTATTTATATTTAGGTGCAGAAGATCCACAATACATTTGAGCTAATATTCTATGAGGAACTGGAGCTCAAGCAGTAGAAAATGTGAGGTGCAGGTACTCAGCTCTGGTGAGCTCCTGCCCAAGTCAAGCACTGCCTTAAATTTCAGAGAAATTATCTGTAGAGATATTTAGGAGTGGGAAGTAGAGCAGGCCAGGAAAATCTCTAATGCTGAAAAGATTCACTCTACTCAATGATATCCTAACAGCACTAAAAAGTGAATGGGTCAATTACTCGTGATTGAAATCAATGGCCTACAGTAAATCAATAATGGACCAGGTGAAAAGAATCGGTGTATTACTGCTAATGACTATGGTTGCATCTTTCATGATCTAAGGTTACATTTAGACTACTGGTGAACAATGAATCAGACTGAGAGAGTGACAGAGAGAATGAGTGGGCCTATGAATGAGGGAGAAACAGAGAATGAGTGGGACTGTGAATGAGGGAGAGACAGAGAAAGGGAGTGTAGCAATTAATTGAATGAGTAGAGTCGCTGGTTAATAAATCCTAATGGCTCTCCGTCTGACTACAGCTCTGTTCTGTTGGTAGACTGAAGGGAACATGGTGGTGAAGACTGGGGCTGTGGCGGTCACAAAATTTTGTCAGAAGGTGATTGTCAAGCAACTGACGATCTCACGGTAATTGACGATTAACAAACACATTTAGCATCCGAGTGGCTAATCCTGGCTAACGTCTCTGTCCCGAAGCAAGCACCAATTACCCTGGAGCTAGCCTATGCTAGGCCCATCTCCCGGCTAGCTGAAGAGGTCCATCAGCCACTCCTTGGGCTACAATACCTATTTTGCCAATTGGCATGGACCCCTTTCACTGCCGATACGGAGCCCTGCCGATCCTTCACGGCTGATCTACCGACGTAATCCGCCCAAGGGGGTTTTCAACAGGCTCCTCCGTCACGATGTCCCCTGAATGCTCATCTGCTAGCCTGCTAGGCGCAGCCTGTTAGATGTCTAGAGCATATCGGACTGTTAGGTGAAGAGGTCCATCAGCCAATTTTCTTGGGCTACAATAGCTATTTTGCCAATTGGCCTGGACCCTTTTACTACACGGAGCCCAGCCGATCCATCACGATTGGTCTGCCGACGTATCCACCCGAGGGGGCTACAACTGACTCTTCCGTAACGACGTCCCTCTAAGACCCTTCGGCTAGTCTGCTAGCCCTGGCCCGCTAGCTGTCTGAATCGCCGTGTCTCCAGACCGCCTAGCTACTCACTTGGCTACGCATGCCTCTGCCTAATGTCAATATGTCTTGTCCATTGCTGTTTTGGTTAGTGATTATTGTCTTATTTCACTGTAGAGCCTCCAGCCCTGCTCAATATGCCTTAGCTAACCCTTTTGTTCCAACTCCCACACCAGGTGACCTCACCTGGTTTAAATTATGTCTGTAGAGACAATACCTCTCTCATCGTCACTCAATGCCTAGGTTTACCTCGACTGTATTCACATCCTACCATACCTTTGTCTGTACATTATGCCTTGAATCTATGCTTCCGCGCCCAGAAACCTGCTCCTTTACTCTCTGTTCCGAACGCACTAGACGACCAGTTCTTATAGCCTTTAGCCGTACCCTTAGCCTACTCCTCATCTGTTCCTCTGGCAATGTAGAGGTTAATCCAGGTCCTGCAGTGCCTAGCTCCACTCCCATTCCCCAGGCGCTCTCATTTGTTGACTTCTGTAACCGTAAAAGCCTTGGTTTCATGCATGTTCACATTAGAAGCCTCCTCCCTAAGTTTGTTTTATTCACTGCTTTAGCCCAATCTGCCAACCCGGATGTCCTAGCCGTGTCTGAATCCTGGCTTAGGAAGGCCACCAAAAACCCTGACATTTCCAACCATAACTACACTGCTCAAAAAAATAAAGGGAACACTTAAACAACACAATGTAACTCCAAGTCAATCACACTTCTGTGAAATCAAACTGTCCACTTAGGAAGCAACACTGATTGACAATACATTTCACATGCTGTTGTGCAAATGGAATAGACAAAAGGTGGAAATTATAGGCAATTAGCAAGACACCCCCAATAAAGGAGTGGTTCTGCAGGTGGTGACCACAGACCACTTCTCAGTTCCTATGCTTCCTGGCTGATGTTTTGGTCACTTTTGAATGCTGGAGGTGCTTTCACTCTAGTGGTAGCATGAGACGGAGTCTACAACCCACACAAGTGGCTCAGGTAGTGCAGCTCATCAAGGATGGCACATCAATGCGAGCTGTGGCAAGAAGGTTTGCTGTGTCTGTCAGCGTAGTGTCCAGAGCATGGAGGCACTACCAGGAGACAGGCCAGTACATCAGGAGACGTGGAGGAGGCCGTAGGAGGGCAACAACCCAGCAGCAGGACCGCTACCTCCGCCTTTGTGCAAGGAGGAGCACTGCCAGAGCCCTGCAAAATGACCTCCAGCAGGCCACAAATGTGCATGTGTCAGCATATGGTCTCACAAGGGGTCTGAGGATCTCATCTTGGTACCTAATGGCAGTCAGGCTACCTTTGGCGAGCACATGGAGGGCTGTGCGGCCCCACATAGAACTGCCAAAGGGGGCGGAGTTGCAATCTACTGCAGAGATAGCCTGCAGAGTTCTGTCATACTATCCAGGTCTGTGCCCAAACAATTTGAGCTTCTACTTTTAAAAATCCACCTTTCCAGAAACAAGTCTCTCACCGTTGCTGTTTGCTATAGACCACCTTCTGCCCCCAGCTGTGCCCTGGACACCATATGTGAATTGATTGCCACCCATCCATCGTCAGAGCTCGTACTGTTAGGTGACCTAAACTGGGACATGCTTAATACCCCGGCCATCCTTCAATCTAAGCTAGATGCCCTCAATCTCACACAAATTATCAAGGAACCTACTAGGTACAACCCCAAATCCATAAACACGGGCACCCTCATAGATGTCATCCTAACCAGCCTGCCCTCCAAATACACCTCTGCTGTCTTCAACCAGGATCTGTGATCACTGCCTCATTGCCTGCGTCCGTAATGGGTCTGCGGTCAAACGACCACCCCTCATCACTGTCAAACGCTCCCTAAAACACTTCAGCGAGCAGGCCTTTCTAATCGACCTGGCCCATGTATCCTGGAAGGATCTCATTCCGTCAGTAGAGGATGCCTGGTTATTCTTTAAAAGTGCTTTCCTCACCATCTTAAATAAGCATGCCCCATTCAAAAAATGTAGAACCAGGAACAGATATAACCCTTGGTTCACTCCAGACCTGACTGCCCTTGACCAGCACAAAAACATCCTGTCGCGTACTGCATTAGAATCGAATAGCCCCCGCGATATGCAACTTCAGGAACCAATATACACAGGCAGATAGGAAAGCAAAGGCTAGCTTTTTCAAACAGAAATTTGCATCCTGTGGCACAAACTCCAAAAAGTTCTGGGACACTGTAAAGTCCATGGAGAATAAGATCACCTCCTCCCAGCTGCCCACTGCACTGAGGCTAGGAAACACGGTCACCACCGATTAATCCATGATTATTGAGAATTTCAAAAAGCATTTTTCTACGGCTGGCCATGCTTTCCACCTGGCTACCCCTACCCCAGTCAACAGCCCTGCACCCCCCACAGCAATTTGCCCAAGCCTCTCCTATTTGTCCTTCACCCAAATCCAGATAGCCGATGTTCTGAAAGAGCTGCAAAATCCGGACCCCTACAAATCAGTCGGGCTAGACAATCTGGACCCTCTCTTTCTAAAATCATCCGCTGCAATTGTTGCAACCCCTATTACTAGCCTGTTCAACCTCTCTTTCAACCTCTCAAGGTCCTAAATGATATCATAACCACCATCAATTAAAGACAGTACTGTGCAGCCGTCTTCATCGACCTGGCCAAGGCTTTCGACTCTGTCAATCACTGCATTCTTATCGGCAGACTCAATAGCCTTGGCTTCTCAAATGACTGCCTCGCCTGCTTCACCAACTACTTCTCAGATAGAGTTCAGTGTGTCAAATCAGAGGGCCTGTTGTCCGGACCTCTGGCAGTCTTTATGGGAGTGCCACAGGGTTCAATTCTCGGGCCGACTCTTTTCTCTGTATACATCATTGATGTCGCTCTTGCTGCTGGTGATTCAATGATCCACCTCTACGCAGATGACACCATTCTGTATACTTCTGGCCCTTCTTTGGACACTGTGTTAGACGAGCTTCAATGCCATACAACTCTCCTCCGTGGCCTCCAACTGCTCTTAAATGCAAGCAAAACTAAATGCACAGTCTTCAACTGATCGCTGCCCTCACCTGCCTGCCCGTCCAGAGTAGTGATTCTGGACTTGAAGCTAAGTTCTGACTTACAAATGTGGACAACTACAAATAGCTAGGTGTCTGGTTAGATTGTAAACTCTCCTTCCAGACTCACATTAAGCATCTCCAATCCAAAATTAAATCTAGAATCGGCTTCCTATTTCACAACAAAGCATCCTTCACTCATGCTGCTAAACATACCCTCGTAAAACTGACTATCCTACCGATCCTTGACTTCGGCGATGTCATTTACAAAATAGCCTCCAACACTCTACTCAGAAAATTGGATGCAGTCTATCATAGTGCCATCAGTTTTGTCACCAAAGCCCCATATACTACCCACCACTGCGACCTGCCAGTATGCTCTCGTTGGCTGGCCCTCGCTTCATATTCGTCGCAAAACCCACTGGCTCCAGGTTATCTGTAAGTCTTTGCTAGGTAAAGCCCCGCCTTATCTCAGCTCACTGGTCACCATAGCAGCACCCACCCGTAGCACGCGCTCCAGCAGGTATATTTCAATTGTCACCCCCAAAGCCAATTCCTCATTTGGCCACCTTACCTTCCAGTTCTCTCCTGCCAATGACTGGAACTAATTGCAAAAATCACTGAAGCGGGAAACTCATATCTCCCTCTCTAACTTTAAGCACCAGCTGTCAGAGCAGCTCACAGATCACTGCACCTGTACATAGCTCATCTGTAAATAGCCCATCCAACTACCTCATCCCCATACTGTTATAAAAAAAAAATCCTTTGCACCCCAGTATCTCTACTTGCACATTCATCTTCTGCACATCTATCACTCCAGTGTTTAATTCCTAAATTGTAATTATTTTGCCACTATGGCCTATTTATTGCCTTACCTACCTTATATTACCTCATTTGCACACACTTTATATAGACTTTTCTATTGTGTTATTGACTGTATGTTTGTTTATTCCATGTGTAACTCTGTGTTGTTGTTTGTGTTGCACTGCTTTGCTTTATCTTGGCCAGGTCGCAGTTGTAAATGAGAACTTGTTCTCAACTGGCCTACCTGGTTAAATAATGGTGAAATAAAATAAAATAAAAATCTCCTTTCACGTATAGCCAACAAGTCAGTGATGCAGACCTTTGGAACATCTACATTCTAAAAAGTCTAATAAATCCATGTAATATAGTCTACACCACCACATTAAATCCATTTTCTATTTTAGACAGGTCTAAAGAAACATGATATGAAGAAAATGTAGTGTATTTCAGAAAAAAAGAATAGCATACTCTTGAGTTGTCCTTATGTTAGGTCCCGATCTGGCTATGCCAAATGGCGGTGAGCTACACTAGTTCATTGAGCAGACAAGAATTGCTTAGAATTCCATGGCATTATTTTATAGTATGAAGAATACAAATAAACAAAGCTGAATAAAATAGAGGATATTTTCTCCAAATGATTTGAGGGAGTGCACACATGGCTATTCTGTGTTGAGCAGTTAACCAATAAACAGGTACTCCTATATCCTTAATTTAGAGTAATTTATGCAACTTTAGTTGTGATGCAAAAGTTGGGCATTATATATTTTTTATACATTCTACGCCTGCATGATGCGACTCTAATGATGATTTGAAAAAAGTCGCATTAAGGGAAGAGCTCTGATTAGTTTTTTTGCGCAGGCTGCACACATTTCATCAGTCTCTCATTCACAATTTGAAAAACACCTGATAAGTCCTCAAACTTCCCGGGGGTATCCCCTTTGTGTGGCTGTAATACCCCCTAAAAGAATGAATGAAGGCCAATGGCCAGGGTGACCTTGGGCTGAATATAATAATTATATTTTCCTTCTCGGCTGTGTGCTCCGAAGCACCTCTCACTCACATGGCGCTCTCAGACAGCTCAATTCTTATTAGCCAATGCCTGTCACGTGATCAGGTCTTTCTCACAGGCTACAAGAAGGCCGACACATCAGGGACGCAACTGCGCATGTCCTTATCCAATTCCGAGGTGCACATTGAAGATATTGGAAGAACTGTCCACATTTACTTTTTGTCAGCAAACAAGATGAGTAGGCCTAACGAACAGCAAAAGCATTAGCCTATGTCGATCTACTATCCCCCATAGTACAAAAGTTGACCTATTCTGTGCGAGAAATAAATATTCCAAACATAGTCTGGGACAGTTGTGGGATGCAATAGACCCTAAATGAATACAACCACTACTCAAAAAACATGTTTTAAGCAATGAGGCTGGTGCAACAGATCAGAATGTTTAGCTTAAAATGTTGATAAAGTATTAGGCTATTTCTTCACATTATAAGCATACTAATGCGCACACGGCAGTAGGCTATAAGTGTGAAGGTTCCAAAATGCAATAATTTAGTGGGAAAACACCATTATCAAAAGTGACCGTAAATGTAATTCTGCATGTAATGCTTTATTATAGGTGCATTTCTATGGTGAAAATGATCTTACCCAAACTTGAAACTCATGTGCTGCTTATGTCTGCCAGTTAGGCTCTACACCCGTTGTAAAGTGGATTAATGTGCTGATTTAAAAAAAGTTATTCGGCCACTTTAGTTGTGATACAAACCTTATCAAAACTAATAGACCTATGGGCTAGGCTACATGAGGTGTGTGACTATGATTTTAAGAAGTAAAAAAAAAAAAACGCTGTTTCTTGCCTCACTGCACACAAGCTGGGCATCACTCACAAGTGATAATATATCATTCACAAGTGATAGGCTTATATTGTCACCCATCAGACTGTTCTTGATCTAATCTTTTATTTACATATAATTAACAATATACAGTATGTATGAAATTTGTTTTAATTTATAATGGACCATTATCATGCACATGTCTCAAAACAGGGGCAGTGGAAAAAATACATGTCATCTATGCAGTTGAATAGCGAATGGATGACACTTTTCCTGTGATTCATTTTCATTTTAGTCAGGTAGGCTAAACTCCTGTTATAAAGAAAAGCAATATGCTTAATATTAGGAAAGTTGAGAAATAAATATAGTAGGCTTAGCCTATAGAAAGCTGATGGGAACCTCCTCTTTTTAGTAGAGGCCATCACTCTGTTTTCTCCCGCAATTGCATAGTCTATAGAAATGTTGCGCAACATGAGCTCATGGGCTCTCGTGAAGTGTTTGATTAGATTTTCGAATACATTTGCATTGATGTCAGAGTGATTGGAGGGACAATTGAGTGCTGAGTACAAAGCAGTTAGCAAGTTTGGTAGGCTACTAATGACCAGCAGCAGCATCAGAGCTTGGAGAAGCCTAATTACCATGACTGAACAGTCATGTGGAATTTAACCCCCGTCATGAGTCGTGAACACCGGTGTGGCAGTAATATCACCGTAACAGCCCTAGTGAAGACAACACAGGCTCTCTCTCCCTCTCCCACTCTCTCTCTCTTCTACTTCGTCTCTCTCTCTCCCTCCCTCTCCTCGTCTCTGAAGCTGACTTGAAACTGTCAGCGACGGTAGAGCCATCCTGGCTTCTGGAAGCTTCGCAGACAATAAGCCAAAATGTCACGTCAACCTGCCTGGGAACACAGCAGCTCCACACAGTCACGTCAACCTGCCTGGGAACACAGCAGCTCCACACAGTCACGTCAACCTGCCTGGGAACACAGCAGCTCCACACAGTCACGTCAACCTGCCTGGGAACACAGCAGCTCCACACAGTCACGTCAACCTGCCTGGAAACACAGCAGCTCCACACAGTCACGTCAACCTGCCTGGGAACACAGCAGCTCCACACAGTCACGTCAACCTGCCTGGGAACACAGCAGCTCCACACAGTCACGTCAACCTGCCTGGGAACACAGCAGCTCCACACAGTCACGTCAACCTGCCTGGGAACACAGCAGCTCCACACAGTCACTTCAACCTGCCTGGGAACACAGCAGCTCCACACAGTCACGTCAACCTGCCTGGGAACACAGCAGCTCCACACAGTCACGTCAACCTGCCTGGGTACACAGCAGCTCCACACAGTCACGTCAACCTGCCTGGGAACACAGCAGCTTCACACAGTCACGTCAACCTGCCTGGGAACACAGCAGCTCCACACAGTCACGTCAACCTGCCTGGGAACACAGAAGGCCTACACAGTCACTTCAACCTACCTGGGAACACAGTAGCTCCACACAGTCACTTCAACCTGCCTGGGAACACAGTAGGCCCACACAGTCACTTCAACCTGCCTGGGAACACAGCAGCTCCACACAGTCATGTCAACCTGCCTGGGAACACAGCAGCTCCACACAGTCACTTCAACCTGCCTGGGAACACAGCAGCTCCACACAGTCACGTCAACCTGCCTGGGAACACAGCAGCTCCACACAGTCACGTCAACCTGCCTGGGTACACAGCAGCTCCACACAGTCACGTCAACCTGCCTGGGAACACAGCAGCTTCACACAGTCACGTCAACCTGCCTGGGAACACAGCAGCTCCACACAGTCACGTCAACCTGCCTGGGAACACAGCAGCTCCACACAGTCACGTCAACCTGCCTGGGAACACAGAAGGCCTACACAGTCACTTCAACCTACCTGGGAACACAGTAGCTCCACACAGTCACTTCAACCTGCCTGGGAACACAGTAGGCCCACACAGTCACTTCAACCTGCCTGGGAACACAGTAGCTCCACACAGTCACTTCAACCTGCCTGGGAACACAGTAGGCCTACACAGTCACTTCAACCTGCCTGGGAACACAGTAGGCCCACACAGTCACTTCAACCTGCCTGGGAACACAGTAGCTCCACACAGTCACTTCAACCTGCCTGGGAACAGGCCTACACAGTCACTTCAACCTACCTGGGAACACAGTAGCTCCACACAGTCACTTCAACCTGCCTGGGAACATAGTAGGCCTACACAGTCACGTCAACCTGCCTGGGTACACAGCAGCTCCACACAGTCACTTCAACCTGCCTGGGAACACAGTAGGCCCACACAGTCACTTCAACCTGCCTGGGTACACAGCAGCTCCACACAGTCACTTCAACCTGCCTGGGAACACAGTAGGCCCACACAGTCACTTCAACCTGCCTGGGTACACAGCAGCTCCACACAGTCACTTCAACCTGCCTGGGAACACAGTAGGCCCACACAGTCACGTCAACCTGCCTGGGTACACAGCAGCTCCACACAGTCACTTCAACCTGCCTTGGTACACAGCAGCTCCACTCAGTCACGTCAACCTGCCTGGGTACACAGCAGCTCCACACAGTCACGTCAACCTGCCTGGGAACACAGCAGCTCCACACAGTCACGTCAACCTGCCTGGGAACACAGTAGGCTCACACAGTCACTTCAACCTGCCTGGGTACACAGCAGCTCCACACAGTCACGGTCACGTCAACCTGCCTGTCGTCATACTGGATGGGTGTAGTACTGTCCAGAGACAAGGTGAATGCAGACATTAATGAGGGTGTCATTAGGATTCGACTACACCGCAGAATGACCACAGCTGAACCACTGAGCATGGGCTGTCCGTTCTAAACGACTGCTACCACGTAACGTGTGTGTATGTGTTCATATGTGTGTGTGTGTGTCCTTGCATTAGACCTGCTAAATTGCACATCAGATCAGCTCAATTTCCCATGTATACAATCACAGTCACGAGTCTGGACATCCCACACACACTGACGAGATGATGCCTTTCTCATCACACATACAGGCATGCATGGACACACACACACACACACACACACACACACACACACACACACACACACACACACACACACACACACACACACACACACACACACACACACACACACACACACACACACACACACAGAACGCGTCTGTTTTTCTTCTCTCTGACTCTCATCATGATAAAAATTGCATATTTCAGCACAAAGATACACTACAATAAAGTATATATCTGTCCTCTGGTACTATACTTACCTCCCACACACACACACACGAGATCCCACTTCCCTCCCACACACACACACGAGATCCCACTTCCCCCCTACACACTCCCAGCACACAATGCATCACTCCTCTTTATGGACTGACTCTTGTTGTCTTCGTCTCCCGGTCCATAACTTTGACTGAACGTTATAATTCAGCACAGTGAATTACCAACAGCACGTTCTCCTCCCTACTGTGTCAGAGAGGCAGATTTAAATAGTCCCTTAGGGGAGAATAAGGGTCTGACATTGAGGGAAGTTCTTAGTGAAATCCTCATAGCCTTTCACAGATATCAATCATTGTTTCTTAATGCACACCCTGACACACAGGCCCACACACTCCCACCTCAGTCTTCTAAGGGCCTTCTGATGACTGCAAACACACACACACACACAGGCCCACACATTCCCACCTCACAGTCTTCTAAGGGCCTTCTGATGACTGCATACACACACACACACACACACACACACACACACACACACACACACACACACACACACACACACACACACACACACACACACACACACACACACACACACACACACACACACACACACACACTCCACTCAATCTGAGGCAGAGTGGTTGGCATCCTGCCAGGTGATATGGACATACAATTGGCTCAGAATGGAGTGATTAACATGACCTATGTTGTGAGTGAATACACAAACTTACCTAGAGGAGAAGAGTCCACATTAGACAGAGCAGACACAGCATCCCAGGGGGTGGAGAGAGGGAGGGAGGGAGGGATGGAGAGAGGGAGGGAGGGAGAAATATAATATGATTAGTGACATCAAAGGATAAATCCTCCATACACAAGAGGGAAGGCTAACTCTCCTCTCGAGCCGTGTGTGTGTGTCTCTGCAGTCTGCATTTCACCACGTGACTGTGGGCCTCAACTCAACCCACCATGCAAAGTAAACAGCACAAACCAACAAAACAATATAATAAGATCTCAAAATCACCACTGTTGTAACACCATTAACAGCAGCAGGTTTGATAAAGATTTTATTTAGATGACATTGTCAAAAGCATAAATCATGCACTTAAAGCCCTTGATTAAAGGGTAGGTACACTACATCTAATGGTGTTCTAAACAATGAAAGGATTATTGTTGTAATTAGCTAATGTGGTGATGAGGCGCTGGATGGAAATCTGTCCTACTTAAGACGTTCACCCATTCTTGACTTGATGAAGGACATTTACCCATGCTATTTTGCATATCTCTCAATCTATTGGTTGAACCCACCAAACGACTAAGACTGACTTGAAAGCTGATGCGGTAAGTAACTTTTATAATGGACCGCTATCAATAAGCTTTTCCATAATGTGCGTGTCTTCATGAAAATTATTATCACTTATTTAAGACAGAGGCACACATACTTTCTGTACACACTCATCTACACACATTCACAATGCCACATCCGCACACGCACACAAACCCATTCACCAACACAGGTCAATCTTATCGACAGTGTGTGTTTGACCTCCTCAGCCCGTCTTTTATATAGGTCACATCTCTAACCACTGGCCTCTTATTAAACGCCCCTCGTTGCTCACACACACACACACACACACACACACACACACACACACACACACACACACACACACACACACACACACACACACACGGCTAAGCTCCCCACTCTGCTGAGCAGCTGATAATGGAAATTCTGATAAAGACCGAGCGAGTTGAACCTCGCACCGCCAACCACGCCTCTCCATCTAGACTTCCAGAAAAACAAAAGAAGACGACTGCACCAGAGCCAGGTCACCGGGTTTGAAACGTAATTTAATCTTCCTGTTTTGGAGAGTCTGAGGGAGAAGAATATAAGCCAGGCGAGTTGAGCTGAGACTCAAACTAATCTCTCTTTGACAACACAACAGACCTGACAAGATGAGCACAAACTTTTGTTCCTAAAGGGATAATTCAGGCAAAATGTATATTTGGGTCAAATTACCCTCACCTTGAGTTGTGTCTGAAGGCCCCATCGTGACCAAATCTACAATAATCCATTATTTATGTCTGGATACAGTTATGATTTAGCATATTACAATCGTCTGAATTCATGACAGTAAACAGCCGAACCAATTTAAGCAAAGCTGCACTACAAGTCGAAACGTCCTCAAAAATCTTAAAGGATAATTCGAACCAAATATACATTTTGCCTGAACTATCCCCTTAATAGGGAACAGAACAACAGACACCAATGACTCTTACTAATGTGAGTCTCAGAGACAAAAAAAATTGAGACGAGTTGAGCTCAGGTCTTCGCTGCCAATGTCTCTTATGTATGTCTGAGATGTAAGGATGTCCCTTACGCTTTAAATGAGACATGCCTTATTGAGGCATGTCTCATTTAAAGTGTTTTTCTACCACGCCTCTGAAGTAGATGCTGTTTTGGCTGCTTCAGCCACCTGCTGTGTTTAAAAAATGTATTCAAATTCATTGCCTGCAGTGAGTAAATAAGAGAGAAACATGTTGTTGCTGCCATCTACAACCAGGGAGTCCTTGTAATATTATCGACGTGAGATGGGATTGAGGCAGGGCTCTCAGAGAACTGGCAGGATGAAACCTGAGGGCGTATGAGAGCCTACTTCCTGTGTCAACACAGGTCACTGAGCCAATTGGCCAATCAGTGATACATTTTCTCCTCCAGATTGTGTGTGTGTGTCCTCCTCATTGCGAGCCCCAGGCTAAAGGTGGTAGGAGCCATCGATCCCAGGCAGTGCTGATCAGTAGGGCCGTCTTTGTGAAGATACATAAACACTTTACTATCTGGCTACTGGAGCACATTCAGCTGCCTCCACACCTGGAGCACATTAAACTGCCTCCACACCTGGCTACTGGAGCACATGAAGCTGCCTCCATACCTGGCTACTGGTTAGTGGAGCACATTAAGCTGCCCCCACACCTGGCTACTGGAGCACATGAAGCTGCCTCCACACCTGGCTACTGGAGCACATTAAACTGCCTCCACACCTGGCTACTGGAGCACATTAAACTGCCTCCACATCTGGCTACTGGAGCACATTAAACTGCATCCACACCTGGCTACAGGAGCACATTAAACTGCCTCCACACCTGGCTACTGGAGCACATTAAACATGCCTCCACACCTGGCTACTGGAGCACATTAAACTGCCTCCACACCTGGCTACTGGAGCACATTAAACTGCCTCCTCACCTGGCTACTGGAGCACATTAAACTGCCTCCACACCTGGCTACTGGAGCACATGAAGCTGCCTCCATACCTGGCTACTGGTTAGTGGAGCACATTAAGCTGCCCCCACACCTGGCTACTGGAGCACATGAAGCTGCCTCCATACCTGGCTACTGGAGCACATTAAGCTGCCTCCACACCATACACACCATACACATTAAATCTGCTTGACTAACTCTTAGTGGGGGCAACATCAACATTACCCAATCCAGCTGTTGTTGAGGTCTTCGTTCATCCATGAACTTCCTATTTATTCTACAGTATCTGGAGTTGCATAGATTAAAGCTACAGTCTCTCTTTTCTGTAAGTTTCAACCATTCCTTTTTGCAGTCTTCCGGAGTTTTCTGACCTCCGTTTTCTTATTGACTCATTGTACACCCAGCTACTACAACATCCCTCAAAGTGTAACGCCATCCCATGCATTACCCCATCCCTAACCAATTTCAGTTAGAACACAACAGCAATGGATGAGTCACTGTGGGTCACCTTTATAGGTAAAACATATATACAACCCACATACATACTGTACATCTTTGGCAACCTGACCCTTGACCTATAACCCCACCAAGCTGACCTTCCTCGCCTCAGTGACCTGAGCTGCCTGCATCTGTATTGGAATTGCTTCTGAGGAGATTACACCATAGATCGTGGCAGTGTCACACAAGCCAAAAAGACAACATCCTATTGGTCTTTATTAGATCCTGTTAGAGGCCAGATGAGACAATGTAATGTATCAGTTTCTCTCAGAGAGGGACAGAGGACGGGCGAGAGGGGGGGGGGGGGGGGGGGTTTGTTATCGGATCGAATCCTCAGTCCTGGAGATCCCTCATCTCGCTATCTATATCTCCTCCACTTCAGAGCTAGCCTAACGTCTCCCTATAGGCTAATGCTAATGCTAAGGCTAATCAAAGTTTATTTGTCAAGTGCGCCGAATACAACAAGTGTAGACCTTACAGTGAAATGCTTACTTACAGGCTCTAACCAATAGTGCAAAAAAGGTATTAGGTGAACAATGGGTAAGTAAAGAAATAAAACAACAGTAAAAAGACAGGCTATATACAATAGCGAGGCTATAAAAGTAGCAAGGCTACATAAAGACACCGGTAAACAGTGAGTAGCAGCAGCGTAAAAGAGGGGTGGGGGGCACACAATGTAAATAGTCCGGGTAGCCATTTGATTACCTGTTCAGGAGTCTTATGGCTTGGGGTAAAAACTGTTGAGAAGCCTTTTTGTCCTAGACTTGGCACTCCGGTACTGCTTGCCATGCGGTAGTAGAGAGAACAGTCTATGACTGGGGTGGCTGGGGTCTTTGACAATTTTTAGGGCCTTCCTCTGACACCGCCTGGTGTAGAGGTCCTGGATGGCAGGCAGTTTAGCCCCAGTGATGTACTGGGCCGTACGCACTACCCTCTGTAGTGCCTTGCCGTCAGAAACCGAGCAATTGCCGTAGCAGGCAGTGATGCAACCAGTCAGGATCCTCTCGATGTTGCAGCTGTAGAACCTTTTGAGGATCTCAGGACCCATGCCAAATCTTTTTAGTTTTCTGAGGGGGAATAGTCTTTGTCGTGCCCTCTTCCTCTTCACGACTGTCTTGGTGTGTCTGGACCATTCTAGTTTGTTGTTGATGTGGACACCAAGGAACTTGAAGCTCTCAACCTGCTCCACTACAGCCCCGTCGATGAGAATGGGGGCGTGCTCGGTCCTCCTTTTCCTGTAGTCCACAATCATCTCCTTAATCTTGGTTACGTTGAGGGATAGGTTGTTATTCTGGCACCACCCGGCCAGGTCTCTGACCTCCTCCCTATAGGCTGTCTCGTCGTTGTCGGTGATCAGTGTTACCACTGTTGTGTCGTCTGCAAACTTGCTAAGCTTCCCCAGTGTTTTTCAGAAATGGTGAGTGGACTGACTGGTGAGCAGCAGCTAATTTGTTGGTTCATCTTGAGGGTCAAAGGAACATTTCGTTTGAGAACCACTGCGCTACGCTAATGCTAAACTAGAGCTGCAACCACTTCAACTTCAACCCTAACAAGGTCAGTAGGAATTGTGGTCAATCAATAAGCAGCCTCCATTTTGTTTGACGAAGGCAAATAAAAGCAACTGGAAAAAATATAATTTCATTGTTCTGTTCATCTCCTCCACTACCACCACCACCCACCATTGCCCTACCCTTTAACAATGCACTGTAAAATCAACAATGCCTAAAATCCCACATTAACTTTTAGTATCCGTTTTTACAATGTTGTAACTTCTAAATGGGCCAATTCTACGCATGAAAAGGAAAGGCTTTCTCTCTTTTACCACTTACCGCTTCAAGGTTTTGGCTAGAGTCCTGACACTGAAAAGACTGCAGAGAGAGGGCCAAATCTGCAGAAAACGATTGAAGACGGTGGAGTAAAGTTATACCTTCTGAGAAGAGAGAAAACTCTGTCTACTACAGTATGTATGGAGTTGGACTCTGGAAGCAGATTTAAAAGTAATAAAATAAAAAAAATCTTGATCTACATAATCGAATGTGCAGTACAGCGAATCATGGCACTTTTACACAAATAACCAACTAACCCATAAGGCTCCAGGCAATATTAATAGCAGACTACCTGCAGTAAGTACAAAAGAGACCTAAAAGCCTCATTACCTTGAACGTGAACACACGCACACACACATACCGCCCAGACTAATTAGCCTGCCCTGCCATGGTAGAAACACAGCTGTCCCACCTATTCTGCTTGTCTCTGGGTCGAAGGCCGACTTTTCTTTTTACTACACAATCCCTCTGTGGCTCCAAGGCTCCATTTTAGCAGGTTCCCCCCTTACACAAACATTACCTGACACGTGAACACACACACACACACACACACACACACACACACACACACACACACACACGGAGGAAGGAGGGAGGGGTGGATAGGGGGAGAGACAGACTGAGGATGAGTGGTGAGAGTTTTCTTTTTGTTCCTGTTATCTGTCTGTGTCGGTTCCAGGCTGAGAATGGAGAACGAATTGAAACGTGAATGTGTTGGTTAGAGGGGAGGAAGTGGGGTTAAGGGTTTGGTCGACAAGGCTGATGTGTCGCTAACTGTTTCATGGTAAACATGTAACCTCTCTCACTTGCTCTCTCCTTTCACAGAAATACATACATTATGTGAACATGTGCGTGTACTCATACAGGCTCATTATCTTGGTGACTCTCTCTCTCCTGTCTTTTCTTCTCTCTCAAAGACACATAAAACCATCCCATCTCTGTGCCTTTCTCTCCCTCTTTGTCTCACACACACACACACAAACAGAAGACAAAACACACACACAAACAGAAGACAAAACACACACACACAGTGGGCATCTGATGATTGGCATGTGTTAGGTGTACCTCCAGTTGGATGCAAGTGGCATTTGAGAAAGCTGGTATAGCAGTAGAACAGATGCTAGCACTGTGCAAGCCACTACCTGCAGACCACACAGAAGAGATACTCCCACTGAAAAGTTATTAATCCTGGAGGGACTCACATGCCATCATCTGCAGAAAATGAGATCTCAGACAAGCTGCTTGAATACCAGCCCTTCGTGTCACGCCTAAACAGCCTTGGATATCAGTTCAAGCTTGCTGGGGTGATATTGGGGACAGTACCTGTCCTTCAGATAGCAGTCTGGGCCATGTTCACAGGCTGACAGTACCTGTCCTTCAGATAGCAGTCTGGGCAATGTTCACAGGCTGACAGTACCTGTCCTTCAGATAGCAGTCTGGGCCATGTTCACAGGCTGACAGTACCTGTCCTTCAGATAGCAGTCTGGGCCATGTTCACAGGCTGACAGTACCTGTCCTTCAGATAGCAGTCTGGGCAATGTTCACAGGCTGACAGTACCTGTCCTTCAGATAGCAGTCTGGGCCATGTTCACAGGCTGACAGTACCTGGCCTTCAGATAGCAGTCTGGGCAATGTTCACAGGCTGACAGTACCTGTCCTTCAGATAGCAGTCTGGGCCATGTTCACAGGCTGACAGTACCTGTCCTTCAGATAGCAGTCTGGGCCATGTTCACAGGCTGACAGTACCTGTCCTTCAGATAGCAGTCTGGGCCATGTTCACAGGCTGACAGTACCTGTCCTTCAGATAGCAGTCTGGGCCATGTTCACAGGCTGACAGTACCTGTCCTTCAGATAGCAGTCTGGGCAATGTTCACAGGCTGACAGTACCTGTCCTTCAGATAGCAGTCTGGGCCATGTTCACAGGCTGACAGTACCTGGCCTTCAGATAGCAGTCTGGGCAATGTTCACAGGCTGACAGTACCTGTCCTTCAGATAGCAGTCTGGTCCATGTTCACAGGCTGACAGTACCTGGCCTTCAGATAGCCTTCTGGGCCATGTTCACAGGCTGACAGTACCTGGCCTTCAGATAGCCTTCTGGGCAATGTTCACAGGCTGACAGTACCTGTCCTTCAGATAGCAGTCTGGGCCATGTTCACAGGCTGACAGTACCTGTCCTTCAGATAGCAGTCTGGGCCATGTTCACAGGCTGACAGTACCTGGCCTTCAGATAGCCTTCTGGGCCATGTTCACAGGCTGACAGTACCTGGCCTTCAGATAGCAGTCTGGGCAATGTTCACAGGCTGACAGTACCTGTCCTTCAGATAGCAGTCTGGGCCATGTTCACAGGCTGACAGTACCTGGCCTTCAGATAGCAGTCTGGGCCATGTTCACAGGCTGACAGTACCTGTCCTTCAGATAGCAGTCTGGGCAATGTTCACAGGCTGACAGTACCTGTCCTTCAGATAGCAGTCTGGGCAATGTTCACAGGCTGACAGTACCTGTCCTTCAGATAGCCTTCTGGGCCATGTTCACAGGCTGACAGTACCTGGCCTTCAGATAGCCTTCTGGGCCATGTTCACAGGCTGACAGTACCTGGCCTTCAGATAGCCTTCTGGGCCATGTTCACAGGCTGACAGTACCTGGCCTTCAGATAGCCTTCTGGGCCATGTTCACAGGCTGACAGTACCTGGCCTTCAGATAGCAGTCTGGGCCATGTTCACAGGCTGACAGTACCTGTCCTTCAGACAGCAGTCTGGGCCATGTTCACAGGCTGACAGTACCTGTCCTTCAGATAGCAGTCTGGGCCATGTTCACAGGCTGACAGTACCTGTCCTTCAGATAGCAGTCTGGGCCATGTTCACAGGCTGACAGTACCTGGCCTTCAGATAGCAGTCTGGGCCATGTTCACAGGCTGACAGTACCTGTCCTTCAGATAGCAGTCTGGGCCATGTTCACAGGCTGACAGTACCTGGCCTTCAGATAGCCTTCTGGGCCATGTTCACAGGCTGACAGTACCTGTCCTTCAGATAGCCTTCTGGGCCATGTTCACAGGCTGACAGTACCTGGCCTTCAGATAGCCTTCTGGGCCATGTTCACAGGCTGACAGTACCTGTCCTTCAGATAGCAGTCTGGGCCATGTTCACAGGCTGACAGTACCTGGCCTTCAGATAGCCTTCTGGGCCATGTTCACAGGCTGACAGTACCTGTCCTTCAGATAGCAGTCTGGGCAATGTTCACAGGCTGACAGTACCTGTCCTTCAGATAGCCTTCTGGGCCATGTTCACAGGCTGACAGTACCTGTCCTTCAGATAGCAGTCTGGGCCATGTTCACAGGCTGACAGTACCTGGCCTTCAGATAGCCTTCTGGGCCATGTTCACAGGCTGACAGTACCTGTCCTTCAGATAGCAGTCTGGGCCATGTTCACAGGCTGACAGTACCTGTCCTTCAGATAGCAGTCTGGGCCATGTTCACAGGCTGACAGTACCTGTCCTTCAGATAGCAGTCTGGGCAATGTTCACAGGCTGACAGTACCTGTCCTTCAGATAGCAGTCTGGGCAATGTTCACAGGCTGACAGTACCTGGCCTTCAGATAGCCTTCTGGGCCATGTTCACAGGCTGACAGTGCCTGGCCTTCAGATAGCAGTCTGGGCCATGTTCACAGGCTGACAGTACCTGTCCTTCAGATAGCAGTCTGGGCCATGTTCACAGGCTGACAGTACCTGGCCTTCAGATAGCCTTCTGGGCCATGTTCACAGGCTGACAGTACCTGTCCTTCAGATAGCCTTCTGGGCCATGTTCACAGGCTGACAGTGCCTGGCCTTCAGATAGCAGGCCTACATAAGGCGAAGGGGAAGCAGCTACTGCTTTGTGTCAGCAGTCACGGTCTGCCTTGCTGTGTGGAGGAGAAGGTGCTCTCTTTTTCCTTAGGGGTCCAGATATCCCCGTCCTGAAATGTTTCAATCTTTATTGTATGAATTATGATTGGTGGACTCAAATACATTTTAAAGTGTGTGTGTGTGTGTGTGTGTGTGTGTGTGTGTGTGTGTGTGTGTGTGTGTGTGTGTGTGTGTGTGTGTGTGTGTGTGTGTGTGTGTGTGTGTGTGCGTGTGCGAGACAGAAGACAGAGAAAGAAAGAGAGTGAGGAAGAATTATGTTCAACCCAGCATCGAGGAATTTATGAAAAGAGCAGAGGGGTATAGTACGATTGAAGCTAGATCTACTCAGGGTTGTCTAAAGCCAGCCAGCTTCAGCTTCTCATTCAGCCTTCATCCGCACTACGATGGTGGATATTGCTTGTCCGCCTGCCGTTAACTCTAGCAGGCTTGTAACTGCGCGTGCATGTTGCACTTGGAGAGTTGAACACCAAACTCTTCAATGAGACAACGCTGAAACCTCAATCAATGGGTGAGTCAGTGCCACATTTTCATTTGTGCAGAAATCAATGCACTATCACCTTTTTCCCCTCTCCTGTCAATAAACGAAGTGTAATCCAATCAAATCAAATTTTATTTGTCAAATGCGCCGAATACAACAGGTGTGGACCTTACAGTGAAATGCTTACTTACAAACCCTTAACCAACGATGCAGTTAAGAAAAATACCCAAAAAGTAAAATTAAGTAAAAGGTAAGATAAGAAAAACAAATAATTAAAGAGCAGCAGTGAATAACAATAACGGGGCTATATACAGGGGGTACAGAGTCAATGTGTCAATGTGCGGGGGCACCGGTGTCGAGGTAATTCAGATAATTATGTACTTGCAGGTAGGGTTGTTAAAGTGGCTATGCATAGATAATAACAGAGAGTTGTAGCAGCGTGGGGGGGGGGGGGGGGGGGGGGTGCAAATAGTTTGGTAGCCATTTGATTAGCAGGAGTATTATGGCTTGGGGATAGAAGCTTTTTAGAAGCCTCTTGGACCTAGACTTGACGCTCCGGTACCGCTTGCCATGCGGTAGCAGAGAGAACAGTCTATGAATAGGGAGCCTGGAGTTTGATGATTTTTAGGGCCTTCCTCTGACACCGCCTGGTATAGAGGTCCTGGATGGAAGGAAGCTTGGCCCCGGTGATGTACTGGGCCGTACGCACTACCCTCTGTAGTGCCTTGCGGTCGGAGGCCGAGCAGTTACCATACCAGGCAGTGATGCAACCCGTCAGGATGCTCTCGATGGTGCAGCTGTAACCTTTTGAGGATCTGGGGACCCATGCCAAATCTTTTCAGTCTCCTGAGTGGGAATAGGTTTTGTTGTGCCCTCTTCACGACTGTCTTGGTGTGCTTGGACCATATTAGTTTGTTGTTGATGTGGACGCCAAGGAACTCCACTACAGCCCCGTCAATGAGAATGGGGGCATGCTCGGTCCTCTTTCCCTGTAGTCCACAATCATCTCCTTTGTCTTCATCACGTTGAGGGAGAGGTTGTTGTCCTTGCACCACATGGTCAGGTCTCTGACCTCCTCCCTATAGGCTGTCTCATCGATGTCAGTGATTAGGCCTACCACTGTTGTGTCATCAGCAAACGTAATGATGGTGTTGGAGTTGTGCCAGGCAGTCCAGTCATAAGTGAACAGGGAGTACAGGATGGGACTGAGCACGCACCCCTGAGGTGCCCCGTTTTAAGGATCAGCGTGTTGGATGTGTTGTTACCTACCCTTACCACCTGGGAGCGGCCCGTCAGGAAGTTTAGGATCCAGTTGCACAGGGAGCTGTTTAGTCCCAGGGTCCTTAGCTTAGTGATGAGTTTTGAGGGCACTACGGTGTTGAACGGCGAGCTGTAGTCAATGAATAGCTTTCTCACATAGGTGTTCCTTTTGTCCAGGTGGGAAAGGGCAGTGTGGAGTGCAATAGAGATTGCATCATCTGTGGATCTGTTGGTGCGGTATGCAAATTGGAGTGGGTCCAGGGTTTCTGGGACAATGGTGTTGATGTGAGCCATGACCAGCCTTTCAAAGCATTTCATGGCTACAGACGTGAGTGCTACTGGTCGGTAGTCATTTAGGCAGGTTACTTTAGTGTTCTTGGGCACAGGGACTATGGAGGTCTGCTTGAAACATGTTGGTATTACAGACTCAGACAGGGAGAGGTTGAACATGTCAGTGAAGACACTTTCCAGTTGGTCAGCGCATGCTCGGAGTACACGTCCTGGTAATTCGTCTGGCCCAGCGACCTTGTGAATGTTGACCTGTTTAAAGGTCTTACTAACATCGGCTGTGGAGAGCGTGATCACAGAGTCGTCCGGAACAGCTCATGCTCTCATGCATTCTTCAGTGTTACTAGCCTCGAAGCGAGCATAGAAGCTATTTAGCTCGTCTGGTAGGCTCGTGTCACTGGGCAGCTCTCGGCTGTGCTTCCCTTTGTAGTCTGTAATAGTTTGCAAGCCCTGCCACATCTGACGAGCATCATAGCCGGTGTAGTATGATTTGATCTTAGTCCTGTATTGATGCTTTGCTTGTTTGATGGTTCGTCGGAGGGCATAGCGGGATTTCTTATAAGCTTCCGGGTTAGAGTCCCGCTCATTGAAAGCGGCAGCTCTACCCTTTAACTCAGTGCGAATGTTTCCAGTAATCCATGGCTTCTGGTTGGGGTATGTACGTACGGTCACTGTGGGGACGACGTCCTCAATGCACTTATTGATAAAGCCAGTGACTGATGCAGTGTACTACTCAATGCCATCGGAAGAATCCCGGAACATATTCCAGTCTGTGCTAGCAAAACAGTCCTGTAGTTTAGCATCTGCTTCATCTGACCACTTTGTTATAGACCCAGTCACTGGTGCTTCCTGCTTTAATTTTTGCTTGTAAGCAGGAATCAAGAGGATAGAGTTATGGTCAGATTTGCCAAATGGAGGGCAAGGGAGACCTTTCTACACATCTCCGTGTGTGGAGTAGAGGTGGTCTAGAATTTTTTTACCTCTGGTTGCACATTTAACATGTTGATAGAAATTCGGTAACACTGATTAAAGTTTCTCTGCTTTAAAGTCACCAGCCACTAGTAGCGCCGCCTCTGGATGAGCGTTTTCCTGTTTCCTTATGACGGAATACAGCTCATTTTGTGCGGTTTTAGTTCCAACCTCGCTCTGTATAAAGACAGCTACGGAAAAAAACAGATAATTAAGTCATACACAAGTTTCAAATGCATTCTGTCATTACTAAATGTGTTTATTTTATTTAACCTTTATTTGACTAAGTAAGTTGACTGAGAACACATTCTCATTTACAAAAAGAACCTGGCGAATAGTTACAGGGGAGAGGAGGGGGATGAATGAGCCACTTGGAAGCTGTGGATGATTAGGTGGCCATGATGGCATAAGGGCCAGGAGACTGGGGTTAACAACCCTACTCTTACAATAAGGGCCATGGAATCTTTAGTGACCGCAGAGAGTCAAGACACCTTTTTAATGTCCCATCTGAAAGACGGAACCTTACACATTTATTGATTTTTTACCAAAAGAAAGAGTGCCTCCTACTGGCCCTTCAACACCACTTCCAGCAGCATCTGGTCTCCCATCCAGGGACTGAACAGGACCAACCCTGCTTAGCTTGAGGCAAGCCATCAGAGGGATGCAGGGTGGTATGCTGCTGGTCTAATGTGATAGGTATTTTAACATTACCATTTTTTAACAAACAAATAAACATTTTAAATATTTAATCAGTCGCCTTGCTCAAATTAAGGGGATGATGACGCAATCTGTGCGAAAGGGAGGGAATCTGATTTCATTGGTCCTCAACTCACGGCTCAGAACCTTCATTAAGGATAAATGGAGTTAGTCAGGGAACAGGTTAGTTCTGAAGGATTCTAAACAAATCTAAATGTATGGTATATTTGAGATTCTTCAAAGTAGCCACCCTTTGCCATGACAGCTTTGCACACTCTTGGAATTCTCTCAACCAGCTTCATGAGGTATTCACCTGGAATGCATTTCAATTAACAGGTGTGCCTTGTTAAAAGTTCATTTGTGGAATTTCTTTCCTTCTTAATGCATTTGAGCCAATCAGTTGTGTTGTGACAAGGTAGGGGTGGTATACAGAAGATAGTCCTATTTGGTAAAATACCAAGTCCATATTACGGCAAGAACAGCTCAAATAAGCAAAGAGAAACGACAGTCCATCATTACTTTAAGACATGAACTTTGAACGTTTCTTCAACTGCAGTCGTAAAAACCATCAAGCACTATGATGAAACTGGCTCTCATGAGGACTGCCACAGGAACGGAAGACCCAGAGTTACCTCTGTTGCAGAGGATAAGTTCATTAGAGTTAACTGAACCTCAGATTGCAGCCCAAATAAATTAAAGTAACAGACACATCTAAAAATCAACTGTTCAGAGGAGACTGCGTGAATCAGGCCTTCATGGTCGAATTGCTGCAAAGAAACCACTACTGAAGGACACCAATAAGAAGAGATTTGCTTGGGCCAATTAGACCGGTGGAAATCTGTCCTTTGGTCTGATGAATCCAAATTTGAGATGCAGAGTAGGTGAACGGATGATCCCCACGTGTGGTTCCCATTGCGAAGCATGGAGGAGGAGGTGTGATGGTGCTTTGCTGGTGAAACTGTCATGATTGATTTAGAATTCAAGGCACACTTAACCAGCATGGCTACCACAGCATTCTGCAGCGATACGCCATCCCATCTGATTTGAGCTTAATGGGACTACCATTAGTTTTTCAACAGGACAATGACCCAAAACACACCTGCAGGCTGTGTAAGGGCTATTTGACCAAGAAGGAGGGTGATGGAGTGCTGCATCAGATGACCTGGCCTCCACACTTACCTGACCTCAACCGAATTTAGATGGTTTTGGATGAATTGGACCGCAGAAGGAAAAGCAGCCAACAAGTGCTCAACATATGTGGGAACTCCTTCAACTGTTGGAAAAGCATTCCTCATGAAGCTGGTTGAGAGAATGCCAAGAGTGTGCAAAGCTGTCATCAAGGCAAAGGGTGGCTACTTACATATTTTGATTTGTTTAACACTTTTTTGGTTACTACATGTTTCCATATGTGTTATTTCATAGTTTTGATGTCTTCACTATTATTCTACAATGTAGACAATAGTAAAAATAAAGAAAAACCCTTGAATGAGTAGGTCTGTCCAAACTTTTGACTGGTACTGTACATTTTCAGCCTCACACACCAGGAGGATTCAAACCATTTCTGTGAAATTGCCGGTAAGACATGCCAATCTAAACAGATTTCTGACAAAAATACTTATTATGATGAGCTAGTTATCTCCCTACACAGCTTGCTATGATAACATATCACAGAAATATTCTTCACAACAGCTTACAAATATTTACCAGAAACCACTGTCTGCCTTTACAATGGCTTGTGACACCAGTTATATCACGCTTGTAAGAGCACAGAACAGTAACTTGTCAGTTCTACGACGGGGTAAAGGAAGATCAACTGTCAGAGGTAGAACCTTTCTTCCACTGGCTACAGAACAGTACACTCACCGGAGCCAGCTACAGAACACTGGCTACAGAACAGTACACTCACCGGAGCCGGCTACAGAACACTGGCTACAGAACACTGGCTACAGAACAGTACACTCACCGGAGCCAGCTACAGAACACTGGCTACAGAACAGTACTCTCACCGGAGCCAGCTACAGAACACTGGCTACAGAACACTGGCTACAGAACAGTACACTCACCGGAGCCAGCTACAGAACACTGGCTACAGAACAGTACACTCACCGGAGCCAGCTACAGAACACTGGCTACAGAACACTGGCTACAGAACACTGGCTACAGAACAGTACACTCACCGGAGCCAGCTACAGAACACTGGCTACAGAACAGTACACTCACCGGAGCCAGCTACAGAACACTGGCTACAGAACAGTACACTCACCGGAGCCAGCTACAGAACACTGGCTACAGAACAGTACACTCACCGGAGCCGACTACAGAACACTGGCTACAGAACACTGGCTACAGAACAGTACACTCACTGGAGCCAGCTACAGAACACTGGCTACAGAACAGTACACTCACCGGAGCCGGCTACAGAACACTGGCTACAGAACACTGGCTACAGAACAGTACACTCACCGGAGCCGGCTACAGAACACTGGCTTCAGAACAGTACACTCACCGGAGCCGACTACAGAACACTGGCTACAGAACACTGGCTACAGAACAGTACACTCACCGGAGCCGGCTACAGAACACTGGCTACAGAACACTGGCTACAGAACAGTACACTCACCGGAGCCGACTACAGAACACTGGCTACAGAACACTAGCTTCAGAACAGTACACTCAACAGAGCCCAGAGCTTACTGGTAAAACAGCACCTACATACTGTGTTGCAATTCACAGGTAAATGTCTCACACTTACCCCCTACGGCTGCCAATGAAGTGTTGCGTCCCAGCATGGGAGGAGTGTACACACACACACAAAGGGCGGGTTGATCAAAGGGTTGATGCTTGGCTGAGACAGATGCGTATTTGCCGGGTATGTTTCTGGGCGCTCGTGTATGTGTATATGTGTGTGCGCGTGTTTTCACACGTGCAGAGGCATGAATTAATTATGTTCTCTATGAACAAGCTTGCTTATTACAATACCACAACACAGAATGCTCTACGCTATCTAGCAGTTATTTAAATGACAATTTCTTTATGATAACTAGGGGATTAGTAGGAACATAATTAGCTGCTTATTTTATTTGGTTACTTACAAGTACTGGTAGTTTTGAGAACATAAAGTACAGTCATTGGTTTCAAAACACACATTACATTCTAGGACGGCACACATTAAAATATGTGTTGAATCAAGGTCAACACAGTGTACTAGTAATTTTGTAATTACTCCAATTCTTGATAATGATCAATGACGAGAACACTCATGAATTCCTTTTAAAGGAATTATTCATAAATTATTCATAAAATCCCTGCACAACTTCGATTTGGGAGTTGATATAAGTACATTTTCTAACTTTTAAGTGTATGAAGTAGCTGCCCCCAATGATTCCATTAGCCTTTGGTTGGGGAAAGCTATTGCTACGCAGAGGCTTCTGAACGTTACTAAATAACCCAAATATGTACTTCAAATTCTGTCTGGGTCGGTTGGCAACAGCCTAGGTAAGTGAAAAATCATCAGTGAACCATTCCTTTAAGAGCTGTAACTAATGTCAGTCATATCTTACAGGTTAATGAACTGGCAATAGACTGCACATTTGTTGGCTCCTACCAACGTGCATTAAAGTGCATGCCTTCTCTGTGTTAATGTTTTCGAGTTGATGTTTGCGCCAAACCCCTGTTCCCTGGCTGTTTGTGAGTCAGTCATGCCATGGTCCCATGTGGCTTAGTTGATAGAGCATGGGGCTTGCAACGTCAGGGTTGTGGTTTCGATTACCACGGGGGACCAGTACTGTCACGCCCTGGCCATAGAGAGGTTTTAATTCTCTATTTTGGTTAGGCCAGGGTGTGACTAGGGTGGGCATTCTAGTTTCTTTATTTCTATGTTTTGTAATTCTATGTTTTGGCCGGGTATGGTTCTCAATCAGGGACAGCTGTCTATCGTTGTCTCTGATTGGGAATCATACTTAGGCAGCCTTTTTTCCTTTGGTGTTTGTGGGTAGTTATCTTTGTTAGTGGCACTAATGCCCTGTTAAGCTTCACGGTCGTTTCTTAGTTTTCTTGGCGACATTTACTATAATAAAAGAAAATGTACGCTCACCACGCTGCACCATGGTCTCCTTCCGACGACGGCCGTGACAGAATAAAAAATATGAAAAATGTATGTAAGTTGTTCTGGAGCGTCTGCTAAATGACAAAAAAATATTTAAAATGTATAAGAATAATTTGTTATCAAATTAAAACAGCAGCAGAAGAGCCTGAATGTGATTGACAGATTTACTCAACACCTGTCTATTACTGCATCTTTCCTTCTGAAAAGAGCAAAAACATATATGCAACAATTTCAACGATTTTACTGAGTTTGGTATTTTATTAGGATCTTTATTAGCTGTTGCAAAAGCAGCAGCTACTCTTCCCGGGTTCCACACAGAACATGAAACATAATACAGAACATTAATAGAGAAGAACAGCTCAAGGACAGAACTACATCATCTTTTTTTAAAGTTCATATAAGGAAATCTGTCAACTGAAATAAATTCATTAGGCCCTAATCTATGGATTTCACATGACTGGGCAGGGGTGCAGCCATGGGTGGGCTAGGGAGGGCATAGACCCACCCACTTGGAAGCCACGACCTGCCAATCAGAATTAGTTTTTCCCCACAAAAGGGCTTTATTACAGACAGAAATAATCCATAGTTTCATCAGCTGTATGCATGGTTGTTCTCAGACGATCCTGCAGATGAAGAAGACGGATGTGGAGGTCCTGGTCTGGTGAGATTACACGTGGTCTGTGGTTGTCAGGCCGGTTGGACGTAATGCTAAATTCTCTAAAACAACATTGGAGGCGGTTTATGGTAGAGAAATTAACATTAAATTATCTTCCAATTGCACTTGAGACATCTGTGGCATTGTGTTGTGTGACAAAACTGGACATTTTAGAGTGGCATTTTATTGTCCCCAGCACAAGGTGCACCTGTGTAATGGTCATGCTGTTTAATCAGCTTCGTGATATGCCACACCTGTCAGGTGGATTGATTATCTTGGAAAAAGGAGAAATGCTCACTAACAGGGATGTAATCAAATTTGTGCACAACAATTTTGAGAAATAAGCTTTTGGTGCATATGGAACATTTCTGGGATCTTTTATTTCAGATCATGAAACACAGGACCAAAACTTTACATGTTGAGTTTATATTTTTGTTCAGAATAACTATTTTCTCTCACACACCCACACAACCATGTCCACAACAGAAACAAATAGAAACTGTATCTATACAGCCAACACAGACACATGTCCTTTAGGCCTACCAAGGTGAATATAGAACTGTCAGGCCCTTTAGACCCCTGGCTTGACACAGTACCATGGTGAATTGATCCTAGTTCTTCTCCGGGTAGAAGAACTAGGATTAACACCCCTCCCCAAATCCTGACCACATCCATCAGGAGGGGAAACACCAAACTGATCTTTAGTTCCGTGTAATTTCATTATTTTTATATAGATGTGTTAGTTCTGGGTTGGGAACATGATAGATCTCCAGGACCAGCGTTGCCTACCCCCTGGTTTAGCCTATCAATTACATAAACTGATTAATGAAGTTGCCAGTGAGACAGGAAAGCCAGCAGGATGGGGGCCCTGGAGGTCTGTCTGTAGAGTTATAAAGCATAGGCCTACTGCTCGGTCTGTCTGGGTCTCAGACTCCATGCTGACTTTGGCTAGCTAGGAGAGTAATCAAGTCTCCCTATTCTCCCAAAGCTATGCATCTGACACTTTAAGTCATAGCTTGTGAAGTACAAAAGAGAGAGCGGATGGGTCAGATATATTAGTCTACAGACAGAGAATAGATCCCTCCCAGGACCAGAGGGCTTAGTGCTTCACTGGGGCCTTTGTAAAGAAAAAGTCTGCTACCACGTCAGAGAAATCAAGAGAGAACAGATGAAGTCAGGCTGGGCGCGGACACGCTCACTCCTCCTCTCTCCGTCTTTCTTTCAATCTTACAACAAAGGATTTGTAAAAAGCCCTTTGTTGAGTGAAGGCCCGAAGAGCCAAGGTGTGTGTGCACTGAACAGGGTCTGAAAGGTGTGTGTGGTTGAGCATCAAGCAGGGTTTGAGAGGTGTGTGTTTGTGGCTCAGGTGTGAGTGGGTGTGCTAGGTCTGTTCTATATGATTATGGGAGACAGACATGTCCTCAGATCTGTTCTGATGGATCCTCTGTCTGGCCCGTAGGTTCCGCTACCGCCACTCCCCTTACTCTCCACTACCAGCTGCATGCCGATTTATATAACACCCACCCAAACTCCAGGGCTGCACTTTAGTCTTCTGTTCCTGTCTTATTAGACACTGATTGGTTATGGTACTGACTGACCACTCCTCCAAAAATACATCAGAGTTGACAAAGTCTTTAATCAAATGATACTGTAAGAAGTTGAAAACAAGGTAAGATATGTTTTGTCCTGTGAACAGCTGCTCGTTATAGTTCTGCCCTCTCATAGAAGTAGCAAAATTAGAGGTTATAAAATAAATGTTGCTTCTAGTATCAAGCGTAACAGGCATCTTCTGAAAATAGTGCTCCTTCTTTGTGCAGTCTAATTGAAGCCAGAAACGTGTAACATCTGAACAAAAGGCTATTACAGTAAAACTTCTGTTTCACACTGCTGTTTCATCCATCTTGCTCTCCTTTCTATTCTTTTGCTCAATCTTTACGGTACTCACTGAAGTTCACTCGTAAACAATTATTTTAGACCCAGTGTTTTTTTTAAACAGGTGTTTATTTGCTGAAATGTGTGCCAATACCCGGCTACTAAAAGGGACAGGCGGCTATTTGAGACTGGGCGGTTAATTGAAGTTTTACGGTATTACTGTACGTCACGGTGCTGACTGTGTTCTAATTCCATATTAGCAACTGCGTATAAAGTTCTTCAAGGACACGTCATAATGAGATCTGGATTGATGCAGACCAAAGAAAAGCATGGAGGACCACCAAAATTGGCAGCCTTAAGGTCAAAAGAATATTAACCATGGCCACCCCCAAACACCATCAGGGGCTCCAGACCAAACACAATGAGACTACACACAAATACCCTCCTTCACTGTGTAGGCTGAACACACTCATTTTACAGATGTTAGCATCCGGAAGGAACTGTCTGACTGTCGTGATTTTTTTCTATACGGTATGACTTTACTCGCATAAAAACTGTGGATTTAAATGTGGTTAGTGACTGACAACAGAGAAACTGCTGATGCACCACCACATTTCTGAATGTCACCTTGTGTATTCTACTATTCTAACTCTTAACAGTAAGTTAAGACACCGACTGAGTTCTTAAAAAAAAGTAAGGAAGATATGATTTCCATCTCAGAACTCATTTTTTATGGAGTTTCCCACCCGATGACCTTAAGAGTTAGACGTAAATCTTTGAGTTTAAGCAGTTTATTTTGTCTCGCCAACCGAGTGTTTGAAAATAAAACCAAATTTATCCACTATAACACCTTCATCTAGTCTTAACCCCAGAATGTACTTCTGGTGTACCAAAACGCAATGATGCTGTCCGTCTGATCGAGGAGGGACTCACCGTACTCAGCTGACCCCAGACCCCACAAAGTGACAGGTGAGCATCACTCCAGGAGTGTGTGGAGGCGTGATGTGTGATTACCTTGTTACTGTTTTGCTATGAGCTTGTATAGATAAAAATTGGCAGAATATTATCAATGACTTATCAACAGCTGTAACAAGTTGTCCCTAGTATATAAAAAGACCCACGTGTGTACTAAACGCATGCAAAATGTATTTTTTGCATATCCCACTCCCCCCGACACCCTCAGAAAGTGGGGTCACAGCCAGGGATTAATGGTAATAGATTGGACTTATACAGTGCACCCACCTAGGTGACGCACGGCAACCATTTTTGTGCCAGAACGCTCACCACACATCAGCTATGGTTTCCATGTGTTTGATGCCATTCCATTTGCTCCTTTATGGCCATTATTATGAGCCGTCCTCCCCTCAGTAGACTCAACTGACAATAAGAGCCAAGGGATTTGTTATGACCACAGTGAGTCAGGACACCCGTTTAACGTCCCATCCGAAAGATGGCAATGTCCCCTTCACTGCCCTGGAGCATTGGGATCTCCATAGACCAGAGGGAAGAGTGCCCCCTATTGGCCTCCAACACCACTTCCAACAGCATCTGGTCTCCCATCTAATGACCAACCCTGCTTCGCTACAGAGGCAAGCCAGCAGTGGGATGAAGGGTGGTATTCTGCTGGTATGCAGCCATTGACATTAATATGAAACATTCACAACGTAGCAAGCTATTTAATCTAATATACATGTAAAGAACAAACTAAATCAAGAAGTAGGCTGGCTGGCTGGCTAATGTAAAACACAAATTCACAAACAAACCAAGGCGGTGTCAGAGGAAGGCCCTAAAAATTGTCAAAGACCCCAGCCACCCCAGTCATAGACTGTTCTCTCTACTACCGCATGGCAAGCAGTACCGGAGTGCCAAGTCTAGGACAAAAAGGCTTCTCATCAGTTTTTACCCCAAGCCATAAGACTCCTGAACAGGTAATCAAATGGCTACCCGGACTATTTGCATTGTGTGCCCCCCCAACCCCTCGTTTACGCTGCTGCTACTCTCTTTTTATCACATATGCATAGTCACTTTAACTATACATTCATGTACATACTACCTCAATTGGCCCGACCAACCAGTGCTCCCGCACATTGGCTAATCGGGCTATCTGCATTGTGTCCCGCCACCCACCAACCTCTCTTTTACACTACTGCTACTCTCTGTTCCTCATATATGCATAGTCACTTTAACCATATGTACATACTACCTCAATCAGCCTGACTAACCGGTGTCTGTATGTAGCCTTGCTACTTTTATAGCCTCGCTATTGTATATAGCCTGTCTTTTTACTGTTGTTTTATTTCTTTACTTACCCATTGTTCACCTTGTATTCGGCGCACCTGGCAAATAAACTTTGATTTCATTTGATAATCCACAAACAGAGGACTCTTATTCACACAAACAGGAGCTGATGGAGAAGAAACGAGAAGAGTCGGTGAATAATGCTGGGCAATAAAATGGAGGGTGGCGTGGGCTGCCATGTCACCTGTCCCGTCAGCAGGTTCCTCCTCTGCCTAGGGACAGCTGCTCTCCCCAGGATATGAATATGAACACAGACTATGAATATGGAGGAGGGAGGAGACGACCTGCTCTCTATTTCCATCTCAGATCTCATTGTTTATGGACAGCATGCTTGTCTGAGATTCCCACCCGATGACCTGAAGAGTTAGACGTAAATCTGTGGGAGTTTAAACAGTTTATTTTGTCTCGCCGACCGGGTGCTTGAAAAGGAATGTGGTTCAAGGGAGTTTAAACAGTTTCTTTTGTCTCGCCGACCGGGTGCTTGGAAAGGAATGTGGATCAGCGTAATTACTTCAAAGGCACTTCAAAGGCTCATTGATGCTTAAGACGAGGGCGGAAACAAAAAAAAACTTGTTTAATTGAGAATGAGGTCAATAGAAGTGAGTTTTGAAGTGAACATATAAGTAATGACATGGGGCGCCAGTGGGCGGCAAAGCCTACCCCTCAACAAATCCCTAACCTTGAGAAAACCTTCACCCAATGTCCAAACACTAACAAACAACCCTAACCTTTGAGACAATCTACATCTAACATCCTAACCCCAACACAACCAAATCCATCACTATAGCATAAACCTTCATCTAACGTCCTAACCCCAACACAACCAAATCCATTCCCTATAGCATAAACACATAACCCTTACCTCATAAACCCAAGGCAATCCTCACACCTAAAGACCAAATATGCCTCATACTACAACCCTATCTCACCATAAACCTAGCTACTTTATGACCTTAACAAAATAAAAATAAACACTTCACCTACTTACCTCAATACCAGCATGAACAAGCACCTGAACCTTAAAAACAAACTAACTCTCATTGTTTTCCAGGACTGCTTCACACAATTACCTCATCAGGCTGACTCATCGTACTTAGCTGACCATTGACCCCATAAAATGATGGCTGAGCATCACTCCAGCAGTGTGTGGAGGGGTGCTGTGTGGTTACCTTTCTACCATTATGCTATGATCCTGGATATTGCCAGGGATTTTAGAGAGAGATAGAGAGAGAGAGAGAGAGAGAGAGAGAGAGAGAGAGAGAGAGAGAGAGAGAGAGAGAGAGAGAGAGAGAGAGAGAGAGAGAGAGAGAGAGAGAGAGAGAGACAGAGAGACAGAGAGAGAGAGAGAGAGAGAGAGAGAAATGAAATCACACCCTCAGAAGAACTGGCCTGGTTCATAAACCCCTTCATTATATCCTGCACTTCTCACCAATATTCCGTAATTTTCCGGGCCACTGAATAGGAATGTTTTTTCCTCAAAAGCACTGTGGGTTTCGCTGAGATGGAAAATCCCCAGAATCACGAAGTAATAACTTTATTTTAGTATATTAGCATGACAGAGTAGCATGGTGCTGCGGTGTGGTGTCGGTGTTCTGTTGTTCCACTGAAGGACACGCAATTAGAGATTGAGACGGAAAAACGGATTAGCTTCGTGTTCTGCTAGCATCGTTAATACCACCAATTTCCCCTCTCATCTGCTTCAGCTTGTAGATAAGGAAGTCAAATAAGGTCCTGGCACAAAACAAATCAAAGAGCTATTAGCTAAAATGAGTAAGACAATAAGTAAACTTCTCTCTCTCTGCCATCCATTCTCCTTTCTGTCTTTCCATCCTTTTTTCTCGGTCTCTGATATATTTTGGGTGCTAATTTGTGAATTTAGTATTGGCTGGGATTAGTTTTGTGGTTACTTCACAGAGAGGGTGGATTACTGGCTGGGACTATAGTGGGGTGGGATTAGGGGAGGGCACCATGTCTTCTGTACCCCACACACCATTCATTCACAACTCCAAAGAATGAAGGATGGAGGAGATGAAGGGAGAAGGGAACCAAGTCATCTGTCTGTATGGTGCCCTTCATTCACTGGGCTTGTGTTTGAAGCTCAATCTCCCCGGCCTCCTGAAAACTGACAATGGTTCCCCATTTCTGGATGTCAAACAATGTAACATGGCTTTATACTACATAGTCGCTCAAAGTTATGTCCACTTTCAAACACAAGCCCATACTTCAGTTTATTTAGTCAATCTTTTCTTAACTCTAATTTCTTAAAACTGTATCATTGGTTAAGGGCTTCTAAGTAAGCATTTCACAGTAAGGTCTACACCTGCTGTATTCAGAGCATGTGACGAATAAAATGTGATTTAATTTGTCATATATGACGGTGTTGTCCGATGAGAGAGTGCAATCAAGCCCTGTAATTGGATCTATTGTCAGGAGAGTCAGGGACAGAGAGCAAGGGATGTCCCCTGACTGCCTATCTCTGCTAAAAGACTCTCTCTACGAGCCCTCTGTGGTTTATGAAGAGGTCCGACACATGTACCTGATGATGAAATCTATCTCATAGGCCTAAAAACATTTCTCCTGTCAACGGCCAAAAGTGGCCAAAAGATTAAAGTACAACCTTTTGGGGTGATTTATGACTGGCTGGATTACACAAAGACAACTGCTTCATCTTCTTGGTGACAGCAGACCAGACGGGAACAGAAACGCAACGTCTTGGTGACAGCGGACCAGACGGGAACAGAAACACATCTTCTCAGTGACAGCAGACCAGACGGGAACAGAAACGCAACGTCTCGGTGACAGCGGACCAGACGAGAACAGAAACACAACGTCTTAGTGACAGCAGACCAGACGGGAACAGAAATGCAACGTCTTAGTGACAGCGGACCGGATAGGAACAGAAATGCAGCGTCAGACAGGTTGTCTGGTGTAATACAGGTCAGACAGACAGGTTGTCTGGTGTAATACAGGTCAGACAGACAGGTTGTCTGGTGTACCACATGTCAGACAGGTTTTCTGGTGTAATACAGGTCAGACAGACAGGTTGTCTGGTGTAATACAGGTCAGACAGACAGGTTGTCTGGTGTAATACAGGTCAGACAGACAGGTTGTCTGGTGTACCACATGTCAGACAGGTTTTCTGGTGTAATACAGGTCAGACAGACAGGTTGCCTGGTGTAATACAGGTCAGACAGACAGGTTGTCTGGTGTAATACAGGTCAGACAGACAGGTTGTCTGGTGTACCACATGTCAGACAGGTTGTCTGGTGTAATACAGGTCAGACAGACAGGTTGTCTGGTGTAATACAGGTCAGACAGACAGGTTGTCTGGTGTACCACATGTCAGACAGGTTGTCTGGTGTAATACAGGTCAGACAGACAGGTTGTCTGGTGTAATACAGGTCAGACAGACAGGTTGCCTGGTGTACCAAATGTCAGACAGACAGGCTGTCTGGTGTAATACAGGTCAGACAGACAGGTTGTCTGGTGTAATACAGGTCAGACAGACAGGTTGCCTGGTGTACCAAATGTCAGACAGACAGGCTGTCTGGTGTAATACAGGTCAGACAGACAGGTTGTCTGGTGTAATACAGGTCAGACAGACAGGTTGTCTGGTGTAATACAGGTCAGACAGACAGGTTGTCTGGTGTACCACATGTCAGACAGGTTGTCTGGTGTAATACAGGTCAGACAGACAGGTTGTCTGGTGTAATACAGGTCAGACAGACAGGTTGCCTGGTGTACCAAATGTCAGACAGACAGGCTGTCTGGTGTAATACAGGTCAAACAGACAGGTTGTCTGGTGTAATACAGGTCAGACAGACAGGTTGTCTGGTGTAATACAGGTCAGACAGACAGGTTGCCTGGTGTACCAAATGTCAGACAGACAGGCTGTCTGGTGTAATACAGGTCAAACAGACAGGTTGTCTGGTGTAATACAGGTCAGACAGACAGGTTGTCTGGTGTACCACATGTCAGACAGACATGTTGTCTGGTGTACCACATGTCAGACAGACATGTTTTCTGCTGTACCACATGTCAGACAGACAGGTTGTCTGGTGTAATACAGGTCAGACAGACAGGTTGTCTGGTGTAATACAGGTCAGACAGACAGGTTGTCTGGTGTACCACATGTCAGATAGACAGGTTTTCTGCTGTACCACATGTCAGACAGAAAGGTTGTCTGGTGTACCACATGTCAGACAGACAGGTTGTCTGGTGTAGTGAACAACACAGCCAGAGTGGAGAGGAGGGAGAGGTAGAGGAGGGGAGAGGGGGAGAGAGAGGGAGAGATGTGGAAGGATGGGATAAGATTGGCTCAAGGTGTCAGGAATGGTTTTAAGGGTTTAAAGGTTGATCAGAGCTATACTATAAATCTGTCTGCTTGGAGATGGGGCCTAATAGGCCATTCTAGCTCTACTTAAACAGCAAGCTGTAGAGCCTTACCTCTACTCTTTGTAAACCCCATTTGCACAATAATAACAATAATAATAATAATAAAAATGCAATTTTGCAGAAGCCTTTATCCAAATTAACTTAAGAGTCATGCGTGGATCCATTTTACATACAGTATCGGTGGCCCCGGGAATCTAAACCATAATCCAGATGCTGCAGGCTCCATGCTCAATTAACTGATCCATAGAGGACCAACACATTCAACATCCAACACTTCAATTAGCTGAGCTTTCACACTTTAGCCTAGGTGATGAGAAAACTTAATTTGAATCTATCTATATACACTGAGTGTACAAAACATTGATGTCACTTGTTGTATCCACTTGAAGTTGGAAGTTTACATACACTTAGGTTAAAGTCATTAAAACTAATTTTTCAACCACTACACACATTTCTTGTTAACAAACTATAGCTTTGGCAAGTCGGTTAGGACATCTACTTCGTGCATGACACACGTAATTTTTCCAACAATTGTTAACAGAGAGATTATTTCACTTATAATTCACTGTATCGCAATTCCAGTGGGTCAGAAGTTTACATACAATAAGTTGACTGTGCCTTTAAACAGCTTGGAAAATTCCAGAAAATTATGTCATGGCTTTAGAAGCTTCTGATAGGCTAATTTACATAATTTGAGTCAAATGGAGGTGTACCTGTGGATCTATTTCAAGGCCTACCTTCAAACTCAGTCTCTCTTTGCTTGACATCATGGGAAAATCAAAAGAAATCAGCCAAGACCTCAGAAAAAATTGTTTACCTCCACAAGTCTGGTTCATCCTTGGGAGCAATTTCCAAACGCCTGAAGGTACCATGTTCATCTGTACAAACAATAGTACGCAAGTATAAACATCATGGGACCACGCAGCCGTCATACCGTTCAGGAAGGAGACGCATTCTGTCTCCTAGAGATGAACGTACTTTGGTGCGAAAAGTGCAAATCAATCCCAGAACAGCAGCAAAGGACCTTGTGAAGAAGCTGGAGGAAACTGGTACAAAAGTATCTATATCCACAGTAAAACGAGTCCTATATCGATCCACAGTAAAACGAGTCCTATATCGACATAACCTGAAAGGCCGCTCAGCAAGGAAGAAGCCACTGCTCCAAAACCGCCAGAAAAAAGCCAGACTACGGTTTGCAACTGCACATGGGGACAAAGATCGTACTTTTTGGAGAAATGTCCTCTGGTCTGATGAAACAAAAATAGAACTGCTTGGCCATAATGACTATTGTTATGTTTGGAGGAAAAAGGGAGAGGCTTGCAAGCCGAAGAACACCATCCCAACCGTGAAGCACGGGGGCTGGCAGCATCATGTTGTGGGGGTGCTTTGCTGCAGGAGGGACTGGTGCACTTCACAAAATAGATAGCATCATGGGTCTTCCAAATGGACAATGACCCCAAGCATACTTCCAAAGTTGTGACAAAATTACTTAAGGACAACAAAGTCAAGGTATTAGAGTGGCCATCACAAAGCCCTGACCTCAATCCTATAGACAATTTGTTGGCAGAACTGAAAAAGCGTGTGCGAGCAAGGAGGCCTACAAACCTGACTCAGTTACATCAGCTCTGTCAGGAGGAATGGGCCAAAATTCACCCTCCCATTGTGGGAAGCTTGTGGAAGGCTACCCGAAACATTTGACCCAAGTTAAACAATTAGGCAATGCTACCAAATACTAAATTAGTGTATGTAAACTTGAAATAAATCCTTCTCTCTACTATTATTCTGACATTTCACATTCTTAATAAAATAAAGTGGTGATCCTAACTGACTTAAGACAGGGAATTTCTACTAGGATTAAATGTCAGGAATTGTGAAAAACTGAGTTTAAATGTATTTGGCTAAGGTGTATGTAAACTTCCAATTTCAACTGTAAATCAGTGTAGATGAAGGGGAGGAGACAGGTTAAAGAATAATTTTTGTAAAGCCTTGAGACATCTGAGACATGGATTGTGTATGTGTGCCATTCAGAGAGTGAATGGGAAAGACACTAGCATGAGTGTGTCAAGAACTGCAATGTTGCTGGATTTTTTTCACGCTCAACAGTTTCCCGTGTGTATCAAGAATGGTTCAACACCAAAGAACATCCAGCCTACTTGACAACTGTGGGAAGCATTGGAGTCAACATGGGCCAGCATCCATGTGGAGCGCTTTCGACAACTTGAGGCTGTTCATGACCCTGTATTAAGGTCTACAGTGTATGACCCCGTATTAAGGTCTACAGTGTATGAGCCCGTATTAAGGTCTACAGTGTATGACCCTGTATTAAGGTCTACAGTATATGACCCTGTATTAAGGTCTACAGTGTATGACCCTGTATTAAGGTCTACAGTGTATGACCCTGTATTAAGGTCTACAGTGTATGACCCCGTATTAAGGCCTACAGTGTATGACCCCGTATTAAGGCCTACAGTGTATGACCCCGTATTAAGGTCTACAGTATATGACCCCGTATTAAGGTCTACAGTGTATGACCCCGTATTAAGGTCTACAGTGTATGACCCCGTATTAAGGTCTACAGTATATGACCCTGTATTAAGGTCTACAGTGTATGACCCTGTATTAAGGTCTACAGTGTATGACCCTGTATTAAGGTCTACAGTATATGACCCTGTATTAAGGTCTACAGTGTATGACCCTGTATTAAGGTCTACAGTGTATGACCCTGTATTAAGGCCTACAGTGTATGACCCTGTATTAAGGTCTACAGTGTATGACCCTGTATTAAGGTCTACAGTATATGACCCTGTATTAAGGTCTACAGTATATGACCCTGTATTAAGGTCTACAGTATATGACCCTGTATTAAGGCCTACAGTGTATGACCCTGTATTAAGGTCTACAGTGTATGACCCTGTATTACTACACTGAACAAAAATATAAATGCAACACGCAACAATTTCAAAGATTTCAAAGAGTTACAGTTCATATAGGGAATCAGTCAATTGAAATAAATTAGGCCCTAATCTATGGATTTCACATGACTTGGCAGGGGTTAAGCCATAGGTGGGCTTGGGAGGGCATAGACCCAGATGGAAATAATGCAGTTGGAAAAACAAACTCCAAGTATAGAAGCTACAAAGCAAAATAAAAAAATGATGCGTCGAGAGAAGGAAATGAACGGGTAGAGAAGAAGCTACGTCGAGAAACAAGAACTGATGTTGAGAGAGGGGAGGGAAATTAAGGGGTGGTTAAGAGAAATAGGCCTATCAATTTATTTTTGATTTTTGATTTAACTAGGCAAGTCGGTAAAAAAAAAAAAATGTTTACAATAACGGCCTACCGGGGAACAGTGGGTTAACTGCCTTGTTCAGGGGCAGAACGACAGATGTTTTACCTTGTCAGCTCGGGGATTCGATCCAGCAACCTTTCGGTTACTGGCCCAACGCTCTAACCACTAGGCTCCCTGCCGCCCCAAAGAACATTGCAGACATTTTTTTGTGTTGAATGGAAATGTTGAATAGACATGGCTCAGTCATTTTGATAGACTACAGAATCATGTTGAATGGACATGACTCAGTCATTTTTGATAGACTACAGAATCATGTTGAATAGACGTGGCTCAGGCATTTTGATAGACTACAGAATCATGTTGAATAGACATGACTCAGTCATGTTGATAGACTACAGAATCATGTTGAATAGACATGACTCAGTCATTTTGATAGACTACAGAATCATGTTGAATGGACATGGCTCAGTCATTTTGATAGACTACAGAATCATGTTGAATCAATGACTGAGTCATGTCTATTGATACTGTGAACCATCAGATCCTCCTCTCCACCCTCTCCGAGTTGGGCATCTCCGGCGCGGCCCACGCTTGGATTGCGTCCTACCTGACAGGTCGCTCCTACCAGGTGGCGTGGCGAGAATCTGTCTCCGCACCACGTGCTCTCACCACTGGTGTCCCCCAGGGCTCTGTTCTAGGCCCTCTCCTATTCTCGCTATACACCAAGTCACTTGGCTCTGTCATATCCTCACATGGTCTCTCCTATTATTGCTACGCAGACGACACACAATTAATCTTCTCCTTTCCCCCTTCTGATAACCAGGTGGCGAATCGCATCTCTGCATGTCTGGCAGACATATCAGTGTGGATGACGGATCACCACCTCAAGCTGAACCTCGGCAAGACGAAGCTGCTCTTCCTCCCGGGGAAGGACTGCCCATTCCATGATCTCGCCATCACGGTTGACAACTCCATTGTGTCCTCCTCCCAGAGTGCTAAGAACCTTGGCGTGATCCTGGACAACACCCTGTCGTTCTCAACTAACATCAAGGCGGTGACCCGTTCCTGTAGGTTCATGCTCTACAACATTCGCAGAGTACGACCCTGCCTCACACAGGAAGCGGCGCAGGTCCTAATCCAGGCACTTGTCATCTCCCGTCTGGATTACTGCAACTCGCTGTTGGCTGGGCTCCCTGCCTGTGCCATTAAACCCCTACAACTCATCCAGAACGCCGCAGCCCGTCTGGTGTTCAACCTTCCCAAGTTCTCTCACGTCACCCCGCTCCTCCGCTCTCTCCACTGGCTTCCAGTTGAAGCTCGCATCCGCTACAAGACCATGGTGCTTGCCTACGGAGCTGTGAGGGGAACGGCACCTCCGAACCTTCAGGCTCTGATCAGGCCCTACACCCAAACAAGGGCACTGCGTTCATCCACCTCTGGCCTGCTCGCCTCCCTACCTCTGAGGAAGTACAGTTCCCGCTCAGCCCAGTCAAAACTGTTCGCAGCTCTGGCACCCCAATGGTGGAACAAACTCCCTCACGACGCCAGGTCAGCGGAGTCAATCACCACCTTCCGGAGACACCTGAAACCCCACCTCTTTAAGGAATACCTAGGATAGGATAAAGTAATCCTTCTAACCCCCCCCCCCCCCCCCCCCCCCCCTTAAAAGATTTAGATGCACTATTGTAAAGTGGTTGTTCCACTGGATATCATAAGGTGAATGCACCAATTTGTAAGTCGCTCTGGATAAGAGCGTCTTTTAAATGACTTAAGTGTAAATGTAATGTTGAATAGACATGGCTCAGTCATTTTGATAGACTACAGAATCATGTTGAATGGACGTGGCTCAGTCATGTTGATAGACTACAGAATCATGTTGAATGGACATGGCTCAGTCATTTTGATAGACTACAGAATCATGTTGAATGGACGTGGCTCAGTCATGTTGATAGACTACAGAATCATGTTCAATGGACATGACTCAGTCATTTTGATAGACTACAGAATCATGTTGAATGGACGTGGCTCAGTCATGTTGATAGACTACAGAATCATGTTGAATGGACATGGCTCAGTCATTTTGATAGACTACAGAATCGTGAACTGTAAGTTCTACATAGTACATGTCTATGCTCAGAACATAACATAGCACTGCATTGAATAAGGCTCATGTTAGTTATACAACTTAGTTTTCTTATGAATGTTTCAGCCTAATATAGTGTTTCACAGAGAGAGACTAGACTCTGGATGCACCACAGAATGCCTGTTGTGATAAGTAGGCAGGCCCAAGCCTTGTGAATAAACATTGTTTGGCGACATGCACATAATTTGGACTCACGGGGATTCATCCAGCGAAATACTTCATTCAGAAGGTCTGTACTGTGTTGATGCCTATCCTCAAATGACCTGCCTGCCTCCCTCCCTCCACCAACCTTCGTTTTAGAGGCTTTTAAAATCTCCAGGTCAAAACCTTCTCATCTAAAATAATCTATTATTAATACCAACAGACCGCACAACAAATGGCAGCCTTTCTACTGTAATGCTGAGCAGCAACCCTTGTACTGCACGGCTTTAGGGTAAGCAAGAAAATAACACACACTACAAATAACTGTTTAATTCATGAATAGCAATTAAACAGTCCAGTAGTTCTGGATGTGTTTTTACTGGTGATGTCAGCAGCCAGGGGTAACTTCCTGACAGACTTCACTAAAGCCCCCATACACCCCTATCACCCCCACCAACCTCCCCCTATACCCCCACAAACCCTATATGGGAACTGTCAGTTAGTGACACACCTGTCCTCTTGTGAATAGGGCTGTTTGTGTTCCTCTCTCTCCTTCTCATTTTTCTTTCTTTCTCATTCCCTCAGTCTTCTCTGTCTTTCGTCTGTGGGGGACTGCAGTCAACCCACTGTTGTTAGTTTCCGCTGTAAGCCATGCTGCATCAGTATACTAACAGGAGAAAAAAACAAGCCGGACTTAACCTAACCATTCTTACAGCACTCATGTAAGGCCCTGATTCAATCAATTGCAGAGAGCAAAGTATTTGAAAGAAAACAAATACTATTGGAACCCAGGTCTGGTAACATGCTTCGATTGATGTCCATCACGCTGCAAAAAAACTAACTTATTTGGGAATGGGTAACCTAAAAAAAGTTGGCCTTCATTTCCTAAACATTCCGTTGGGATATCTAAATCTCCCTTTCAGGAGCTTAGCGGCAGCCCCATGTCTCCTCTCCATCCTGTCAGAGCAAAGGTGGAAAGACAACTTAAAACATTATTTCGGACTCACAGCTTCCAACTGGAGAGCTTCAGTACGGACTGGGGTAAGCTGAGCAGCATGACTAAGGGCTTTGACTTGGCTGATGCCCTGCAGTACACACCCTGTAGCTGCCAGTGACTGACATCTGGTAAACCATTAGAACAGTGTTCAGACCTGTGTTTGTCCTGGGTGTCATGTACCACCCCAGTCAGCCAGCTGGTCTTAATATAGCAGGGACACTTAGTCCCTCACTCTGTTTAAAACCAAATGAAGGACAGTGGTAATGAAGGACAGTGGTAATGAAGGACAGTGGTAATGAAGGACAGTGGTAATGAAGGACAGTGGTAATGAAGGACAGTGGTAATGAAGGACAGTGGTAATGAAGGACAGTGGTAATTAGATTAAGAACAATGAACCCCAAACCAAACTGACAGATAGCCTCACCTAAGCCTTTAAGGGAGGGAAGGAGGGAGAAGTGTGTGCATCCATCTGCTGAGGGAGTGCTTACACCTCCTCTCAAAATCCATCACATTTCTGACTCATCCCCAGCCATGCTAATAACCCTGTCAGGGTCAGGAGGAAGGCACACACACACAGCACACAACACACAACACACAGCACACAACACACACACACACACACCACCTCATCCAAACCTGTCTAACCAACACTGCCCAGCCTATGAGGTCACGCCAGTAAACTGAGGGATGGTGATGATCTGTCAAAAAAGTGAAGTCACAGGATACAGACAGACAGGCCACCAGCCAGCCAGCTATCTGACGGATATTAGGGACTGATGGCCTGACTGTAACTGACATCTGACCAGCCCTGCCTTTTACAGCTCAGCCAGCCCGATGACACACCATAGCATCCCGAAGACATGCACGCGAACACATACCTCTGACCAACCCTCCTACAGCTCAGACAGCCCTGTAACACATGATGCCTGGGGCATCAGAGACGGGAGGCCTGAAGGGAGCATGTTAGGTAACTGTCCCCACAGAGCCTGTTAGTTGGAGGATATGAAATGGAGGGATATTCCCTGTGCGCTAAAGCTAAAAGTCTCTGACTGTCACTTCCTATGTTACTCCAGGCCTCTCAATCTCTCTGACTGTCACTTCCTATGTTACTCCAGGCCTCTCAATCTCTCTGACTGTCCCTTCCTATGTTACTCCAGGCCTCTCAATCTCTCTGACTGTCCCTTCCTATGTTACTATAGGCCTCTCAATCTCTCTGACTGTCCATTCCTATGTTACTCTAGGCCTCTCAATCTCTCTGACTGTCACTTCCTATGTTACTCCAGGCCTCTCAATCTCTCTGACTGTCCCTTCCTATGTTACTCTAGACGTTTCGATCTCTGACTGTCACTTCCTATGTTACTCCAGGCCTCTCAATCTCTCTGACTGTCCCTTCCTATGTTACTCTAGACGTCTCGATCTCTGACTGTCCCTTCCTATGTTACTCCAGGCCTCTCAATCTCTCTGACTGTCACTTCCTATGTTACTCCAGGCCTCTCAATCTCTCTGACTGTCACTTCCTATGTTACTCCAGGCCTCTCAATCTCTCTGACTGTCACTTCCTATGTTACTCCAGGCCTCTCAATCTCTCTGACTGTCACTTCATGTTACTCCAGGCCTCTCAATCTCTCTGACTGTCACTTCCTATGTTACTCCAGGCCTCTCAATCTCTGACTGTCACTTCCTATGTTACTCCAGGCCTCTCAATCTCTCTGACTGTCACTTCCTATGTTACTCCAGGCCTCTCAATCTCTCTGACTGTCCCTTCCTATGTTACTCTAGGCCTCTCAATCTCTCTGACTGTCACTTCCTATGTTACTCTAGGCCTCTCAATCTCTCTGACTGTCCCTTCCTATGTTACTCTAGGCCTCTCAATCTCTCTGACTGTCACTTCCTATGTTACTCTAGGCCTCTCAATCTCTCTGACTGTCCCTTCCTATGTTACTCTAGGCCTCTCGATCTCTGACTGTCACTTCCTATGTTACTCCAGGCCTCTCAATCTCTGACTGTCACTTCCTATGTTACTCCAGGCCTCTCAATCTCTGACTGTCACTTCCTATGTTACTCCAGGCCTCTCAATCTCTGACTGTCACTTCCTATGTTACTCCAGGCCTCTCAATCTCTCTGACTGTCCCTTCCTATGTTACTCTAGGCCTCTCGATCTCTGACTGTCACTTCCTATGTTACTCCAGGCCTCTCAATCTCTCTGACTGTCCCTTCCTATGTTACTCCAGGCCTCTCAATCTCTCTGACTGTCCCTTCCTATGTTACTCTAGGCCTCTCGATCTCTGACTGTCACTTCCTATGTTACTCCAGGCCTCTCAATCTCTGACTGTCACTTCCTATGTTACTCTAGGCCTCTCAATCTCTCTGACTGTCCCTTCCTATGTTACTCTAGGCCTCTCGATCTCTGACTGTCACTTCCTATGTTACTCCAGGCCTCTCAATCTCTGACTGTCACGTCCTATGTTACTCTAGGCCTCTCAATCTCTCTGACTGTCCCTTCCTATGTTACTCTAGGCCTCTCGATCTCTGACTGTCACTTCCTATGTTACTCTAGGCCTCTCGATCTCTGACTGTCCCTTCCTATGTTACTCTAGGCCTCTCGATCTCTGACTGTCACTTCCTATGTTACTCTAGGCCTCTCGATCTCTGACTGTCACTTCCTATGTTACTCTAGGCCTCTCGATCTCTGACTGTCACTTCCTATGTTACTCCAGGCCTCTCAATCTCTCTGACTGTCACTTCCTATGTTACTCTAGGCCTCTCAATCTCTCTGACTGTCCCTTCCTATGTTACTCTAGGCCTCTCGATCTCTGACTGTCACTTCCTATGTTACTCCAGGCCTCTCAATCTCTGACTGTTTTGTTCTTTTCTCTTTCTCTACCTCCCTTCTCTTTCGGTTTCTTTTGTTTTCATCTTCTTTCATTCATTCAGACCTTTCTCTGTCTCTCATTTCCTCTCTCTCCTTCACTCCTCTCCTCTCCTCTCCTCTCCTCTCCTCTCCTCTCCCATGGTACTCTGTAAGGTAAACAGAGGGCTTTCAGCAACAGCCTTGTGAAATACCTGTGGTGTGTTCAGATGAGAGTGTGGGAGAAATGCTGTCTCCTCCCCTCCATCTCTCCTTTCCTCTTCCTCCCCTCCATCTCTCCTTTCCTATCACAGGCCAATCACTCTCAGAGGAAAGAGCAGGTCCCCAGAGTTTGTCCCCTTTCCTCTTTCTATCCCTATGTCTACTTGCTGTCAAATCGTTTCATTTTTTTCCACATACTGTATGGATTTTTGCATTGGTAGTCCCAAAAGACAACAGTTTCACATGTTCATGCCATACGTAGGTGGACAGCTGCAGACTAGAGATATTACTTTTCTTGGAATTTGCAGTTTGTTGCAGAAGGTTGGTAAAGAAATGCATAATTGCCAACACTAACTTTGTGGCAAGGACTGCTTAAACCTTTCATAGGCATGACATAAGGACTTATGACAGGTGATCCATTACAACTGCTGATAGCAACATAATGAGCCTTCATCAAAAGAGCTCAAGTAAAACGTTGTCCAATCATGACCGCCTAACATTTCCAGGTTACACCTACAGCCTCATTAAGAAGACCAAAGGGAACATGGGGACACTAACTCTGAAACATGGTCAACCTCCGGGCATGAAGAAGAAAACAGGCCTGGTGTAGCAGTGAGTAGTGGGGCCTGGCCGTGCAGGCTGTGCTTGTGGTTATGGTTGTACAGGCTGTGGTTGTGGCTGTGGCTGTGGACGTGCAGGCTGTGGTTGTGGCTGTGGTTGTGCAGGCTGTGGTTGTGCAGGCTGTGTCTGTGGTTGCGCAGACTGTGGTTGCATCATCACACACACCACCTCATCCAAACCCATCTAACCAACCCTGCCTAGCCTGAGGGATGGGGTTGATCTGTCAAACAAGTGAAGTCACAGGATACAGACAGGGAGAGACAGGCCACCAGCCAGCCAGCCAGTTATCTGACGAAAAGGAGGGACTGATGGCCTGACTGTAACTGACATCTGACCAGTCCTGCCTTTTACAGCTCAGCCAGCCCGATGACACACTTTGGCACACCATCACATCCCGAAGACACACGCCATACGCACGCACACACACACACCTCTGACCAACCCTACTATAGCTCAGACAGCCCTGCAACACATGATGTCAGAGATAGGAGGCCTGAAAAGAGCATATTAGGTAACTGTCCCCACAGAGCATGTTAGTTGGAGGATATTCCCTGTGGGATAAAGCTAAGAGGGAAATAAACACTGACTCTGTCGGTCTGTCTCTCTGACTGTCACTTCCTATGTCACGCCAGGCCTCTCAATCTCTCTGACTGTCACTTCCTATGTCACTCCAGGCCTCTCAATCTCTCTGACTGTCTCTTCCTATGTCACTCCAGGCCTCTCAATCTCTCTGACTGTCACTTCCTATGTTACTCTAGGCCTCTCAATCTCTCTGACTGTCCCTTCCTATGTTACTCCAGGCCTCTCAATCTCTGACTGTCCCTTCCTATGTTACTCCAGGCCTCTCAATCTCTCTGACTGTCACTTCATGTTACTCCAGGCCTCTCAATCTCTCTGACTGTCACTTCCTATGTTATTCTAGGCCTCTCAATCTCTCTGACTGTCACTTCCTATGTCACGCCAGGCCTCTCAATCTCTCTGACTGTCACTTCCTATGTCACTCCAGGCCTCTCAATCTCTCTGACTGTCTCTTCCTATGTCACTCCAGGCCTCTCAATCTCTCTGACTGTCACTTCATATTACTCCAGGCCTCTCAATCTCTCTGACTGTCACTTCCTATGTTATTCTAGGCCTCTCAATCTCTCTGACTGTCACTTCCTATGTTACTCCAGGCCTCTCAATCTCTCTGACTGTCACTTCCTATGTTACTCTAGGCCTCTCAATCTCTCTGACTGTCACTTCCTATGTTACTCCAGGCCTCTCAATCTCTCTGACTGTCACTTCCTATGTTACTCCAGGCCTCTCAATCTCTCTGACTGTCACTTCCTATGTTACTATAGGCCTCTCAATCTCTCTGACTGTCACTTCCTATGTTACTCTAGGCCTCTCAATCTCTCTGACTGTCACTTCCTATGTTACTCTAGGCCTCTCAATCTCTGACTGTCACTTCCTATGTTACTCTAGGCCTCTCAATCTCTCTGACTGTCACTTCCTATGTTACTCCAGGCCTCTCAATCTCTCTGACTGTCACTTCCTATGTTACTCTAGGCCTCTCAATCTCTCTGACTGTCACTTCCTATGTTACTCTAGGCCTCTCAATCACTCTGACTGTCACTTCCTATGTTACTCCAGGCCTCTCAATCTCTCTGTTTTTGTTCATTTCTCTTTCTCTACCTCCCTTCGTTTCTATATTTTTCGTCTTTCATTCACTCAGACTTGTCTGTCTCTCTTTCACTTCTCTCCCCTCTTCTCTTTCGTAGGACTCTTGTATTTTTTTTCACCTTTATTTAACAAGGTAGGCCAGTTGAGAACAAGTTCTCATTTACAACTGTGACCTGGCCAAGATAAAGCAAAGCAGTGCGACACAAACAACAACACAGAGTTACACATGGAATAGACAAGCGTACAGTCAATAACACAATAGAAAAAAAGAAAGTCTATATACAGTGTGTGCAAATGGCGTGAGGAGGTAGGCAATAAATAGGCCATAGTAGCGAAGTAATTACAATTTAGCAAATTAACACTGGAGTGATAAATGAGCAGATGATGTGCAAGTAGAGATACTGGTGTGCAAAAGAGCAGAAAAGTAAATAAAAACAATATGGGGATGAAGTAGGTAGATTGGGTGGGATATTTGCAGATGGACTATTTACAGCTGCAGCGATCGGTTAGCTGCTCAGATAGCTGATGCTTAAAGTTAGTGAGGGAAATATAAGTCTCCAGCTTCAGCGATTTTTGCAATTCGTTCCAGTCACTGGCAGCAGAGAACTGGAAGGAAAGGCGGCCAAACGATGCCGTACGTAGCAGGACAGCTGCTGACTAGAGATATTACTTTTCTTGGAATTTGCAGTTTGTTGCAGAAGGTTGGCAGAAAGTTGGTAAAAAAATATATATAATTGCCAACACTTTAACTTTGATGCAAAGACTACTTAAACCTTTCATACGCATGACATAAGGACTTATGACAGCTTATGACAGGTGATCCATTACAACTGCTGATAGCAACATAATGAGCCTTCATCAAAACAGCTCAAGTAAAATGTTGTCCAATCATGATCGCCTAACATTTCCAGGTTACACCTACAGTCTCATTAAGAAGACCAAAGGGAACATGGGGACACTAACTCTGAAACATGGTCAACCTCCGGGCATGAAGAAGAAAACAGGCCTGGTGTAGCAGTGAGTAGTGGGGCCTGGCCGTGCAGGCTGTGGCTGTGACTGTGTATGTGGCAGTGGCTGTGGTTCTGGCTGTGATTAGGAATGAATAGCGGGAACCAGGTTACTGAGATTTCCCGCCGAAACCCACTCCCTTTTCCCGGGATAAATAACTGCGAGAAACCGGTAAATGATTTCTATCGACATCATGAAGTGAAATGGAACTGTTAAATGATATGTCTAAATCTGGCTTCTCACTGTCATCTGCACGATCAAACAGCAATGCTCAGGGTGGGGACAGACAGCACATCTCACCATGGTAACTGTTTTCCCCGGACAGGTGGGCCTACATTTGCTGCAGCATAGCCTACGCTACAGTAATAAAAGGACTGAATGCACATCTAATTTACACATCTCCTTCTGGCATTTGGGGGACACCTCATTTCCTTTTTTGTAAAGATGCTTTATTTTTATTGTAGCTACAAAGTTTTAAAACTGCCTGTCACTCGAATATCATTGCTTTTAATCAGTGCATACGAGAGAACTCTCTCGCAATCTCTCTATCAATTCCATTTAAAATAGATAATCCTCCAACCAACAGTTATTGTGCTGAGATTTCTTTGGAATTCGGTAGTGAGTGTTGCAACTGAGGACAGATGATTATTACACGCTACGCGCTTCTGCACTTGTCGGTTGTGTTCTGTGAGCTTGTGTGGCCTACCACTTAACGGCTGAGCCGTTGTTGCTCCTAGATATTTCCACTTCACAATAACAGCACTTACAGCTGACCGGGGCAGCTCTAGCAGGGCAGAAATTTGATGAACTGACTTGTTGGAAAGGTTGCATCCTATGATGGTGCCACATTGAAAGTCATTGAGCTCTTCAGTAAGGCCATTCAACTGCCAATGTTTGTCTATGGCTTTGTGGTCAATTTTATACACCTGTCAGCAACTGATGTGCTGAAAAAGCCGAATCCGCTAATTTTGAAGGGGTGTCCACATACTTTTGGATATATTGTTTGTGTGTCTAGTGACCTCGTCAATTCATTGATATTTACAGTGCATTCGGAAAGTATTCATTTTTCCATATTTTGTTGTTAGAGGCTTATTCTAAAATTGCTCAAATGTTTTCCTCATCAATCTTCACAAAATACCCCATAATGACAAAGCGAAAACAGGTTTATAGAAATGTTTGTACATTTAAAAAATAAAAACAGAAATACCTTATTTACATAAGTATTCAGACACTTTGCTATGAGAAACAAACAAAAAAACAAGCCATGAGGTCGAAGGAATTGTCCGTAGAGCTCCGAGATAGTATTGTGTCTGGGGCACAGATCTGGGGAAGGGTACCAAAAACTTACTGCAGCATTAAAGGTCCCCAAGAACACAGTTGCTTCCATCATTCTTAAATGGAAGTAGTTTGGAACCACCAAGACTCTTCCTAGAGCTGGCCGCCCGGCCAAACTGAGCAATCGGGGGAGAAGGGCCTTGGTCAGGGAGGTGACCAAGAACCCGATGGTCACTCTGACAGAGGTCAAGAGTTGGAAAAAAGATGGAAAAACCTTCCATAAGGACAACCATCTCTGCAGCACTCCACCAATCAGGACTTTATGGTAGAGTGGCCAGACGGAAGCCACTCCTCAGTAAAAGGCACATGACAGCCCGCTTGGAGTAAGACCTTCAGAAACAAGATTATCTGGTCTGATGAAACCAAGATTGAACTCTTTGGCCTGAATGCCAAGTGTCACCTCTGGAAGAATCCACCACCAACCATAAGGTGAAGCATAGTGGTGGCACCATCATGCTGTGGGGATGATTTTCCAACGGCAGAGATTCGGAGACTAGTCAGAATCAAGGTAAAGATGAACAGAGAAAAGTTCCGCGAGATCCTTGATGAAAACCTGCTCCAGAGCCCTCAGGACCTCACACTGGGAGTAAGGTTCACCTTTCAATAGGACAACGACCCTAAGCACACAGCTAAGACAACAAAGGAGTGGCTTCGGGACAAGTCTCTGAATGTCCTTGAGTGGCCCAGCCAGAGCCCGGACTTGAACCGATCGAACATCTCTGGAGAGACCTGAAAACAGCTGTGCAGGGACGCTCTTCATCCAACCTGACAGAGCTTGAGAGGATCTGCAGAGAAGAATTGGAGAAACTCACCATATACAGGTGTGCCAAGCTTGTAGCGTCATACCCAAGAAGACACGAGGCTGTAATCACTGCCAAAGCTGCTTCAACAAAGTACTGAGTAAAGGGTCTGATTACTATGGAAATGTGATATTTCAGCTTTTAATACATTTGCAAAACAAAAATAAAAACTGTTTGGTTTGTCGTTATGGGATATTGTGTGTAGATTGATGAGGGGAAAAAAATATTTTATACATTTTAGAATAAGGCTGTAACGTAACAAAATGTGGAAAAAAGGTCAATGGGTCTGAATACTTTCTCGAATGCACTGTATGTACAGTTGAAGTCGGAAGTTTACATACACCTTAGCCAAATACATTTAAACTCAGTTTTTCACAATTCCCAAAATTGAATCCTAGTAAAAAATTCCCTGTCTTAGGTCATTAAGAATCACCACTTTATTTTAAGAATATGAAATGTCAAAATAATAGTAGAGAGAATGATTTATTTCAGCTTTTATTTCTTTCATCACATTCCCAGGGGCAGAAGTTTACATACACTCATTTAGTATTTGGTAGCATTGCCTTTAAATTGTTTAACTTGGGTCAAATGTTTCGGGTAGCCTTGCATAAGCTTCCCACAATGGGAGGGTGAATTTTGGCATATTCCTCCTGACAGAGCTGGTGTAACTGAGTCAGGTTTGTAGGCCTCCTTGCTCGCACACAATTTTTCAGTTCTGCCGACAAATTTTCTATAGGATTAAGGTCAGGGCTTTGTGATGGCCACTCCAATACCTTGACTTTGTTGTCCTTAAGCCATTTTGCCACAACTTTGGAAGTATGCTTGGGGTCATTGTCCATTTGGAAGACCCATTTACAACCAAGCTTTAACTTCCTGACTGATGTCTTGTGATGTTACTTCAATATATCCACATAATTGTCCTTCCTCATGAAGCCATCTATTTTGTGAAGTGCACCAGTCCCTCCTGGAGCAAAGCACCCCCACAACATGATGCTGCCATCCCGGTGCTTCACGGTTGGGATAGTGTTCTTCAACTTGCAAGCCTCCCCCTTTTTCCTCCAAACATAACAATGGGCATCATGGCCAAACAGTTCTATTTTTGTTTCCTCAGACCAGAGGACATTTCTCCAAAAAGTACAATCTTTGTCCCTATGTGCAGTTGCAAACCGTAGTCTGGCTTTTTTATGGCGGTTTTGGAGCAGTGGCTTCTTCCTTGCTGAGCGGCCTTTCAGGTTATGTCGATATAGGACTCGTTTTACTGTGGATAAAGATATTTTTGTACCCGTTTCCTCCAGCATCTTCACAAGTTCCTTTGCTGTAGTTCTGGGATTGATTTGCACTTTTCGCACCAAAGTACACTCATCTCTAGGAGACAGAATGCGTCTCCTTCCTGAGCGGTATGGCGGCTGCGTGGTCCTATGGTGTTTATACTTGCTTACTATTGTTTGTACAGATGAACATGGTACCTTCAGGCGTTTGGAAATTGCTCTCAAGGATGAACCAGACTTGTGGAGGTAAAAAAAATCTGAGGTGTTGGCTGATTTCTTCAAATTTTCCCATGATGTCAAGCAGAGGCAGTGAGTTTGAAGATAGGCCTTGAAATACATCCACAGGTACACCTCCAATTGACACAAATGATGTCACTTAGCCTATCAGACGCTTCTAAAGCCATGACATCATTTTCTGGAATTTTCCAAGCTGTTTAAAGGCACAGTCAACTTAGTGTATGTAAACGTCTGACCCACTGGAATTATGACACAGTGTATCTGTAAACAATTGTTGGAAAAATTACCTGTTTCATGCACAAAGTAGATGTCCTAACCGATTTGCCAAAACTATAGTTTGTTAACAAGAAATTTGTGGAATGGTTGAAAAACAAGTTTTAATGACTCCAACCTAACTGTATTTAAACTTTCGACATCTCTGTATGTATGTAAACCACCGTTCAAAAGTTTGGGGTCACTTAGAAATGTCCTTGTTTTGAAAGAAAAGCACATTTTTTGTCCATTAAAATAACATCAAATTGATCAGAAATACAGTGTAGACATAGCTAATGTTGTAAATGACTACTGTAGCAGACTCGGTCACAACCTTTAAGTCTTTATTGAAGACTCATATCTTCAGTAGGTCCTATGATTGAGTGTCGTCTGGCCCAGGAGTGTGAAGGTGAACGGAAAGGCACTGGAGCAATGAACCACCCTTGCTGTCTCTGCCTGGCTGGTTCCCCTCTCTCCACTGGGATTCTCTGCCTCAAACCCTATTACATGGGCTGAGTCACTGGCTTACTGGTGCTCTTCCATGCCATCCCTAGGACTGGTGCGTCACTTGAGTGGGTTGAGTCACTGACGTGATCTTCCTGTCCAGGTTGGCGGCCCCCCTTGGGTTGTGCCGTGGGGGATATCTTCGTGGGCTATCCTCGGCCTTGTCTCAGAATGGTAAGTTGGTGGTGGAGATATCCCTCTAGTGGTGTGGGGGCTGTGCTTTGGCAAAGTGGGTGGGGTTATATCCTGCCTGTTTGGCCCTGTCCCGGGGTATCATCGGATGGGGCCACAGTGTCTCCCGACCCCTCCTGTCTCAGCCTCCAGTGTTTATGCTGCAATAATTTGTGTCGGGGGACTAGGGTCAGTCTGTTATATCTGGAGTATTTCTCCTGTCTTATCCGGTGTCCTGTGTGAATTTAAGTATGTTCTCTCTAATTCTCTTTCTTTCTCTCTCTCGGAGGACCTGAGCCCTAGGACAATGCCTCAGGACTACCTGGCCTGATGACTTCTTGCTGTCCCCAGTCCACCTGGTCGTGCTGCTGCTCCAGTTTCAACTGTTCTGCCTGCGGTTATGGAACCCTGACCTGTTCACCGGACGTGCTACTTGTCCCAGACCTGCTGTTTTCAACTCTCTAGAGACAGCAGGAGCGGTAGAGATACTCTGAATGATCGGCTATAAAAAGCCAACTGACATTTACTCCTGATGTGCTGACTTGCTGCACCCTCGACAACTACTGTGATTATTATTATTTGACCATGCTGATCATTTATGAACATTTGAACATCTTGGCCATGTTCTGCTATAATCTCCACCCGGTACAGCCAGAAGAGGACTGGCCACCCCTCATAGCCTGGTTCCTCTCTAGGTTTCCTAGCCACCGTGCTTCTACACCTGCATTGCTTGCTGTTTGGGGTTTTAGGCTGGGTTTCTGTACAGCACTTTGTGACATCAGCTGATGTAAGGGCTTTATAAGTACATTTGATTGATTGATAGATAGTGTCTTAACGACCGTTCCACAGGTGCATGTTCATTAATTGTTTACGGTTCATTGAACAAGCATGGGAAACAGTGTTTAAACCCTTTACAGTGAAGATCTGTGAAGTTATTTGGATTTTTACAAATTATCTTTGAAAGACAGGGTCCTGAAAAAGGAACGTTTGTTTTTTTGCTGAGTTTATATACATACATACATACACACTGAACAAAAATACACACACACGCTGAACATAAATAAATCGCAACATGCAACAATTTAAACAATTTTGCTGAATTACAGTTCATATAAGGAAATCAGTCATTTGAAATAAATAAATTAGGTCCTAATCTATGGATTTCACATGACTGGAAAGGGGCGCAGCCATGTGTTGGCCTGGGAGGGCATAGGGCCACCCACTGGGGAGCCAGACCCACCCAATCAGAATTAGTTTTTCCCCACAGAAGGGCTTTATTAGAGACAGAAGGGCTTTATTAGAGACAGAAAGGCTTTATCAGAGACAGAAGGGCTTTATCAGAGACAGAAGGGCTTTATCAGAGACAGAAGGGCTTTATCAGAGACAGAAGGGCTTTATCAGAGACAGAAGGGCTTTATTAGAGACAGAAGGGCTTTATCAGAGACAGAAGGGCTTTATCATACTGGATCCTATTCCTACTAAACTACTGAAAGAGCTGCTTCCTGTGCTTGGCCCTCCTATGTTGAACATAATAAACGGCTCTCTATCCACCGGATGTGTACCAAACTCACTAAAAGTGGCAGTAATAAAGCCTCTCTTGAAAAAGCCAAACCTTGACCCGGAAAATATAAAAAACTATCGGCCTATATCGAATCTTCCATTCCTCTCAAAATTTTTTGAAAAAGCTGTTGCGCAGCAACTCACTGCCTTCCTGAAGACAAACAATGTATACAAAATGCTTCAGTCTGGTTTTAGACCCCATCATAGCACTGAGACTGCACTTGTGAAGGTGGTAAATGACCTTTTAATGGCGTCAGACCGAGGCTCTGCATCTGTCCTCCTGCTACTAGACCTTAGTGCTGCCTTTGACACCATCGATCACCACATTCTTTTGGAGAGACTGGAAACCCAAATTGGTCTACACGGACAAGTTCTGGCCTGGTTTAGATCTTATCTGTTGGAAAGATATCAGTTTGTCTCTGTGAATGGTTTGTCCTCTGACAAATCAACTGTACATTTCGGTGTTCCTCAAGGTTCCGTTTTAGGACCACTATTGTTTTCACTATATATTTTACCTCTTGGGGATGTTATTCGAAAACATAATGTTAACTTTCACTGCTATGCGGATGACACACAGCTGTACATTTCAATGAAACATGGTGAAGCCCCAAAATTGCCCTCGCTAGAAGCCTGTGTTTCAGACATAAGGAAGTGGATGGCTGAAAACTTTCTACTTTTAAACTCGGACAAAACAGAGATGCTTGTTCTAGGTCCCAAGAAACAAAGAGATCTTCTGTTAAATCTGACAATTAATCTTGATGGTTGTAAAGTCGTCTCAAATAAAACTGTGAAGGACCTTGGCGTTACTCTTGACCCTGATCTCTCTTTTGACGAACATATCAAGACTGTTTCAAGGACAGCTTTTTTCCATCTACGTAACATTGCAAAAATCAGAAATTTTCTGTCCAAAAATGATGCAGAAAAATTAATCCATGCATTTGTTACTTCTAGGCTAGACTACTGCAATACTCTACTTTCCGGCTACCCGGATAAAGCACTAAATAAACTTCAGTTAGTGCTAAATACGGCTGCTAGAATCCTGACTAGAACCAAGAAATTTGATCATATTACTCCAGTGCTAGCTTCCCTACACTGGCTTCCTGTTAAGGCAAGGGCTGATTTCAAGGTTTTACTGTTAACCTATAAAGCGTTACATGGGTTTGCTCCTACCTATCTTTCCGAGTTGGTCCTGCCGTACATACCTACACGTGTCCCTAGAATTTCTAAGCAAACAGCTGGAGGCAGGGCTTTCTCCTATAGATCTCCATTTTTATGGAATGGTCTGCCTACCCATGTGAGAGACGCAGACTCGGTCTCAACCTTTAAGTCTTTACTGAAGACTTATCTCTTCAGTAGGTCATATGATTGAGTGTAGTCTGGCCCAGGAGTGTGAAGGTGAACGGAAAGGCTCTGGAGCAACGAACCGCCCTTGCTGTCTCTGCCTGGCCGGTTCCCCTCCACTGGGATTCTCTACCTCTAACCCTATTACAGGGGCTGAGTCACTGGCTTACTGGTGCTCTTTCATGCCGTCCCTAGGAGGGGTGCGTCACTTGAGTGGGTTGAGTTACTGACGTGATCTTCCTGTCTGGGTTGGCGCCCCCCCTTGGTTTGTGCTGTGGTGGAGATCTTTGTGGGCTATACTCGGCCTCGTCTCAGGATTGTAAGTTGGTGGCTGAAGATATCCCTCTAGTGGTGCGGGGGCTGTGCTTTGGCAAAGTGGGTGGGGTTATATCCTTCCTGTTTGGCCCTGTCCGGGGGTATCATCGGATGGGGCCACAGTGTCTCCTGACCCCTCCTGTCTCAGCCTCCAGTAATTATGCTGCAGTAGTTTGTGTCGGGGGGCTAGGGCCAGTTGGTTATATCTGGAGTACTTCTCCTGTCTTATCCAGTGTCCTGTGTGAATTTAAGTATGCTCTCTCTAATTCTCTCCTTCTCTCTTTCTTTCTCTCTCTCGGAGGACCTGAGCCCTAGGACCATACGTCAGGACTACTGGGCATGATGACTCCTTGCTGTCCCCAGTCCACCTGGCCTTGCTGCTGTCCCAGTTTCAACTGTTCTGCCTGCAGTTATGGAACCCCTACCTGTCCCAGACCTGCTGTTTTCAACTCTTAATGATCGGCTATGAAAAGCCAACTGACATTTATTCCTGATTATTATTTGACCATGCTTGTCATTTATGAACATTTTGAAAATCTTGGCTCTCTCTAATTCTCTCCTTCTCTCTTTCTTTCTCTCTCTCGGGGGAACTGAGCCCTAGGACCATACGTCAGGACTACCGGGCATGATGACTCCTTGCTGTCCCCAGTCCACCTGGCCTTGCTGCTGTCCCAGTTTCAACTGTTCTGCCTGCGGTTATGGAACCCCTACCTGTCCCAGACCTGCTGTTTTCAACTCTTAATTATCGGCTATGAAAAGCCAACTGACATTTATTCCTGATTATTATTTGACCATGCTTGTCATTTATGAACATTTTGAACATCTTGGCCATGTTCTGTTATAATCTCCACCCGGCACAGCCAGAAGAGGACTGGCCACCCCTCATAGCCTGGTTCCTCTCTAGGTTTCTTCCTAGGTTTTGGCCTTTCTAGGGAGTTTTTCCTAGCCACCGTGCTTCTACACCTGCATTGCTTGCTGTTTGGGGTTTTAGGCTGTGTTTCTGTACAGCACTTCGAGATATTAGCTGATGTACGAAGGGCTATATAAAATAAACTTGATTGATTGATTGATTGATTGATTGATCAGAGACAGAAAGGCTTTATCAGAGACAGAAGGGCTTTATTAGAGACAGAAGGGCTTTATCAGAGACAGAATGGCTTTATTAGAGACAGAATGGCTTTATTAGAGACAGAAGGGCTTTATCAGAGACAGAAGGGCTTTATTAGAGACAGAAATGCTTTTTTCTTTTTTTTTGCTACCTCTGGACCTGGATGACTTGCCTTAGTAGGAGGAACCATAAATGCTGCTCTGTATCAGACAATTCTAAAGGAGAATGTCAGACCATCCATCTGTGAGCTGAAGCTGAAGTGCAGCAAGGTCATGCAGCAAAATAATAATCCTAAACACACAATCAACTCTACATCAAAATGTTTAAAAATCTAACTAATTTGAAGTTTTGGAATGGCCTAGTCGAAGTCCAGCCCTAATCCCAATTGAGATGTTGTGGCAGGACTTGAAACGAGCAGTTCATCCTTGAAAACCCACAAATGTCGTTAAGTTAAAAAAAGAATTAAATGGGCCCTATAATATACAAAAATTTAAATCACATTTGCTAGCCTATAATTGTAACTTTGTAGGACACGTACTGCACCAGCATTCCATGCTCTCTCCCAGCTTCATGGTCTGAACGAGGTGCGTAATTCCAGCTCATATAATACAGTATAATCCAATATAGTACAGTAATACAGTCCACGCTCAAAAAGATTACTGGAGCTTGTTTCATTTATTTACCCAAGAGAGCATAGCTACATCTATGGGTTGTTCTGTTCTTCTGTCCTGTGTTATGTGCAGTAGCATACACAGTATATTATATATGCTGTATTGGATAACAGCACAATAATTCGTTTTTTGGGGGGGCTTGGGCTCATAAAATGTATTCAATGTATGGCTCACCAGGCTCAGGTAGCACCAAGCTTGAATTTTCATGCTGATCAAAGCTCTAATCAAATCCAGACATATTTATATGATTTACAGTATATGCTTTAGAATGACACTTCTGTTTTTGCCGTGAAATACCGGGTTACCCGGGAGAAAAGTGATTTATTCTCGGGATGGAACATTTGTTAAATACTGTGAAAATAGTCAATCCTAGTTGTGATAGTGGCTGAGGTTGTGGTTGTGGCTGTCAGATCCCAGATGGCAGGTAATAACTCAGGGGCTTTGTGAGGCGACAGAGGCATCGAAAGGTTCTAAATAGATTACTAGGGAGTGTGAAAAACTGCCAGGTCTCAGCCTGGTCCCCTGGTCTCAGAGAGCAGGTCTGTCTAACTCATCACACTAAACAGTGACCCCTCAGCCCCCCTCATCACACAGCCTGGGTTCACCTCCACCAGGGCACAGGGGAAAGGGGTGAGGCCAGGACAGGGAGAGGAGGGTGGGGGTTTTGATGGTAGTGTGGGGAGAGGGGGTGAGGCCAGAGAGATAAGATGTTAGGCAAAGGAGAAAGGGAAGGAGGTAGAAGGAGGAGTTGAGGGAGAGAAGGGGTGAGGCAAAAGAGAAAGGTGGTGAGTGTGAAAGAGAGTGACAGGAAAAAAAGAAAAGGGGCAATGTAATGAGGGTGTGGGAAAGTGACCTATGCAACAGAAGAGGGGAGGGAAAGTAGGCCAGTCGGGTAGCTAAATGTGAAGAGAAGGTGAGACAGAGACGGGGGGGTGAAAGAGTGTAAGCGAGATGTTGAGAGAGGATGAGAGAAGGGGTGAGAGAGAGGGAGAGAGAGGGGGGTTGAAAGAGAGTGAGAGAGGATGAGCAAAGGGGTGAGAGGATGAGCGAAGGGGAGAGTGGGTGAGCGAGAGGGTGAGCGAGAGGTTGGGAGTGAGGGTGAGCGAGAGGGTGGGAGCGAGGGTGAGCGAGAGGGTGGGAGTGAGGGTGAGCGAGAGGGTGGGAGCGAGGGTGAGCGAGAGGGTGGAAGCGAGGGTGAGCGAGAGGGTGGGGGAGGGTGAGCGAGAGGGTGGGAGAGAGTGAATGGCCAAAAGAACCAAGAAAGAGGGGAAAGCATATAGGGCGAAAAGGACAACAGGGAAGAAAGAGAATGGGGGAGAAGAGGACAAGGGCCCAGGAGAACACACCAGAATAGCAATGAGGAGAAAATAGAGAAATAAAGAGGGTCAACAGAATGATGGATTAAGCCTAATGACAAGACTACAAGGTCAAAGGAAAAGGGGACTACAAATGATAGGATACAGGAAGATGCAAAGGGAGAGACACTACCAACAAAACAATGAAGAGACAGGGGAACGGGGCCAAACAGTAATGAGGCAGCGAGGAGACACGACTACTAGGGGGACATACAGCAACTTTAGGATTACAGCTACTGTAGATCTAGCCTGTCTTGTTTTATTCTAGAACAACTTTAGGATTACAGCTACTGTAGATCTAGCCTGTCTTGTTTTATTCCAGAACTACTGCTCTAATCACATCTATCATCATACCCTTTTCTATCTCTTCTCTCCTATAATATACAGTATATCTAACATACTGTATCTCTACTACAATATACACTGCTCAAAAAAATAAAGGGAACACTTAAACAACACAATGTAACTCCAAGTCAATCACACTTCTGTGAAATCAAACTGTCCACTTAGGAAGCAACACTGATTGACAATACATTTCACATGCTGTTGTGCAAATGGAATAGACAAAAGGTGGAAATTATAGGCAATTAGCAAGACACCCCCAATAAAGGAGTGATTCTGCAGGTGGTGACCACAGACCACTTCTCAGTTCCTATGCTTCCTGGCTGATGTTTTGGTCACTTTTGAATGCCGGCGGTGCTCTCACTCTAGTGGTAGCATGAGACGGAGTCTACAACCCACACAAGTGGCTCAGGTAGTGCAGCTCATCCAGGATGGCACATCAATGCGAGCTGTGGCAAGAAGGTTTGCTGTGTCTGTCAGCGTAGTGTCCAGAGCATGGAGGCGCTACCAGGAGACAGGCCAGTACATCAGGAGACGTGGAGGAGGCCGTAGGAGGGCAACAACCCAGCAGCAGGACCGCTACCTCCGCCTTTGAGCAGGAGGAGCACTGCCAGAGCCCTGCAAAATGACCTCCAGCAGGCCACAAATGTGCATGTGTCAGCATATGGTCTCACAAAGGCACTGAGGATCTCATCTCGATACCTAATGGCAGTCAGGCTACCTCTGGCGAGCACATGGAGGGCTGTGCGGCCCCACAAAGAAATGCCACCCCACACCATGACTGACCCACCGCCAAACCGGTCATGCTGGAGGATGTTGCAGGCAGCAGAACGTTCTCCACGGCGTCTCCAGACTCTGTCACGTCTGTCACATGTGCTCATGTGCTCAGTGTGAACCTGCTTTCATCTGTGAAGAGCACAGGGCGCCAGTGGTGAATTTGCCAATATTGGTGTTCTCTGGCAAATGCCAAACGTCCTGCACGGTGTTGGGCTGTAAGCACAACCCCCACCTGTGGACGTCGGGCCCTCATACCACCCTCATGGAGTCTGTTTCTGACCGTTTGAGCAGACACATGCACATTTGTGGCCTGCTGGAGGTCATTTTGCAGGGCTCTGGCAGTGCTCCTCCTGCTCAAAGGCGGAGGTAGCGGTCCTGCTGCTGGGTTGTTGCCCTCCTACGGCCTCCTCCACGTCTCCTGATGTACTGGCCTGTCTCCTGGTAGCGCCTCCATGCTCTGGACACTACGCTGACAGACACAGCAAACCTTCTTGCCACAGCTCGCATTGATGTGCCATCCTGGATGAGCTGCACTACCTGAGCCACTTGTGTGGGTTGTAGACTCCGTCTCATGCTACCACTAGAGTGAGAGCACCGCCAGCATTCAAAAGTGACCAAAACATCAGCCAGGAAGCATAGGAACTGAGAAGTGGTCTGTGGTCACCACCTGCAGAATCACTCCTTTATTGGGGGTGTCTTGCTAATTGCCTATAATTTCCACCTTTTGTCTATTCCATTTGCACAACAGCATGTGAAATTTATTGTCAATCAGTGTTGCTTCCTAAGTGGACAGTTTGATTTCACAGAAGTGTGATTGACTTGGAGTTACATTGTGTTGTTTAAGTGTTCCCTTTATTTTTTTGAGCAGTGTATATAGTGCCGTGAAAAAGTATTTGCCCCCATTGAGATTCTCTATTTTTGCATATTCTTTTATACTGAATGTTAGCAGATCTTCAACCAAAACCTAAATATTAGATAAAGGGAGCCTCAGTTGACAAATAACAAAAAAAAAAATGTTTTTATTTTATTTATTTAATTAATAAAAGTTATGCAACACTCAATTCCCCTGGGTGAAAAAGTAATTGCCCCCTCACACTCAATAAGTGGATGTGCCACCTTTAGATGCAATGACTGCAACCAAACGCTTCCTGTAGTTGTTGATCAGTGTTCACATCGCTGTGGAGGAATTTTGGCCCACAGTTGCATGCAGAACTGCTTTAAATTCAGCAACATGTGGGTTTTCCAGCCACAACATCTCAACTGGGATTAGGTCTGGACTTTGTCCAAAAGGTTATTATTTTGACTCATCTGTCCATAGAACATTCTTCCAAGAGACTTGCTGATCATCCAGGTGCTTTCTGGTACCTTTCAAGTATATCTACAGTCAAGACTGTCTAAACTAGTGACATCTACAGCCAGAACTGTCCGTCTAAAGCAGTGACATCTACAGCCAGAACTGTCCGTCTAAAGCAGTGACATCTACAGCCAGAACTGTCCGTCTAAACCAGTGACATCTACAGCCAGAACTGTCCGTCTAAACCAGTGACATCTACAGCCAGAACTGTCCGTCTAAACCAGTGAAATATACAGCCAGAACTGTCCGTCTAAACCAGTGACATCTACAGCCAGAACTGTCTGTCTAAACCAGTGAAATATACAGCCAGCACTGTACGTCTAAACCAGTGAAATATACAGCCAGCACTGTACGTCTAAACCAGTGAAATATACAGCCAGAACTGTCCGTCTAAACCAGTGAAATATACAGCCAGAACTGTCCGTCTAAACCAGTGACATCTACAGCCAGAACTGTCTGTCTAAACCAGTGAAATATACAGCCAGCACTGTACATCTAAACCAGTGAAATATACAGCCAGAACTGTACGTCTAAACCAGTGAAATATACAGCCAGAACTGTCCGTCTAAACCAGTGACATCTACAGCCAGAACTGTCTGTCTAAACCAGTGAAATATACAGCCAGCACTGTACGTCTAAACCAGTGAAATATACAGCCAGAACTGCCCCTCTAAACCAGTGACATCTACAGCCAGAACTGTCCGTCTAAACCAGTGAAATATACAGCCAGCACTGTACGTCTAAACCAGTGAAATATACAGCCAGAACTGTCCGTCTAAACCAGTGAAATATACAGCCAGAACTGTCTGTCTAAACCAGTGACATCTACAGCCAGAACTGTCTGTCTAAACCAGTGAAATTTACAGCCAGCACTGCCCGCCTAAACCAGTGACATCTACAGCCAGAACTGTCCATCTAAACCAGTGACATCTATAGAGAGTGGTACTTAGTAATGTGTTGTATTGGATTTGCCCCAAACATAACACTTTGTATTCAGGACAAAAAGTTAATTGCTTTGGTGCATTTTTTGCAGTATCACTTTAGTGCCTTTTTGCAAACAGGATGCATGCTTTGGAATATTTTGATTCTGTACAGGCTTCCTTCTTTTTACTCGGTCAATTAAGTTAGTATTGTGGAGTAATTACAATTTTGTTGATCCATCATCAGATTTCTCCTATCACAGCCATTAAACTCTGTAAATGTTTTAAAGTCCCCATTGGCCTCATGGTGAAATCCCGGAGTGGTTTCCTTCATCTCTGGCAACTGAGTTAGGAAGGACGCCTGTATCTTTCTAATGACAATGGTGTATTGATACACCGTTCAAAGTGTAATTAATAACTTCACCATGCTCAAAGTGAATTTCAATATCTGTTTTTATTTACCGATCTTCCAATATGTGCCCTTCCTTGCGAGGCATTGGAAAACCTTCCTAGTGTTCGTGGTTGAGTCTGTTTGAAATGCACTGCTCGACTGATGGACCTTACAGATAACTGTATATGTGAGGTACAGAGATGAGGTAGTCATTCAAAAATCATGTTAAACACTTATTGCATGAGTCCATACAACTTACTATGTGACTTGTTAAGCACATTGTTACTCCTGAACTTATTTAGGCTTGCCATAACAAAGGGGTTGAATAGTTATTCACTGAAGACATTTCAGCTTTTCATTTTTAATTAATTCGTAAAAAGTTCAAAAAACATATTTCCATTTTGACACTATGGGGTATTTTTTGTAGGCCAGTGGGGGGAAAAAATCTAAAATGTTATCAATTTAAATTAAGGCTGTAACACAACAACATGTGGAATTAAAGGGGTGTGAATATGTTCTGAAGGCACTGTATCAATGACCAGAGGGTTAGGAGCAGAACATCTAAATTTGGAGGAAAATGGTTCCCCTGAGGCGTGGACATCAAGATAAGGACACCTTTCTACTAGAGAGAGAAACACTCTGACACGGGAGAAAGGAACCCTCCATTTCTAAACGTCAGGCTAAATAATGCAGGGAACAGAGACTGAGGCGGAGCTTCGTCCGAGTCAGGCCCGGCATGCTATTTTGGAACAATTTTCTCATAATGCTGTAAAGCTTCTTTTTTTTTTATTGTTGTTTTGTTGAGTCATTACCAGCTGTGTCAGGTTCAGGTGTTGGGAAGATGCCCAGAGGGTTTTCAATCCAGACACCCTGTCAACCTTCAACGACAAACATCAGTTGGAATAGTACCCTCAACCACAGAGGATATCCATCAGGACTATTGGACTGAACTCAACCTCTCTACTTGTTTGAAACAGATTGAAAGACATTTGAAACAATGATGGCTATAATGATGGCCTATGAATCAGCATGTCTCTATAGGTTCAGGCTGAGGTCAACCACACACAGCCTAGAGAAGCCAGACACAGGTACGTGTCATACTTTATGTACCCTTTCTCACTGGGAGGGCACTATATTAGCTTTCAACCGCAAACTGTTAATTTTGTGTGTGTGTGTGTGTGTGTGTGTGTGTGTGTGTGTGTGTGTGTGTGTGTGTGTGTGTGTGTGTGTGTGTGTGTGTGTGTGTGTGTGTGTGTGTGTGTCTCTCCACAAGGTTAGCTGTACAAGACTGTGTGTGTGTTTGCGCGCGAGTAAGGAGTGGAGGGTGATAGCCTCATGAAAGTCTAGCTTTGAGGCCGATCCCCACAGGCGTGATGAATTTAGTACACTTTGAATAGACCTCAACTTAGGGCAGACTTGTCAAAGGCCTTGATCCTAGTCCTCCATATTGATTTATCAAGCTAAATTACACAGGACATACGGTGCCTTCGGAAAGTATTCAGACCCCTTGACTTTTTCCAGATTTTGTTATGTTACAGCCTTATTCTAAAACTGAATAAATCGTTATTTCCCCCCTCATCAATCTACACACAATACCCCAAAATGACAAAGCATAAACAGGTTTAGACATTTTTGCACATTTATTACAAATAAAAAAACTGAAATATCACATATACATAAGTATTCAAACCCTTTACTACGTACTTTGTTGAAGCACCTTTGGCAGCGATTACAGCATTGAGTCTTCTTGGGTATGACACCACAAGCTTGGCACACCTATATTTGGGGAGTTTCTCCCAATCTTCTCTGTAGATCCTCTCAAGCTCTGTAAGGTTGGATGGGGAGAGTCGCTGCACAGCTATTTTCGGGTCTTTCCAGAGATGTTCGATCGGGTTCAAGTCCAGGCTCTGGTTGGGCCACTCAAGGACATTGAGACTTGTCCCGAAGCCACTCCTGTGTTGTCTTGGCTGTGTGCTTTGGGTCGTTGTCCTGTTGAAAGGTGAACCTTTGCCCCAGTCTGAGGTCCTGAGAGCTCTGGATCAAGGATCTCTCTGTACTTGTGCTCCATTCATCTTTGACTCGATCCTTACTAGTCTCCCAGTCCCTGCCGCTGAAAATCATCCCGATGGTGCCAGGTGTGACGCTTGGCATTCAGGCCAGAGTTCAATCTTGGTTTCATCAGACCAGAGAATCTTGTTTCTCATGGTCAGAGCCTTTTGGCAAACTCCAAGTGGGCGGTCATGTGCCTTTTACTGAGGAGTGGCTTCCGTCTGGCCACTCTGCCATAAAGTCCTGATTGGTGGAGTGCTGCAAAGATGGTTGTCCTTCTGGAAGGTTCTCCCATCTCCACAGAGGAGCTCTGTCAGAGTGACCATCAGGTTCTTGGTCACCTTCCTGACCAAGGCCCTTCTTCCCAATTTCTCAGTTTGGCCGTGCGGGCAGTTCTAGGAAGAATCTTGGTGGTTCTAAACTTCTTCCATTTAATAATGATGGAAGCCACTGTGTTCTTGGGGACCTTCAATGCTGCATAATGTTTTGGTACCCTTCCCAAGATCTGTGCCTCGACAGAATCCTTCCTGTCTCTGAGCTCTACGGACAATTCCTTCGACCTCAAGGCTTGGTTTTTTCTCTGACATGCAACGTCAACTGTGGGACCTTATATGACAAGTGTGTGCCTTTCCAAATCATGTCCAATCAATTGAATTTACCACAGGTGGACTCCAATCAAGTTGTAGAAACATCTCAAGGATGATCAATGGAAACAGGATGCACCTAAGTTCAATTTCAAGTCTCATAGCAAAGAGTCTGAATACTTATGTAAAAAGGGTATTTCTGTTTATTATTTTTAATAGATTTGCAAAAAAAAAAAAAAAAACATGTTTTCACTGTCATTATGAGGTATTGTGTGTAGATTGATGAGGAACATATTTTTAGTCAATCCATTTTAGAATAAGGCTGTACGCATCAAAATGTGGGTCTGAATACTTTCCTAATGCACTGTATAGAGGAGAAGTGGTGAGGTTGGGTTGCCAGAGTGGGCCTGTCTAACACAGCTGACTGGACCATACACCCTGGAGGGCATACTAATGAATGAATGCGCATGTGCTTGAGCGTGTTAGATGAAGGGAAGGCCTCAGGCTCCTGAGGAGAAAGTGTGTGCGTGCGTGTGTCCGTCCATCTCCTATTCTTCCAACACCCTCCAGATTCGAAAACTCAACAGTCCACTAGCAGGTTAGGCTTAACGCAACAGTCTAATAGTAAGCTAGAAGGCTCCTCCAGTCATACAGGTGGTACGTTGTTTATCAGTCTCTTTCATCAGTATCTATTAAGACCCCAGAAGCACTGAATTACACAGACTTACACTGATATATACACACACATTCATTTTGACTTCGATACCAGGTTTAGTATCACGACACACGACAGTGAAGTTCTATCAATACATTATACCGGGGGAAAAACATACTGACACTAAAATCCCCAGTTATGTTTTCGCTGACCTCCTACAGACTAAAGCTTGGAGTGTGAGAGCAGAACTCTTCTTCCTGGCGTGACTACCAACACAACAAAGCCTTTTATTTGACCGTTTTATAGCACAATTATACTGAGCATGCTATGCTTGTTATGATCCAGGCACCGTCATCACTTTTTAATTAACAACAACAAAAACAAACTATGGAGGTACAGCAATCAACATACTGGCCTGCTTCTCTTCTTTGGCAGTTCTTAAAAATGGACTGCTCAAACAAACACCTCTACTGTGTGAGCATATACCAAGTACAAGTCCATCTTTCTAAAAAACCTCCTGTAGGCCATTCACTATTTAACCAGCCAGTTCAGCACCGAGGACCAGGTTCTCACTAATTAGCCAGGCAGTTCAGCACCATAGAGAGGGTTCTGACGAATCACCAAGACAGTTCAGCACCGTGGACAGGGCTCTAACTATTCACCCACCCAGTTCAGCACCATAGAGAGGGTTCTGACGAATCACCAAGACAGTTCAGCACCGTGGACAGGGATCCTGGTAACTACAAGGCAGAGTGTGGAGTTGGTGTTCCTCCCTCCCTCTCTCCACATTCAGCCCTTGAGATCAGATGCCGGCCTTTGACAGAGAAGAGAAAAAGACAGAACACTATAGAAGAACAGTTACCTAGGAAACAGCTTTGAAGCTGTACCAACGTGGAGAGCTGCAATTTTCAAACGGTAATGACTGATCAATAAGAAGATTATTTTGGGATGTTCTGTCTGGCTGTTGGAGTGAAGGTAAAGTTCAATCCCTGAAGAACTTCAACACATCTCGTCTTTGTGTGTTTATACATACTGTATGTCTGAACTGCCTGATAGTCTCTCACTCTCTGTGTGAAGGCCGATACAGCATATTAGACTTGTCACCATACCAGAATGTTGACACCGATACCAGGTTTAGTATCACGATACTCGATATGAAAACGATACCACAACAAAACAAGGCGTCCCAGCCAAAGTCACATAATGGCACTTGATCTAGACAGACACACTCAGCTACGACTCTGTTAAATCGTTGGGAATCTTTTGAGTTCAATATCACTACATGTGAAAACGTTTATGTATATTTTTTTAGAGACAGAAACTGGGTAAATCAAGATGCAGCCTAGGTCTATTCACAATACAGGTGAATGCATATTATTCAATAGGAATGTGTGCATTGAGTTTTTAAACTTGTATTAGCTGATTTCATGGGGCTACAGATGACAAAACAGTCCCTTACATTTAGAACATATTTTATTGTACTGATCAACAACAAACAAGAAGCAATCCCCTCTATTGTCAAATTGTATGCTGTCTATTTAAGAAAGTAATGAGAGCATTCACAAGGCAGAATGTGGCCGTGGAATTTGACTTTGTGGCTATTTAATATAGTATAAACCAGATGGGAGGGGAGAGAGACGAAGAAGTTAATTAGTTTTCTGTGGCAAAGGGAGAAAATGTGAAGTTTATGGTGACAATCTGCTTTGAAATCAGCATATTTTGCATTATGGTTTGCATTTTATCACAAACAAAGCACTAGGGTAGGGAACTGAAAGCTACCGGTATCATCTTGCATTGTGAAAGCGTTCTAGCATGTATGGACATTGTTTTGCGAACAGTTTCAACATATCGTGTAGCATTATTCAAGCGTTTTAACTTCTGTGCATCATGAGTACGGAGCTAATGGGGCTCTAGCAATGAATTCCTAAGTGGAGCAGCCACTTTACTCTCCACACTATAAAAGGGGCTGTGCTGATACAGACTTGATCCTCTCAATCATGTGAAAGACACATTTGCCAGAAATACCGAACATAACAAAAATTCTACTACCGAACCGGGGTTTTTTGTATGGAAAAAGTACCAACGTTTCGGAATACCTTGCAACACTACAGTATATAATAATATACTGTAGCGGGATAATAATATTGATGTTTGTTGCTTTTCTCCTAGAGTAGGGTGGTGGAGCTCATTACATATCGAAATGTTTCCTCTTCCCCCACACACCTGCTCTGCCCATCTGGTACAGGCTGCCACCTGCCCCGGGGAGGAGAGGGGGAAAGATGAGACAGGCAGGGAGCCCCTGAACCCATCTCTTTTCTGCAGCGCAAAACAACGGTACAAAGAAAGTCCCTAGATATCACCTCAGTCTAGATATGTCCCTCTGATGCTCGCTCTTGGTGTGTTTGTCAGTGTGTCTGTCAATGAGGTGTGTGTGTGTTTGTTAAAAGCATGCAAAGCCTTTTACTTCCCTTCTTAGCTAACAAACAAGTTGAGACAAAGGTCACTTTAGTACAAATATCTGCCAGTTGGCCTGTTGACCGGTGTTTAATGTCTCGTAAAGGCAAAATTTCTGCTCTGGTGATTACAAAGAGAACATTATTACACGCGTCATAACAAAGCTGAACCAATGAAGCACAGTGACTCTTAGCCTATTGCAGTAAACAAAAAAGTTTAAAGGTAAGTAACTGAGGAAAGTCACAAAGTAAATATGACATCACCCCAACATTAACACCCACATCCACAAATGTTCCACAACAGACACAATATCAAACTACACAAAGAGAATTCCAGGCCCAGTTCACAACTCCACTGAAACCACAACCCTCACTGTACTCTCACAGTAGAGTACTGGGTCAGACAGACAGTCCTTCACAGCGGGGGTGAACTTAACACTCCTCCCCATTCGCTTTGCTCTGCTGTTCATTCACAGAGTAGATAAACTCTCTCTTTCATATGCTCTTTTCATGCCAGCAACTCACTGCATCTCACCACTGAGTTGGCTTCTGGAAATGGGAGTGTGAGTGCATGCATTAGTGCATGTGAGTCGACATCTGTGTGTGTGTGCATAAGTACGTGTGTGTGTGTGCATAAGTACATGTGTGTGTGCATAAGTACGTGTGTGTAGGGGGAGATAGTGACATCCAGAGCATGCGTTAGCAGGGAAGCCTGCGTCGTGTTGGAACCGGAGGCAGATGTAGAGAAGCAGCAAAATTAGCTGCAGAGCGGAGGTGGGTGTTTTCCATAAAGATTAGACGTGGCCGGATTAGTAATGTCTGTTTTCTATCAATTATGTTTGTTGCCGGGCACATTACTAAGAGCGAGGCCCAGACTTTGTGCTCTTCCATCGAGACGCCCACTTTTTTGTGTGTGTGTGTGCGCGTGTGTACACTGGAGTCAGAATGTCCAACTCGCCTCTATGTTCAGACTCTGTTCAGGCAGACAGAAAAATCAACTGAACAACACACTCAAAGACAGCCAAAGGTAGCGATAGACTGAAAGAGAGACTGAGACACCCAAAGATAGAGCGAAAGAGACACTCACATACACAAAGACAGAGAACTTAGACAAGGTTAGAGTGATAAAAATACACACACAACTCATACCAAAGTACAGATACACACGCACATGAAACCACACGAGTACACACACAAGGTGAGCGCTACACACTGCCAACAGAATATGGAGTGTTGGTCCAAGCGAACTTCATCATCCCGAGAAGGGGAGGGGGCAAGAGAGAGAGAGACCTCACATCTTATCCCGGCCCATTATCAGCATTTTCCCAGCAGACAAAAACGTACAGGCAGTCAGTTCATCAAAGACCTTAACTACTCATTACCCTCTTTTAATTAAAACAACACATATTGTTAGCCCATACATCTGAGAGCTGCCAAGGTACATGTAGGGAAATCTAATTCCAGTATCGGAGGTTTGCAAGGGCAGTGAGATATCCCTTCTTCTAAGTTTCATTCTGGGGAAACTTATTAGAAACGGCACGCATCTGTCATTTCTCGGAATCCTGATTTCATTAGAGTGGCATTAAGTACCAGTCAATTATGTGGATACACCTACTCATTCAAGGTTTTAATGTACTTTTTCTATTTTCTACATTGTAGAAGAATAGTGAAGACATCAAACCTATTAAATAACACATATGGAATCATCTAGTAACCAAAAAAGTGTTAAACAAATCAAAATATATTTTATATTTGAGATTCTTCAAAATAGCCACCCGTTGCCGTGATGACAGCTTTGCACATTCTTAGCATTCTCTCAACCAGCTTCATGAGGAATGCTTTTCCAACAGTCTTGAAGGAGTTCCCACATATATGTTGAGCACTTGTTGGCTGCTTTTCCTTCACTCTGCGGTGCAACTCTTCCCAAACCATCTTAATTGTGTTGAGGTCGGTGATTGTGGAGGCCAGGTCATCTGATGCAGCACTCCATCGCTCTCCTTCTTGATCAAATAGCCCTTACACAGCCTGGCGGTGTGTTGGGTCATTGTCCTGTTGAAAAACAAATGATAGTCCCACTAAGAGTAAACCAGATGGGATGGCATATCACTGCAGAATGTTAAGGTAGCCATGCTGGTTAAGTGTGTCTTGAATTCTAAATCAATCACTGACAGTGTCACCAGCAAAGCACCCCCACACCATCACACCTCCTCCTCCATGCTTCACGGGGGAAACTACACATGCGGAGATCATCCGTTCACCTACTCTGCATCTCACAAAGACAAGGCGGTTGGAACCAAAAATCTCAAATTTGGATTCATCAGACCAAAGGACAGATTTCCAACGGTCTAATATCCATTGCTCGTTTTTCTTGGACCAAGCAAGTCATCTTATTATTGCTGTCCTTTAGTAGTGGTTTCTTTGCAGCAATTCGACCATGAAGGCCTGATTCACGTAGTCTCCTCTGAACAGTTGATGTTGAGATGTGTCTGTTACTTGAACTCTGTGAAGCATTTATTTGGGCTGAAATTTCTGAGGCTGGTAACACTAATGAACTTATCCTCTGCAGCAGAGGTAAGAAACTCTGGGTCTTCCTTTCCTGTGGCGGTCAACACGAGAGCCAGTTTCATCATAGAGCTTGATGGTTTTAGTGACTGCACTTGAAACTTCAAAGTTCTTGAAATGTTCCGTATTGACTGACCTTCATATCGTAAAGTAATTATGGACTCTCGTTTCTCTTTGCTTGTCGAGCTGTTCTTGCCATAATATGGACTTGGTCTTTTACCAAATAGGGCTATCTTCTGCATACCACACCTACCTAGTCACAACACAACTGATTGGCTCAAATGCATTAAGAAGGATAGAAATTCCACAAATTAACTTTTTACAAGCCACACCTGTTAATTGAAACCATTCCAGGTGACTACCGATTGAAGCTGGTTCAGAGAATGCCAAGAGTGTGCAAAGCTGTCATGGCAAAGGGTGGCTACTTTGAAGAATCTCAAATATAAAATATATTTGGATTTGTGTAACACTTTGTTGGTTACTACATGATTCCATATGTGTTATTTCATGGTGTTGATGTCTTCACTATTCTTCTACAATGTAGAAAATACAGAAAAACCCTTGAATGAGTAGGTGTGTCCAAACTTGACTGGTACTGTGTATATATCCCTGTTCGCTGGCGTTTAATAAGAGTTAATATAATATTGCTGTTTATGAAGGGGTGAAAGAACACACACAGAGAGACGTGTCCCTCGTGTCCCCATATTTCATACCTATCTCTCACTGCCACACCCACACTTTTTACATTTTAGTCATTTAGCAGATGCTCTTATCCAGAGCGACTTACAGTAGTGAGAGCATACGTTTTCATACTGGTCCCCTGTGGGAATTGAACCCACAACCGTGGCGTTGCAAGCGCCTTACTCTACCAACTGAGCCACACACACACACACACACACACACACACACACAAAACACACACACAAAACACAAACACACGCGTGGTGATGAGAGAGAAACCTTGCTGTAACACCCTGTTCCATGGTATGTTTTATGTGTCTTAGGTTTGACCAACGGCAGGGTGACAAGGCAAATAAAACACTGTGTCTCACTGGGGCCATAAACCATGAAAAAACAGCAAGGTCCCCACAACTCCACACCACCAAGAGGAGAACATCACTGTATATACACTACTCTAACACCACCAAGAGGAGAACATCACTGTATATACACTACTCTAACACCACCAAGAGGAGAACATCACTGTATATACACTACTCTAACACCACCAAGAGGAGAACATCACTGTATATACACTACTCTAACACCACCAAGAGGAGAACATCACTGTATATACACTACTCTAACACCACCAAGAGGAGAACATCACTGTATATACACTACTCTAACACCACCAAGAGGAGAACATCACTGTATTTACACTACTCTAACACCACCAAGAGGAGAACATCACTATATATACCCTACACATTTAAAATACATGCAGACACCTTGATGTTCACTTTCGGCTTAATTCTATCTACCGAAAACTGAACAACTAGCGAAGGTGGTATCTGAACATATTTCTACCCAGTAGAGGCCGCTAAGCATATCTGGGCCCCAACCAGTTAGACCAGCATCATCAAATAGCAAAGATATGTTTTTTTTTCAACTAAAACCATGAGAGTAAAGTCATATTTAATTTGTAACCAATTAGGACGCAAACACAAAGACAGACAGTAATACAGGTCAATGTAGGGGTTTTCTACAACAGTAATACAGGTCAATGTAAGGGTTTTCTACAACAGTAATACAGGTCAATGTAGGGGTTTTCTACAACAGTAATACAGGTCAATGTAAGGGTTTTCTACAACAGTAATACAGGTCAATGTAAGGGTTTTCTACAACAGTAATACAGGTCAATGTAAGGGTTTTCTACAACAGTAATACAGGTCAATGTAAGGGTTTTCTACAACAGTAATACAGGTCAATGTAGGGGTTTTCTACAACAGTAATACAGGTCAATGTAAGGGTTTTCTACAACAGTAATCCAGGTCAATGTAAGGGTTTTCTACAACAGTAATACAGGTCAATGTAAGGGTTTTCTACAACAGTAATACAGGTCAATGTAAGGGTTTTCTACAACAGTAATACAGGTCAATGTAGGGGTTTTCTACAACAGTAATACAGGTCAATGTAAGGGTTTTCTACAACAGTAATAAAGTAGAATACCTGAAGCTGCACCTGGATATATGGTCCTACAGAGACAAGCTGAGAGAAGTCTGTAGCTTCCCAAAGATTGGAAAGCAGCTGCGGTCATCCCCCTCTTCAAAGGGGGGGACACTCTTGACCCAAACTGCTACAGACCTATATCTATCCTACCCTGCCTTTCTAAGGTCTTCGAAAGCCAAGTCAACAAACAGATTACCGACCATTTCGAATCCCACCATACCTTCTCCGCTATGCAATCTGGTTTCAGAGCTGGTCATGGGTGCACCTCAGCCACGCTCAAGGTCCTAAACGATATCTTAACCGCCATCGATAAGAAACAATACTGTGCAGCCGTATTCATTGACCTGGCCAAGGCTTTCGACTCTGTCAATCACCACATCCTCATCGGCAGACTCGACAGCCTTGGTTTCTCAAATGATTGCCTCGCCTGGTTCACCAACTACTTCTCTGATAGAGTTCAGTGTGTCAAAACGGAGGGTCTGTTGTCCGGGCCTCTGGCAGTCTCTATGGGGGTGCCACAGGGTTCAATTCTTGGACCGACTCTCTTCTCTGTATACATCAATGATGTCGCTCTTGCTGCTGGTGAGTCTCTGATCCACCTCTACGCAGACGACACCATTCTGTATACTTCTGGCCCTTCTTTGGACACTGTGTTAACTACCATAATTTCCGGACTATAAGCCGCTACTTTTTTCCCACGCTATGAACCTCGCGGTTTATACAATGACACGGCTAATTTATGATTTTTTAAATTTTTTTCACAAGATTCACGCCGCCAAAAAACTGAGCACCGTCACATAATGTCACGTAAATCGAGCGCGCTCAAACTTCCCATCATTCTGATTACGGTAGTCATTTTGTCACCCTCATCATGGCAAAGACACGGAGAAATGCATATGATGCAGCTTTCAAGTTGAAGGCGATCGATCTGGCTGTTGGAAAAGGAAATAGAGCTGCTGCACGGGAGCTTGGCCTTAATGAGTCGATGATAAGACGTTGGAAACAGCAGCGTGAGGAACTGACGCTGACAACAAAAGCTTTCAAAGAAGAAAAGCAGATTGCCCGAACTAGAAAATGAGCTTGAAGACTGGGTCAACACACAGAGAGCAGACGGCCGAGGTGTTTCAACTGTGCAGATCCGACTGAAAGCCAAAACAATCGCCACCGCAATGAAGTTTGACTTTCTTGGTAGGCTACTGTTTACTGCTATTTTTTTTATTTTTGTTACAAGCCGTGTTTCGTTAAAGCCTATTTATTTTTGTTACAAGCCGTGTTTCGTTTAAAAGCCTATTTATTTTTGTTACAAGCCGTGTTTCGTTTAAAGGCTGTGTAAAGTTCATTTGTTTCAATGTACCGGTAGGCACTTGCGGCTTATAGACGTGTGCGGTTTATTTATGTACAAAATACATATTTTTAAAAAATTCAGTGGGTACGGCTTATATTCAGGTGCGCTTAATAGTCCAGCAATTACGGTACCCTCCAGGCGAGCTTCAATGCCATACAACTCTCCTTCCGTGGCCTCAAATTGCTCTTAAATACAAGTAAAACTAAATGCATGCTCTTCAACCGATCGCTGCCTGCACCTGCCCGCCTGTCCAACATCACTACTCTGGACGGCTCTGAATTAGAATATGTGGACAACTAAAAATACCTAGGTGTCTGGTTAGACTGTAAACTCTCCTTCCAGACTCACATCAAACATCTCCAATCCAAAGTTAAATCTGGAATTGGCTTCCTATTCCGCAAGAAAGCATCCTTCACTCATGCTGCCAAACATACCCTTGTAAAACTGACCATCCTACCAATCCTCGACTTCGGTGATGTCATTTACAAAATAGCCTCCAAAATCCTACTCAATAAATTGGATGCAGTCTATCACAGTGCCATCCGTTTTGTCACGAAAGCCCCATATACTACCCAAAACTGCGACCTGTACACTCTCGTTGGCTGGCCCTCGCTTCATACTCGTCGCCAAACCCACTGGCTCCAGGTCATTTACAAGACCCTGCTAGGTAAAGTCCCCCCTTATCTCAGCTCGCTGGTCACCATAGCAGCACCCACCCGTAGCACGCGCTCCAGCAGGTATATCTCTCTGGTCACCCCAAAACCAACTCTTCCTTTGGCCACCTCTCCTTCCAGTTCTCTGCTGCCAATGACTGGAACGAACTACAAAAATCTCTGAAACTGGAAACACTTATCTCCCTCACTAGCTTTAAGCACCAGCTGTCAGAGCAGCTCATAGATTACTGCACCTGTACATAGCCCATCTATAATTTAGCCCAAACAACTACCTCTTTCACAACTGTATTTATTTATTCATTTATTTTGCTCCTTTGCACCCCATTATTTCTATCTCTACTTTGCACATTCTTCCACTGCAAATCAACCATTCCAGTGTTTTACTTGCTATATTGTATTTACTTCGCCGACATGGCCTTTTTTTTGCCTACCTGGTTAAATAAAGGTGAAATAAAATACATTTAAAAAATGAATAGATGGATTGGGGGATTGGGGGATGAACAGATGAAGGAATAGATGGATTGGGGGATGAACAGATGAAGGAATAGATGATTGGGGGATGAACAGACGTTCTGTCATCATGCCAAACTTCATGAATATCATAAATAAGGGTAGGCACGAGCGACGGCGGTAAACTGATATATATATGTATTTATTATATAGATAGATATAGATATAGTTATGTATTTATTAAATAGATAGATAGATATACATGTATATATATATATATGTATGTATTTATTATATAGATAGATATATATATATATATGTATTTATTATATAGATAGATATATATATATATGTATTTATTATATAGATAGATATAGATAGTTATGTATTTATTAAATAGATAGATATACATGTATATATATATATATATATATGTGTATTTATTATATAGATATATATATATATATATATATATGTATTTATTATATAGATAGATATATATGTATTTATTATATAGATAGATATAGATAGTTATGTATTTATTAAATAGATAGATATACATGTATATATATATATATATATATATTTATTATATAGATATACAGTATATCACAAAAGTGAGTACACCACTCACATTTTTGTAAATATTTGAGTATATCTTTTCATGTGACAACACTGAAGAAATGACACTTTGCTACAATGTAAAGTAGTGAGTGTACAGCTTGTATAACAGTGTAAATTTGCTGTCCCCTCAAAATAACTCAACACACAGCCATTCATGTCTAAACCGCTGGCAACAAAAGTGAGTACACCCCTAAGTGAAAATGTCCCATATTAGGTTTGCCAAACATTTGTGACCAAGCGTTAACTTCCTGACTTATGTCTTGAGATGTTGCTTCAATATATCCACATAATTGTCCTTCCTCATGAAGCCATCTATTTTGTTAAGGGCACCAGTCCCTCCTGCAGCAAAGCACCCCCACAACATGATGCTGCCACCCCTGTGTTTCACGTTTGGGATGGTGTTCTTCGGCTTGCAAGCATCCCCCTTTTCCTCCAAACATAACGATGGTCATTATGGCCAAACAGTTCTATTTTTGTTTCATCAGACCAGAGCACATTTCTCCAAAAAGTACATTCTTTGTCCCCATGTACAGTTGCAAACCGTAGTCTGGCTTTTTAATGGCGGTTTTGGAGCAGTGGCATCTTCCATGCTGAGAGGCCTTTCAGGTTATGTCGATATAGGACTCGTTTTACTGTGGATATAGATAGTTTTGTACATGTTTCCTCCAGCATCTTCACAAGGTCCTTTTCTGTTGTTCTAGGATTGATTTGCACTTTTCGTACCAAAGTACGTTCATCTCTAGGAGACAGAACGTGTTTCCTTCCTGAGCGTTATGACGGCTGCGTGGTCCCATGGTGCTTATACTTGCGTACTATTGTTTGTACAGATGAACGTGGTACCTTCAAGCGTTTGGAAATTGCTCCCAAGAATGAACCAGACTTGTGGAGGTAAAAAGAAAATTCTGTGGTCTTGGCTGATTTCTTTTGAATTTCCCATGATGTCAAGCAAAAACAACGCACTGGGGTTGAAGGTAGGCCTAAATCGACAGGTACACCTCCAATTGACTCAAATGATGTCACTTAGCCTATCAGAAGCTTCTAAAGCCATGACATCATTTTCTGGAATTTTCCAAGCTGTTTAAAGGCACAGTCAACTTAGTGTATGTAAACTTCTGACCCACTGGAATTGTGATACAGTGAATTATAAGTGAAATAATCTGTCTGTAAACAATTGTTGGAAAAATTACTTGTGTCATGCACAAAGTAGGTGTCCTAACCGACTTGCCAAAACTATAGTTTGTGTATGTAAACTTCCGACTTCAACTGTATATATCACTTCTGGGTGGCTCCACGGTTCAGCGGCTGATTCAATTTATCCAAAGATGGGTATTAAGACAAAACAATAGAGATACTATATGACCTCAATTTCCCCTCCGTCAACATAAATTCATCAATTACTTTTTTATGATATATTTATAAACTCGACACCAACACAAGCTAATACATGTTAAGCTTCAAAGCTGATGCTTGTGTTCATTGCATTAAGTTGTCACTAAATTTCACTTCCAACCACCCTCTGGTCAAGGTTATGGTAGGTCTACCATGGGCAGCATCGTCTGTTCAGCCAGGCCTAGTCACCCAGCCAGTTCAGCACCATGGACAGGGTTATAGCTCGCCACCTAGCCATTTCAGCACCATGGACAGGACTCTAACTATTCACCCAGCCAAAGCAGGACCATGGACAGGGCTCAAACTATTCACCCAGCCAGTTCAGCACCATGGACAGGGCTCAAACTATTTACCCAGCCAGTTCAGCACCATGGACAGGGCTCTTGGTGACTACAAGGCAGAGTATGGAGTCTGTTCAAATAGAACTGGGCAAACAGGCCTCCCCACATTGACAGTGTAGTATCCTATCCTAGCAGGCGCAAGCCCAACTGGCCACATTAGTTGGTATGTAGTGTCTGTTGACAGACAGACAGACATATCCTGAGGATCTGTTTCCAATGCTCTCCTCCTCATCCTCCACCTCTTCCTCAGCAGTTTCCTATTTTATGCAGTCATGCTATTCATTATTCTTCCATCCGTTAGCCAGCTTTTAACTTAACTTCTTCCAATTAATCATTTCAGACAAGAGAGGAAGAAGCAAACTAACGGCATCAAAGTTAACTTTGAGATGAAGAGGAGGAAACTAACGGCATCAGTGTTTACTTTAAGATAAAGAGGAAAACTACCGGCATCAGTGTTTACTTTAAGATAAAGAGGAGGAGGGAAACTAACGGCATCAGTGTTTACTTTAAGATAAAGAGGAGGAGGGAAACTAACGACATCAGTGTTTACTTTAAGATAAAGAGGAGGAGGGAAACTAACGACATCAGTGTTTACTTTAAGATGAAGAGGAGAGGAGGGAAACTAACGACATCAGTGTTTACTTTAAGATGAAGAGGAGAGGAGGGAAACTACCGACATCAGTGTTTACTTTAAGATGAAGAGGAGAGGAGGGAAACTACCGACATCAGTGTTTACTTTAAGATAAAGAGGAGGAGGGAAACTAACGACATCAGTGTTTACTTTGAGATGAAGAGGAGAGGAGGGAAACTAATGGCATCAGTGTTTACTTTAAGATAAAGAGGAGGAGGGAAACTAACGACATCAGTGTTTACTTTAAGATAAAGAGGAGGAGGGAAACTACCGACATCAGTGTTTACTTTGAGATGAAGAGGAGAGGAGGGAAACTACCGGCATCAGTGTTTACTTTGAGATGAAGAGGAGAGGAGGGAAACTAACGACATCAGTGTTTACTTTGAGATGAAGAGGAGAGGAGGGAAACTACCGACATCAGTGTTTACTTTGAGATGAAGAGGAGAGGAGGGAAACTAACGACATCAGTGTTTACTTTGAGATGAAGAGGAGAGGAGGGAAACTACCGGCATCAGTGTTTACTTTGAGATGAAGAGGAGGGAAACTACCGGCATCAGTGTTTACTTTAAGATAAAGAGGAGGAGGGAAACTAATGGCATCAGTGTTTACTTTAAGATAAAGAGGAGGAGGGAAACTAATGGCATCAGTGTTTACTTTAAGATAAAGAGTAGGAGGGAAACTAATGGCATCAGTGTTTACTTTAAGATAAAGAGGAGGAGGGAAACTAATGGCATCAGTGTTTACTTTAAGATAAAGAGGAGGAGGGAAACTAATGGCATCAGTGTTTACTTTAAGATAAAGAGTAGGAGGGAAACTAATGGCATCAGTGTTTACTTTAAGATAAAGAGGAGGAGGGAAACTAATGGCATCAGTGTTTACTTTAAGATGAAGAGGAGAGGAGGGAAACTAACGACATCAGTGTTTACTTTAAGATAAAGAGGAGGAGGGAAACTAACGACATCAGTGTTTACTTTGAGATGAAGAGGAGAGGAGGGAAACTAATGGCATCAGTGTTTACTTTGAGATGAAGAGGAGGGAAACTACCGGCATCAGTGTTTACTTTAAGATAAAGAGGAGGAGGGAAACTAACGACATCAGTGTTTACTTTAAGATAAAGAGGAGGAGGGAAACTAACGACATCAGTGTTTACTTTAAGATAAAGAGGAGGAGGGAAACTAACGACATCAGTGTTTACTTTGAGATGAAGAGGAGAGGAGGGAAACTACCGACATCAGTGTTTACTTTGAGATGAAGAGGAGGGAAACTACCGGCATCAGTGTTTACTTTAAGATAAAGAGGAGGAGGGAAACTAATGGCATCAGTGTTTACTTTAAGATAAAGAGGAGGAGGGAAACTAATGGCATCAGTGTTTACTTTAAGATAAAGAGGAGGAGGGAAACTAATGGCATCAGTGTTTACTTTGAGATGAAGAGGGGAAGAGCTACATCTGTACCTCCCTGGGTTGGGTTCTCCCTGGGGTATCCCACTAGAACACCCCGTACGTACAGACACACACACACACCATAAAAGTCTTTGAAGAGTGCAACTCAGACACAGTGAGATAATTGAAAGCACCATGACAACCAGCCATTTCGCAGTCAATCTTCTGCTTGTTCATTCATTCAACATCTGGGGGCTGCCTGTCTGCCTGCCTGCATAGGGAAAAATATGTAAAAAGTCTTTCATGATTCTCAGCCAAAGAGATTAATTCCAGGTCCGATCAAATGAGACCACTCTCACATTGTAAATCAGACAGAGGACACAGACAAGATTCTCAGATGTTTCTCACAGCCCAGCTACATGGATACACAAGCAGTTGTGCTACCCACAAACCCTAGAGAAATAATCTCCTTTGACATAGTTTGTAGCAAATGTAAAAAAGTCTAGGATCATCCCACTCACTCACAGCTGTTATACACCATCAGTACACAGTAGATACAATGTAAGTACTCACAGGTCAGATAAACAAGCAGTCAGTCATTCAGTTCACCATATACACACACACACACACACACACACATATATATATACACAGTTGAAGTCGGAAGTTTACATACACCTTAGCCAAATACATTTAACCTCTCTTGGGTAGGGGGCAGTATTTCCACGTCCGGGTGAAAAGCGTGCCCAAAGTAAACTGCCTGTTATTCAGGCCCAGAAGCTAGGATATGCATATAGTTGGTAGATTTTGATAGAAAGCTCTCTAAAGTTTCTAAAACTGTTAAAATAATGTCTGTGAGTATAACAGGACTGATATGGCAGGCGAAACCCCGAGGACAAACCATCCCCCCCAAAAAAACAATCGGCCTACCACTGTTTTCAATGGCTGTCACTTTTATTATAAGGCGAAATCCTCCCAGATTGCAGTTCCTAGGGCTTCCACTAGATGTCAACCGTCTTTAGAAAGAGTTGTAGGCTGGTTTTTGGAAAAAATTAGCCAGAAATTGTAGTTTTCTAGGTGGCTCCCATTTTGGCTGTAGTGTTTCTTTGGTATTTTTCTCCGGTAAAGACAATAACAATTCTCCGTCTTAAATTTTATTGTTTATTTACTTATTAGGGTACCTAAGGTTTGATTATAAACATTGTTTGACTTGTTTGGAAAAGTTTATTAGTAACATATGGGATTCCTTTTGTATGCATTTTGATGGAGGGAAACAGGGTGTATTATTGACTGAAGCGCGCCAGCTATACTGACTTTTTTTGGATATAAAAGAAGGACTTTATCGAACAAAAGGACCATTTGTGATGTATCTGGGACCTTTTGGAGTGCCAACAGAAGAAGATCATCAAAGGTAAGGCATTTATTATATCGCTATTTCTGACTTTCGTGGCGCACCTGCCTGGTTGAAACAGGTTTTTCATGCTTTTGTTAGCGGGGCGCTGTCCTCAGATAATCGCATGGTGTGCTATCGCCGTAAAGCCTTTTTGAAATCTGACACAGCAGCTAGATTAACAAGAAGTTAAGCTTTATTTTGATGTATTACACTTGTGATTCTATGAAAATTACGAAATAAAAATATTTATAATTCTGTAGTTTCAATTTCGCGCTCTGAAATTTCACCGGATATTGGCTAGGTGGGATGCTACCGTCCCACCTGCCCATAAGAAGTTAAAGTTTGTTTTTCACAATTCCTGACATTTAATAAAAATTCCCTGTCTTAGGTCAGTTAGGATCACCACTTTATTTTAAGAATGTGAAATTTCAGAATAATAGTAGAGAGAATGATTTATTTCATCTTTGTTTCTTTCATCACATTCAAAAGTGGGTCAGAAGTTTACATACACTCAATTAGTATTTGGTAGCTTTGCCTTTAAATTGTTTAACTTGGGTCAAACGTCTCGGGTAGCCTTCCACAAGCTTCACACAATAAGTTGGGTGAACTTTGGCCCATTTCTCCTGACAGAGCTGGTGTAACTGAGTCAGGTTTGTAGGCCTCTTTGCTCGCACACGCTTTTTCAGTTGTGCTGACAAATATTCTAAAGGATTGAGGTCAGGGCTTTGTGATGGCCACTCCATTACCTTGACTTTGTTGTCCTTAAGCCATTTTGCCACAACTTTTGAAGTATGCTTGGGATCACTGTCCATATAGAAGACCCATTTGCGACCAAGCTTTAACTTTCTGACTGATGTCTTGAGATGTTGCTTCAATATATCCACATAATTTTCCCGCCTCATGATGCCATCTATTTTGTGAAGTGCACCATTCCCTCCTGCAGCAAAGCACCCCCACAACATGATGCTGCCACCCTGTGCTTCACGGTTGAGATGGTGTTCTTTGGCTTGCAAGCCTCCCCCTTTTCCTCCAAACATAACGATGGTCATTATGGCCAAACAGTTCTATTTTTGTTTCATCAGACCAGAGCACATTTGAAAAGTACGATCTTTGTCCCAATGTGCAGTTGCAAACCATAGTATGGCTTTTTTATGGCGGTTTTGGAGAAGTGGCTTCTTCCTTGCTGAGCGGCCTTTCAGGTTATGTCGATATAGAACTTGTTTTACAGTGGATATAGATACTTCTGTACATGTTTCCTCCAGCATCTTCACAAGGTCCTTTGCTGTTGTTCTGGGATTGATTTGCACTTTTCGCACCAAAGTACGTTCATCTCTAGGAGACAGAACATGTATGACGGCTGCGTGGTCCCATGGTGTTTATACTTGCGTACTATTGTTTGTAGAGATGAATGTGGTACCTTCACGCGTTTGGAAATTGCTCCCAAGAATGAAGCAGACTTGTGGAGGTCTATAATTTTTTTCTGAGGTCTTGGCTGATTTCTTTAGATTTTCCCATGATGTCAAGCAAAGAGGCACTGAGTTTGAAGGTAGGCCTTGAAACACATCCACAGATACACCTCCAATAAACTCAAATTATGTCACTTAGCCTATCAGAAGCTTCTAAAGCCATGACATCATTTTCTAAGCTGTTTAAAGGCACAGTCAACTTAGTGTATGTACACTTCTGACCCACTGGAATTGTGATACAGTGAATTATAAGTGAAATAATCTGTCTGTAAACAATTGTTGGAAAAATTACTTGTGTCATGCACAAAGTAGATGTCCTAACCGACTTGCCAAAACTATAGTTTGTTAAAAAGTAATTTGTGGAGTGGTTGAAAAGCGAGTTTTAATGACTCCAACCTAAGTGTATGTAAACTTCCGACTTCAACTGTGTGTATGTATATATATATACATACATACATACATACATACATACATACATACATACATACATACATACTATAGACAGAGAGAAGGTACTCACAGGTGAGGCAGACGAGCAGGCCTCTGAGGATCATCTCACAGGGTGCCCTCCAGCTCTTCCTTAGCCTCGCTTGGACCGGGGGAATCATGATCTCCGCCGGGACGAAGAACTGGATGGCAAAGCTAACAAACACTCCGAAGGAGTACAGGATCTTCACCATCTGATTGGTCCTGCAGAGAGAAACACACACAGGGGAGATAAGAGTGAGAACTGCTTTGAACCAGTGGATTTGAAACAGAGCCTTGGAATAGAGGCCCAGCCATGTTTTGACCACAGTCTCGGCTGTATTTATTCTACAGGTCCAGGTGTGTTTGGAAGAGGCCCAGCCATGTTTTGACCACAGTCTCAGCTGTATTTAGTCTACAGGTCCAGGTGTGTTTGGAAGAGGCCCAGCCATGTTTTGACCACAGTCTCGGCTGTATTTATTCTACAGGTCCAGGTGTGTTTGGAAGAGGCCCAGCCATGTTTTGACTACAGTCTCGGCTGTATTTATTCTACAGGTCCAGGTGTGTTTGGAAGAGGCCCAGCCATGTTTTGACCACAGTCTCAGCTGTATTTAGTCTACAGGTCCAGGTGCGTTTGGAAGAGGCCCAGCCATGTTTTGACCACAGTCTCAGCTGTATTTAATCTACAGGTCCAGGTGTGTTTGGAAGAGGCCCAGCCATGTTTTGACCACAGTCTCGGCTGTATTTATTCTACAGGTCCAGGTGTGTTTGGAAGAGGCCCAGCCATGTTTTGACCACAGTCTCAGCTGTATTTAATCTACAGGTCCAGGTGTGTTTGGAAGAGGCCCAGCCATGTTTTGACCACAGTCTCAGCTGTATTTAGTCTACAGGTCCAGGTGTGTTTGGAAGAGGCCCAGCCATGTTTTGACCACAGTCTCGGCTGTATTTAGTCTACAGGTCCAGGTGTGTTTGGAAGAGGCCCAGCCATGTTTTGACCACAGTCTAAGCCGTTTTTATTCTACAGGTCCAGGTGTGTTTGGAATAGAGGCCTTGCCATGTTTTGACTACAGTCTCAGCTGTATTTAGTCTACAGGTCCAGGTGTGTTTGGAAGAGGCCCAGCCATGTTTTGACCACAGTCTAAGCCGTTTTTATTCTACAGGTCCAAGTGTGTTTGGAATAGAGGCCTTGCCATGTTTTGACTACAGTCTCAGCTGTATTTAGTCTACAGGTCCAGGTGTGTTTTCAGTTCATCCCCATGGGGCCCTACTGTACAGTAACAGGCAGAGGTGTGTATAACCACAGGGGCCAATGACAATGTTTGGTCTAAAGCACAGGAGGCTACTGAGGGGAGGACAGTTCATAATATTGGCTGGAAAGGAGTGAATTGAAGGGTATCAAACACATGGAAACCATGTGTTTAATACCATTTCATTTTTTCCATTCCAGTCAAAACAATGAACCCGTCCTCCCCACCGCCTGCCTGTGGTCTAAAGTGTGTTTAATAACAGGGGTCAGGGACAGTGTTTGGTCTAAAGTGTGTTTAATAACAGGGGTCAGGGACAGTGTTTGTTCTAACGTGTGTTTAATAACAGGGGTCAGGGACAGTGTTTGTTCTAAAGTGTGTTTAATAACAGGGGTCAGGGACAGTGTTTGGTCTAAAGTGTGTTTAATAACAGGGGTCAGGGACAGTGTTTGGTCTAAAGTGTGTTTAATAACAGGGGTCAGGGACAGTGTTTGGTCTAAAGTGTGTTTAATAACAGGGGTCAGGGACAGTGTTTGGTCTAAAGTGTGTTTAATAACAGGGGTCAGGGACAGTGCTTGGTCTAAAGTGTGTTTAATAACAGGGGTCAGGGACAGTGTTTGGTCTAAAGTGTGTTTAATAACAGGGGTCAGGGACAGTGTTTGTTCTAACGTGTGTTTAATAACAGGGGTCAGGGACAGTGCTTGGTCTAAAGTGTGTTTAGTAACAGGAGTCAGGGACAGTGTTTGGTCTAAAGTGTGTTTAATAACAGGGGTCAGGGACAGTGTTTGGTCTAAAGTGTGTTTAATAACAGGGGTCAGGGACAGTGTTTGTTCTAACGTGTGTTTAATAACAGGGGTCAGGGACAGTGTTTGTTCTAAAGTGTGTTTAATAACAGGGGTCAGGGACAGTGTTTGGTCTAAAGTGTGTTTAATAACAGGGGTCAGGGACAGTGTTTGGTCTAAAGTGTGTTTAATAACAGGGGTCAGGGACAGTGTTTGGTCTAAAGTGTGTTTAATAACAGGGGTCAGGGACAGTGTTTGGTCTAAAGTGTGTTTAATAACAGGGGTCAGGGACAGTGCTTGGTCTAAAGTGTGTTTAATAACAGGGGTCAGGGACAGTGTTTGGTCTAAAGTGTGTTTAATAACAGGGGTCAGGGACAGTGTTTGTTCTAACGTGTGTTTAATAACAGGGGTCAGGGACAGTGCTTGGTCTAAAGTGTGTTTAATAACAGGAGTCAGGGACAGTGTTTGGTCTAAAGTGTGTTTAATAACAGGGGTCAGGGACAGTGTTTGGTCTAAAGTGTGTTTAATAACAGGGGTCAGGGACAGTGTTTGGTCTAAAGTGTGTTTAATAACAGGGGTCAGGGACGGTGTTTGTTCGAAAGTGTGTTTAATAACAGGGGTCAGGGACAGTGTTTGGTCTAAAGTGTGTTTAATAACAGGGGTCAGGGACAGTGTTTGTTCTAAAGTGTGTTTAATAACAGGGGTCAGGGACAGTGTTTGGTCTAAAGTGTGTTTAATAACAGGGGTCAGGGACAGTGTTTGGTCTAAAGTGTGTTTAATAACAGGGGTCAGGGACAGTGTTTGGTCTAAAGTGTGTTTAATTACAGGGGTCAGGGACAGTGTTTGTGTCACACCCTGGCCTTTGTTATATATATTTTCTTGATTAGTTTAGTTAGGTCAGGGTGTGACATGGGGGATGTTTGTGTGTTTTGTCTAGTTTAGGGTGTGTGTATTGTTTAGGGGGTTTTGTAGTATGTATGGGGTTGTGTTCAGTGTAGGTGTTTAGGAAAGTCTATGGTTGCCTGATTTGGTTCTCAATCAGAGACAGCTGTTTATTGTTGTCTCTGATTGGGAGCCATATTTAAGGCAGCCATAGGCTTTAGGTGTTTGTGGGTAATTGTCTATGTTGAACGTTAGTAGCTTGTGTGTGCACTTTCGTTTATAGCTTCACGGTCGTTTATTGTTTTGTTAGTTTTTGTAAGAGTGTTTCGTGTTACGTCTTCATCTAATAAAAGGAAGATGTATGTCTCTCACGCTGCGCCTTGGTCCGCTTATTATGACGATCGTGACAGTTTGGCCTAAAGTGTGTTTAATAACAGGGGTCAGGGACAGTGTTTGGTCTAAAGAGTGTTTAATAACAGGGGTCAGGGACAGTGTTTGTTCTAAAGTGTGTTTAATAACAGGGGTCAGGGACAGTGTTTGGTCTAAAGTGTGTTTAATAACAGGGGTCAGGGACAGTGTTTGGTCTAAAGTGTGTTTAATAACAGGGGTCAGGGACAGTGTTTGGTCTAAAGTGTGTTTAATAACAGGGGTCAGGGACAGTGTTTGGTCTAAAGTGTGTTTAATAACAGGGGTCAGGGACAGTGTTTGGTCTAAAGTGTGTTTAATAACAGGGGTCAGGGACAGTGTTTGGTCTAAAGTGTGTTTAATAACAGGGGTCAGGGACAGTGTTTGGTCTAAAGTGTGTTTAATAACAGGGGTCAGGGACAGTGTTTGGTCTAAAGTGTGTTTAATAACAGGGGTCAGGGACAGTGTTTGGTCTAAAGTGTGTTTAATAACAGGGGTCAGGGACAGTGTTTGGTCTAAAGTGTGTTTAATAACAGGGGTCAGGGACAGTGTTTGGTCTAAAGTGTGTTTAATAACAGGGGTCAGGGACAGTGTTTGGTCTAAAGTGTGTTTAATAACAGGGGTCAGGGACAGTGTTTGGTCTAAAGTGTGTTTAATAACAGGGGTCAGGGACAGTGTTTGGTCTAAAGTGTGTTTAATAACAGGGGTCAGGGACAGTGTTTGGTCTAAAGTGTGTTTAATAACAGGGGTCAGGGACAGTGTTTGGTCTAAAGTGTGTTTAATAACAGGGGTCAGGGACAGTGTTTGGTCTAAAGTGTGTTTAATAACAGGGGTCAGGGACAGTGTTTGGTCTAAAGTGTGTTTAATAACAGGGGTCAGGGACAGTGTTTGGTCTAAAGTGTGTTTAATAACAGGGGTCAGGGACAGTGTTTGGTCTAAAGTGTGTTTAATAACAGGGGTCAGGGACAGTGTTTGGTCTAAAGTGTGTTTAATAACAGGGGTCAGGGACAGTGTTTGGTCTAAAGTGTGTTTAATAACAGGGGTCAGGGACAGTGTTTGGTCTAAAGTGTGTTTAATAACAGGGGTCAGGGACAGTGTTTGGTCTAAAGTGTGTTTAATAACAGGGGTCAGGGACAGTGTTTGGTCTAAAGTGTGTTTAATAACAGGGGTCAGGGACAGTGTTTGGTCTAAAGTGTGTTTAATAACAGGGGTCAGGGACAGTGTTTGGTCTAAAGTGTGTTTAATAACAGGGGTCAGGGACAGTGTTTGGTCTAAAGTGTGTTTAATAACAGGGGTCAGGGACAGTGTTTGGTCTAAAGTGTGTTTAATAACAGGGGTCAGGGACAGTGTTTGGTCTAAAGTGTGTTTAATAACAGGGGTCAGGGACAGTGTTTGGTCTAAAGTGTGTTTAATAACAGGGGTCAGGGACAGTGTTTGGTCTAAAGTGTGTTTAATAACAGGGGTCAGGGACAGTGTTTGGTCTAAAGTGTGTTTAATAACAGGGGTCAGGGACAGTGTTTGGTCTAAAGTGTGTTTAATAACAGGGGTCAGGGACAGTGTTTGGTCTAAAGTGTGTTTAATAACAGGGGTCAGGGACAGTGTTTGGTCTAAAGTGTGTTTAATAACAGGGGTCAGGGACAGTGTTTGGTCTAAAGTGTGTTTAATAACAGGGGTCAGGGACAGTGTTTGGTCTAAAGTGTGTTTAATAACAGGGGTCAGGGACAGTGTTTGGTCTAAAGTGTGTTTAATAACAGGGGTCAGGGACAGTGTTTGGTCTAAAGTGTGTTTAATAACAGGGGTCAGGGACAGTGTTTGGTCTAAAGTGTGTTTAATAACAGGGGTCAGGGACAGTGTTTGGTCTAAAGTGTGTTTAATAACAGGGGTCAGGGACAGTGTTTGGTCTAAAGTGTGTTTAATAACAGGGGTCAGGGACAGTGTTTGGTCTAAAGTGTGTTTAATAACAGGGGTCAGGGACAGTGTTTGGTCTAAAGTGTGTTTAATAACAGGGGTCAGGGACAGTGTTTGGTCTAAAGTGTGTTTAATAACAGGGGTCAGGGACAGTGTTTGGTCTAAAGTGTGTTTAATAACAGGGGTCAGGGACAGTGTTTGGTCTAAAGTGTGTTTAATAACAGGGGTCAGGGACAGTGTTTGGTCTAAAGTGTGTTTAATAACAGGGTCAGGGACAGTGTTTGGTCTAAAGTGTGTTTAATAACAGGGGTCAGGGACAGTGTTTGGTCTAAAGTGTGTTTAATAACAGGGGTCAGGGACAGTGTTTGGTCTAAAGTGTGTTTAATAACAGGGGTCAGGGACAGTGTTTGGTCTAAAGTGTGTTTAATAACAGGGGTCAGGGACAGTGTTTGGTCTAAAGTGTGTTTAATAACAGGGGTCAGGGACAGTGTTTGGTCTAAAGTGTGTTTAATAACAGGGGTCAGGGACAGTGTTTGGTCTAAAGTGTGTTTAATAACAGGGGTCAGGGACAGTGTTTGGTCTAAAGTGTGTTTAATAACAGGGGTCAGGGACAGTGTTTGTTCTAAAGTGTGTTTAATAACAGGGGTCAGGGACAGTGTTTGTTCTAAAGTGTGTTTAATAACAGGGGTCAGGGACAGTGTTTGTTCTAAAGTGTGTTTAATAACAGGGGTCAGGGACAGTGTTTGTTCTAAAGTGTGTTTAATAACAGGGGTCAGGGACAGTGTTTGTTCTAAAGTGTGTTTAATAACAGGGGTCAGGGACAGTGTTTGGTCTAAAGTGTGTTTAATAACAGGGGTCAGGGACAGTGTTTGGTCTAAAGTGTGTTTAATAACAGGGGTCAGGGACAGTGTTTGGTCTAAAGTGTGTTTAATAACAGGGGTCAGGGACAGTGTTTGGTCTAAAGTGTGTTTAATAACAGGGGTCAGGGACAGTGTTTGTTCTAAAGTGTGTTTAATAACAGGGGTCAGGGACAGTGTTTGTTCTAAAGTGTGTTTAATAACAGGGGTCAGGGACAGTGTTTGGTCTAAAGTGTGTTTAATAACAGGGGTCAGGGACAGTGTTTGGTCTAAAGTGTGTTTAATAACAGGGGTCAGGGACAGTGTTTGTTCTAAAGTGTGTTTAATAACAGGGGTCAGGGACAGTGTTTGGTCTAAAGTGTGTTTAATAACAGGGGTCAGGGACAGTGTTTGGTCTAAAGTGTGTTTAATAACAGGGGTCAGGGACAGTGTTTGGTCTAAAGTGTGTTTAATAACAGGGGTCAGGGACAGTGTTTGGTCTAAAGTGTGTTTAATAACAGGGGTCAGGGACAGTGCTTGGTCTAAAGTGTGTTTAATAACAGGGGTCAGGGACAGTGTTTGGTCTAAAGTGTGTTTAATAACAGGGGTCAGGGACAGTGTTTGTTCTAAAGTGTGTTTAATAACAGGGGTCAGGGACAGTGTTTGTTCTAAAGTGTGTTTAATAACAGGGGTCAGGGACAGTGTTTGGTCTAAAGTGTGTTTAATAACAGGGGTCAGGGACAGTGTTTGTTCTAAAGTGTGTTTAATAACAGGGGTCAGGGACAGTGTTTGTTCTAAAGTGTGTTTAATAACAGGGGTCAGGGACAGTGTTTGGTCTAAAGTGTGTTTAATAACAGGGGTCAGGGACAGTGTTTGGTCTAAAGTGTGTTTAATAACAGGGGTCAGGGACAGTGTTTGGTCTAAAGTGTGTTTAATAACAGGGATCAGGGACAGTGTTTGTTCTAAAGTGTGTTTAATAACAGGGGTCAGGGACAGTGCTTGGTCTAAAGTGTGTTTAATAACAGGGGTCAGGGACAGTGTTTGGTCTAAAGTGTGTTTAATAACAGGGGTCAGGGACAGTGTTTGGTCTAAAGTGTGTTTAATAACAGGGGTCAGGGACAGTGTTTGGTCTAAAGTGTGTTTAATAACAGGGGTCAGGGACAGTGTTTGGTCTAAAGTGTGTTTAATAACAGGGGTCAGGGACAGTGTTTGGTCTAAAGTGTGTTTAATAACAGGGGTCAGGGACAGTGTTTGGTCTAAAGTGTGTTTAATAACAGGGGTCAGGGACAGTGTTTGGTCTAAAGTGTGTTTAATAACAGGGGTCAGGGACAGTGTTTGGTCTAAAGTGTGTTTAATAACAGGGGTCAGGGACAGTGTTTGTTCTAAAGTGTGTTTAATAACAGGGGTCAGGGACAGTGTTTGTTCTAAAGTGTGTTTAATAACAGGGGTCAGGGACAGTGTTTGGTCTAAAGTGTGTTTAATAACAGGGGTCAGGACAGTGTTTGTCTAAAGTGTGTTTAATAACAGGGGTCAGGGACAGTGTTTGGTCTAAAGTGTGTTTAATAACAGGGGTCAGGGACAGTGTTTGGTCTAAAGTGTGTTTAATAACAGGGGTCAGGGACAGTGTTTGGTCTAAAGTGTGTTTAATAACAGGGGTCAGGGACAGTGTTTGGTCTAAAGTGTGTTTAATAACAGGGGTCAGGGACAGTGTTTGGTCTAAAGTGTGTTTAATAACAGGGGTCAGGGACAGTGTTTGGTCTAAAGTGTGTTTAATAACAGGGGTCAGGGACAGTGTTTGGTCTAAAGTGTGTTTAATAACAGGGGTCAGGGACAGTGTTTGGTCTAAAGTGTGTTTAATAACAGGGGTCAGGGACAGTGTTTGGTCTAAAGTGTGTTTAATAACAGGGGTCAGGACAGTGTTTGGTCTAAAGTGTGTTTAATAACAGGGGTCAGGGACAGTGTTTGGTCTAAAGTGTGTTTAATAACAGGGGTCAGGGACAGTGTTTGGTCTAAAGTGTGTTTAATAACAGGGGTCAGGGACAGTGTTTGGTCTAAAGTGTGTTTAATAACAGGGGTCAGGGACAGTGTTTGGTCTAAAGTGTGTTTAATAACAGGGGTCAGGGACAGTGTTTGGTCTAAAGTGTGTTTAATAACAGGGGTCAGGGACAGTGTTTGGTCTAAAGTGTGTTTAATAACAGGGGTCAGGGACAGTGTTTGGTCTAAAGTGTGTTTAATAACAGGGGTCAGGGACAGTGTTTGGTCTAAAGTGTGTTTAATAACAGGGGTCAGGGACAGTGTTTGGTCTAAAGTGTGTTTAATAACAGGGGTCAGGGACAGTGTTTGGTCTAAAGTGTGTTTAATAACAGGGGTCAGGGACAGTGTTTGGTCTAAAGTGTGTTTAATAACAGGGGTCAGGGACAGTGTTTGGTCTAAAGTGTGTTTAATAACAGGGGTCAGGGACAGTGTTTGGTCTAAAGTGTGTTTAATAACAGGGGTCAGGGACAGTGTTTGGTCTAAAGTGTGTTTAATAACAGGGGTCAGGGACAGTGTTTGGTCTAAAGTGTGTTTAATAACAGGGGTCAGGGACAGTGTTTGGTCTAAAGTGTGTTTAATAACAGGGGTCAGGGACAGTGTTTGGTCTAAAGTGTGTTTAATAACAGGGGTCAGGGACAGTGTTTGGTCTAAAGTGTGTTTAATAACAGGGGTCAGGGACAGTGTTTGGTCTAAAGTGTGTTTAATAACAGGGGTCAGGGACAGTGTTTGGTCTAAAGTGTGTTTAATAACAGGGGTCAGGGACAGTGTTTGGTCTAAAGTGTGTTTAATAACAGGGGTCAGGGACAGTGTTTGGTCTAAAGTGTGTTTAATAACAGGGGTCAGGGACAGTGTTTGGTCTAAAGTGTGTTTAATAACAGGGGTCAGGGACAGTGTTTGGTCTAAAGTGTGTTTAATAACAGGGGTCAGGGACAGTGTTTGGTCTAAAGTGTGTTTAATAACAGGGGTCAGGGACAGTGTTTGGTCTAAAGTGTGTTTAATAACAGGGGTCAGGGACAGTGTTTGGTCTAAAGTGTGTTTAATAACAGGGGTCAGGGACAGTGTTTGGTCTAAAGTGTGTTTAATAACAGGGGTCAGGGACAGTGTTTGTTCTAAAGTGTGTTTAATAACAGGGGTCAGGGACAGTGTTTGGTCTAAAGTGTGTTTAATAACAGGGGTCAGGGACAGTGTTTGGTCTAAAGTGTGTTTAATAACAGGGGTCAGGGACAGTGTTTGGTCTAAAGTGTGTTTAATAACAGGGGTCAGGGACAGTGTTTGGTCTAAAGTGTGTTTAATAACAGGGGTCAGGGACAGTGTTTGGTCTAAAGTGTGTTTAATAACAGGGGTCAGGGACAGTGTTTGGTCTAAAGTGTGTTTAATAACAGGGGTCAGGGACAGTGTTTGGTCTAAAGTGTGTTTAATAACAGGGGTCAGGGACAGTGTTTGGTCTAAAGTGTGTTTAATAACAGGGGTCAGGGACAGTGTTTGTTCTAAAGTGTGTTTAATAACAGGGGTCAGGGACAGTGTTTGTTCTAAAGTGTGTTTAATAACAGGGGTCAGGGACAGTGTTTGGTCTAAAGTGTGTTTAATAACAGGGGTCAGGGACAGTGTTTGGTCTAAAGTGTGTTTAATAACAGGGGTCAGGGACAGTGTTTGGTCTAAAGTGTGTTTAATAACAGGGGTCAGGGACAGTGTTTGGTCTAAAGTGTGTTTAATAACAGGGGTCAGGGACAGTGTTTGGTCTAAAGTGTGTTTAATAACAGGGGTCAGGGACAGTGTTTGGTCTAAAGTGTGTTTAATAACAGGGGTCAGGGACAGTGTTTGGTCTAAAGTGTGTTTAATAACAGGGGTCAGGGACAGTGTTTGTTCTAAAGTGTGTTTAATAACAGGGGTCAGGGACAGTGTTTGGTCTAAAGTGTGTTTAATAACAGGGGTCAGGGACAGTGTTTGGTCTAAAGTGTGTTTAATAACAGGGGTCAGGGACAGTGTTTGTTCTAAAGTGTGTTTAATAACAGGGGTCAGGGACAGTGTTTGGTCTAAAGTGTGTTTAATAACAGGGGTCAGGGACAGTGTTTGGTCTAAAGTGTGTTTAATAACAGGGGTCAGGGACAGTGTTTGTTCTAAAGTGTGTTTAATAACAGGGGTCAGGGACAGTGTTTGTTCTAAAGTGTGTTTAATAACAGGGGTCAGGGACAGTGTTTGGTCTAAAGTGTGTTTAATAACAGGGGTCAGGGACAGTGTTTGGTCTAAAGTGTGTTTAATAACAGGGGTCAGGGACAGTGTTTGTTCTAAAGTGTGTTTAATAACAGGGGTCAGGGACAGTGTTTGTTCTAAAGTGTGTTTAATAACAGGGGTCAGGGACAGTGTTTGGTCTAAAGTGTGTTTAATAACAGGGGTCAGGGACAGTGTTTGGTCTAAAGTGTGTTTAATAACAGGGGTCAGGGACAGTGTTTGTTCTAAAGTGTGTTTAATAACAGGGGTCAGGGACAGTGTTTGGTCTAAAGTGTGTTTAATAACAGGGGTCAGGGACAGTGTTTGGTCTAAAGTGTGTTTAATAACAGGGGTCAGGGACAGTGTTTGGTCTAAAGTGTGTTTAATAACAGGGGTCAGGGACAGTGTTTGGTCTAAAGTGTGTTTAATAACAGGGGTCAGGGACAGTGTTTGGTCTAAAGTGTGTTTAATAACAGGGGTCAGGGACAGTGTTTGTTCTAAAGTGTGTTTAATAACAGGGGTCAGGGACAGTGTTTGGTCTAAAGTGTGTTTAATAACAGGGGTCAGGGACAGTGTTTGGTCTAAAGTGTGTTTAATAACAGGGGTCAGGGACAGTGTTTGGTCTAAAGTGTGTTTAATAACAGGGGTCAGGGACAGTGTTTGGTCTAAAGTGTGTTTAATAACAGGGGTCAGGGACAGTGTTTGGTCTAAAGTGTGTTTAATAACAGGGATCAGGGACAGTGTTTGTTCTAACGTGTGTTTAATAACAGGGGTCAGGGACAGTGTTTGTTCTAACGTGTGTTTAATAACAGGGGTCAGGGACAGTGCTTGGTCTAAAGTGTGTTTAATAACAGGGGTCAGGGACAGTGTTTGGTCTAAAGTGTGTTTAATAACAGGGGTCAGGGACAGTGTTTGGTCTAAAGTGTGTTTAATAACAGGGGTCAGGGACAGTGTTTGGTCTAAAGTGTGTTTAATAACAGGGGTCAGGGACAGTGTTTGGTCTAAAGTGTGTTTAATAACAGGGGTCAGGGACAGTGTTTGGTCTAAAGTGTGTTTAATAACAGGGGTCAGGGACAGTGTTTGGTCTAAAGTGTGTTTAATAACAGGGGTCAGGGACAGTGTTTGGTCTAAAGTGTGTTTAATAACAGGGGTCAGGGACAGTGTTTGTTCTAAAGTGTGTTTAATAACAGGGGTCAGGGACAGTGCTTGGTCTAAAGTGTGTTTAATAACAGGGGTCAGGGACAGTGCTTGGTCTAAAGTGTGTTTAATAACAGGGGTCAGGGACAGTGTTTGGTCTAAAGTGTGTTTAATTACAGGGGTCAGGGACAGTGTTTGGTCTAAAGTGTGTTTAATAACAGGGGTCAGGGACAGTGTTTGGTCTAAAGTGTGTTTAATAACAGGGGTCAGGGACAGTGTTTGGTCTAAAGTGTGTTTAATAACAGGGGTCAGGGACAGTGTTTGGTCTAAAGTGTGTTTAATAACAGGGGTCAGGGACAGTGTTTGTTCTAAAGTGTGTTTAATAACAGGGGTCAGGGACAGTGTTTGTTCTAAAGTGTGTTTAATAACAGGGGTCAGGGACAGTGTTTGGTCTAAAGTGTGTTTAATAACAGGGGTCAGGGACAGTGTTTGGTCTAAAGTGTGTTTAATAACAGGGGTCAGGGACAGTGTTTGGTCTAAAGTGTGTTTAATAACAGGGGTCAGGGACAGTGTTTGGTCTAAAGTGTGTTTAATAACAGGGATCAGGGACAGTGTTTGTTCTAACGTGTGTTTAATAACAGGGGTCAGGGACAGTGTTTGTTCTAACGTGTGTTTAATAACAGGGGTCAGGGACAGTGCTTGGTCTAAAGTGTGTTTAATAACAGGGGTCAGGGACAGTGTTTGGTCTAAAGTGTGTTTAATAACAGGGGTCAGGGACAGTGTTTGGTCTAAAGTGTGTTTAATAACAGGGGTCAGGGACAGTGTTTGGTCTAAAGTGTGTTTAATAACAGGGGTCAGGGACAGTGTTTGGTCTAAAGTGTGTTTAATAACAGGGGTCAGGGACAGTGTTTGGTCTAAAGTGTGTTTAATAACAGGGGTCAGGGACAGTGTTTGGTCTAAAGTGTGTTTAATAACAGGGGTCAGGGACAGTGTTTGGTCTAAAGTGTGTTTAATAACAGGGGTCAGGGACAGTGTTTGGTCTAAAGTGTGTTTAATAACAGGGGTCAGGGACAGTGTTTGGTCTAAAGTGTGTTTAATAACAGGGGTCAGGGACAGTGTTTGTTCTAAAGTGTGTTTAATAACAGGGGTCAGGGACAGTGTTTGGTCTAAAGTGTGTTTAATAACAGGGGTCAGGGACAGTGTTTGGTCTAAAGTGTGTTTAATTACAGGGGTCAGGGACAGTGTTTGGTCTAAAGTGTGTTTAATAACAGGGGTCAGGGACAGTGTTTGGTCTAAAGTGTGTTTAATAACAGGGGTCAGGGACAGTGTTTGGTCTAAAGTGTGTTTAATAACAGGGGTCAGGGACAGTGTTTGTTCTAAAGTGTGTTTAATAACAGGGGTCAGGGACAGTGTTTGTTCTAAAGTGTGTTTAATAACAGGGGTCAGGGACAGTGTTTGGTCTAAAGTGTGTTTAATAACAGGGGTCAGGGACAGTGTTTGGTCTAAAGTGTGTTTAATAACAGGGGTCAGGGACAGTGTTTGGTCTAAAGTGTGTTTAATAACAGGGGTCAGGGACAGTGTTTGGTCTAAAGTGTGTTTAATAACAGGGGTCAGGGACAGTGTTTGGTCTAAAGTGTGTTTAATAACAGGGGTCAGGGACAGTGTTTGTTCTAAAGTGTGTTTAATAACAGGGGTCAGGGACAGTGTTTGGTCTAAAGTGTGTTTAATAACAGGGGTCAGGGACAGTGTTTGGTCTAAAGTGTGTTTAATAACAGGGGTCAGGGACAGTGTTTGGTCTAAAGTGTGTTTAATAACAGGGGTCAGGGACAGTGTTTGGTCTAAAGTGTGTTTAATAACAGGGGTCAGGGACAGTGTTTGGTCTAAAGTGTGTTTAATAACAGGGGTCAGGGACAGTGTTTGGTCTAAAGTGTGTTTAATAACAGGGGTCAGGGACAGTGTTTGTTCTAAAGTGTGTTTAATAACAGGGGTCAGGGACAGTGTTTGGTCTAAAGTGTGTTTAATAACAGGGGTCAGGGACAGTGTTTGGTCTAAAGTGTGTTTAATAACAGGGGTCAGGGACAGTGTTTGGTCTAAAGTGTGTTTAATAACAGGGGTCAGGGACAGTGTTTGGTCTAAAGTGTGTTTAATAACAGGGGTCAGGGACAGTGTTTGGTCTAAAGTGTGTTTAATAACAGGGGTCAGGGACAGTGTTTGGTCTAAAGTGTGTTTAATAACAGGGGTCAGGGACAGTGTTTGGTCTAAAGTGTGTTTAATAACAGGGGTCAGGGACAGTGTTTGGTCTAAAGTGTGTTTAATAACAGGGGTCAGGGACAGTGTTTGGTCTAAAGTGTGTTTAATAACAGGGGTCAGGGACAGTGTTTGTTCTAACGTGTGTTTAATAACAGGGGTCAGGGACAGTGTTTGGTCTAAAGTGTGTTTAATAACAGGGGTCAGGGACAGTGTTTGGTCTAAAGTGTGTTTAATAACAGGGGTCAGGGACAGTGCTTGGTCTAAAGTGTGTTTAATAACAGGGGTCAAGGACAGTGTTTGGTCTAAAGTGTGTTTAATAACAGGGGTCAGGGACAGTGTTTGGTCTAAAGTGTGTTTAATAACAGGGGTCAGGGACAGTGTTTGGTCTAAAGTGTGTTTAATAACAGGGGTCAGGGACAGTGTTTGGTCTAAAGTGTGTTTAATAACAGGGGTCAGGGACAGTGTTTGGTCTAAAGTGTGTTTAATAACAGGGGTCAGGGACAGTGTTTGGTCTAAAGTGTGTTTAATAACAGGGGTCAGGGACAGTGTTTGGTCTAAAGTGTGTTTAATAACAGGGGTCAGGGACAGTGTTTGGTCTAAAGTGTGTTTAATAACAGGGGTCAGGGACAGTGTTTGGTCTAAAGTGTGTTTAATAACAGGGGTCAGGGACAGTGTTTGGTCTAAAGTGTGTTTAATAACAGGGGTCAGGGACAGTGTTTGTTCTAAAGTGTGTTTAATAACAGGAGTCAGGGACAGTGTTTGGTCTAAAGTGTGTTTAATAACAGGGGTCAGGGACAGTGTTTGGTCTAAAGTGTGTTTAATAACAGGAGTCAGGGACAGTGTTTGGTCTAAAGTGTGTTTAATAACAGGGGTCAGGGACAGTGTTTGGTCTAAAGGTAGAGAAAGTGTGTTGCAAAAGGAATGTCATATGTGTGTTGGAAGCAAGTATGGTTGATGCACTGGCAGGCTGCTGAGATGAGGCCACACACACACACACACACACACACACACACACACACACACACACACACACACACACACACACACACACAGGAATAAATCTGTGTGTGGTGTGATTAATCATGGGTCCACTCTGTGGTTTCCTGTGAGTGAAGCAGGAGATTATGGGTTACGGCCACCTCAGGCAACCCTGACACCTTACGCTAAATCTCCCAGGTTACTACCAGCCATACACAGACAAGGAAGTCATCCAATCCAAACACTTTAATCCACGCACCCCGCCTTGCCTCGCAGCCAGGCCCACGCTACCAGATATCAAAAGGCACCTGCAACCCACGTTGTATGTTCCCCAGCACAACACTAGCAAATTAAGGTGTGTGCGAGTGTGTGTTTGTCAGACCTGCGTCCAAATACGTGCATCTGGTATTTAAAATTACTTTGCGTATTTGAGTATTTTCTAATACACAGCCGAAAACAAGTACTTTTATTTGAGTATTTGAATGGTTATTTGGAAAACACAAATAGTCTGAAAAAAAAATTGACAGGATTTTCAAACACACTACCATTCAAAAGTTTGGGGTCACTTAGAAATGTCCTTGTTTTTGAAGGAAAAGCTCATTTTTGGTCCATTAAAATAACATCAAATTGATCAGAAATACAGTGTAGACATTGCTAATGTTGTAAATGACTATTGTAGCTGGAAACGGCAGATTTTATATGGAATATCTACATAGGCGTATAGAGGCCCATTATCAGCAACCATCACTCCTGTGTTCCAATGGCACGTTGTGTTAGCTAATCCAAGTTAATCATTTTAAAAAGGCTAATTGATCATTAGAAAACCCTTCTGCAATTATGTTAGCGCAGCTGAAAACTGTTGTTCTGATTAAAGAAGCAATAAAACTGGCCTTCTTTAGACTAGTTGAGTATCTGGAGCATCAGCATTTGTGGGTTCGATTACAGGCTCAAAATGGCCAGAAACAAAGAACTTTCTACTGAAACTCGTCAGTCTATTCATGTTCTGAGAAATGAAGGCTATTCCATGCGAGAAACTGCCAAGAAACTGAAGATCTCGTACAACGTTGTGTACTACTCCCTTCACAGAACAGCGCAAACTGGCTCTAACCAGAATAGAAAGAGGAGTGGGAAGCCCCAGTGCAAAACTGAGCAAGAGGACAAGTACATTACTGTCCATTTTCAGAAACAGACGCCTCACAAGTCCTCAACTGGCAGCAAAACACCAGTCTCAACGTCAACAGTGAAGAGGCGACTCCAGGATGCTGGCCTTCTAGACAGAGTTGCAAAGAAAAAGCCATATCTCAGACTGACCAATAAAAAGAAAAGATTAAGATGGGCAAAAGAACACAGACACTGGACAGAGGAAGATTGGAAAAAAGTGTTATGGACAGACGAATCTAAGCTTGAGGTGTTCGGATCACAAAGAAGAACATTCGTGAGAGGCAGAAAAAATGCTGGAGGAGTGCTTGACGCCATCTGTCAAGCATGGTGGGGGCAATGTGATGGTCTGGGGGTGGTAAAGTATGAGATATGTACAGGGTAAAACGGATCTTGAAGAAGGAAGGCTATCATTTTGCAAAGCCATGCCATTCCCTGTGGACGGCGCTTAATTGGCGCTTAGCCAATTTCCTCCTACAACAGGACAATGACCCAAAGCACAGCTCCAAACTATGCAAGAACTATTTAGGGAAGAAGCAGTCAGCTGGTATTCTGTCTATAATGGAGTGGCAGGCACAGTCACCGGATCTCAACCCTATTGAGCTGTTGTGGGAGCAGCTTGACCGTATGGTACGTAAGAAGTGCCCATCAAGCCAATCCAACTTGTGGGAGGTGCTTCAGGAAGCATGGGATGAAATCTCTTCAGATTACCTCAACAAATTGACAACTGGAATGCCAAAGGTCTGCAAGGCTGTAATTGCTGCAAATGGAGGATTCTTTGACAAAAGCAAAGTTTGAAGGACGCAATTATTATTTCAATTAAAAATCATTATGTATAACCTTGTGAACGTCTTGACTATATTTCCTATTCATTTTGCAACTCATTTCATGTAAGTTTTCATGGAAAACAAGGACATTTCTAAGTGACCTCCATCTTTTGAACAGTAGTGTATTTCAAATACTATTTTGAAATACCTGGGTTAAATGTATGGGAGTGCATTTGAGTTAGTGTATTTTAGTATTTAAAATACTTTCCAAGTGTATTTCCAAATACATTAAAATATTCAACTAGCTGAACACTTACTTGTATGAATGTATTTGAAAGTAAATTAGACATTTGAAATAGTACTTGAACCCAGGTCTTATCTGTGTGTGACAGGTGCTGGGAGCGTTTGTGTGATATTCTGGCATCGGTTTGCATTTTAAATCACAAACATAAAAACGCCAACCGAACACACGATTTCTGTTAAAAAAAATAATAATAATGAATAGCAGCACTATAAAAAAAATACATCTGCATTAAGCCATAAACAAATTATATGCATATGAAAAATGCATCTAAATATATTAAGATATAGTCCCGAAATAGAACATTATAGGGCCATTGACAGACGAAGCTCTCTAGTCTACTGTATATCCTGCAGTTGCATAACTCTTCCTGGCTGGCTGTGGAGTAGAGTAGGAACTAAGAATACAGTGGGCTCTGCTTCCCCAGTCAAGAATAACCACTTGTCATGGCCAGAAGCAAAAAAGCAGATCAAGCAATTGGAAAACTGCAATAGTTTTCTCCGGAGGTAGTGTAACGATCACTGAGCATATAAATGAAGGGTGATGACGCGCCTGTGAGCCATCGCCACGTCGGGACATTTTCCTCTATTTCTCCCCACACAAATTGACTAATTGTTTGGTCTACGTACTGTCTTATTAAAATACCATTTTCCACCACCATGCTAGGGTGGTTAATGCTACTCCTGTACATTGTGTACAGCATTCATACAAGGGTAAACAACAGACTGGTGCAACCTGATTGGCTGGACACTGTACATAATGTAGCACAAGCTACTAGGTTTTATTAAAGACAGTTTGCACATTTTCCCAGTTTTTTCCTTGGCTGAACTCCATTAAAGCTAGTTAAGGAGGAAACCAATAACTTTGCAGCCTGAATGAAATATGTTTTATATAATCACTGGTTGCGGGGGGTTCGAGTGCATTGCCCGCTGAACTACCTGCGTTGGGACACCAAATACCAAAACGACACGTACTTTGGCGAACCTTGGGGCATATTTTTTGCTTTGATATCGCTACTCTATTATATAAGAATACAAACGCAAATAGGGCCTCAGCGTTCTAAGGCACTACATCGCAGGCATCACTACAGACCCGGGTTCGATCCCTTGCTGTGTTACAGCCAGCCATGACTGGGAGACCCATGAGGCGGCACACAATTGGCCCATCGTCGTCTAGGTTAGGGGACGGTTTGGCCGGCCGGGATGTCCTTGTCCCCTCGCGCTCTAGTGCCTCCTTGTGGCGGGCCGGGCGTCTTTGGTGCGCCTGGCTTCCGGGTTAAGCGAGCAGTGTGTCAACAAGCAGTGCAGCGTTGCAGGGTCGTGTTTCGGAGGACGCATGAATCTCGACCTTCACCTCTCCTAAACAAAAGAGTCTGAAAAGTTAATTGTTGATGCTAATTATTCCTTTGTTTTCATTAGCGAGTTTAGTAGTGGCCATTGTAATATCAATAGTGGAGTAGTATTGCTATTCAAGATAATTATCACTGTTCATTTAAGGATCCCTTCTCTTCTAGGGAGAGCTTCTTATCTACAGTGGTTTGTCCTTTAAAAGTTGCAGCGTACTGCGGCACAGCTTGCATGGTGCCGCAGAATTCTATGGCACGTTATGTAAGTGTGAACCACTGGTACCATTAATGCTAGTTAGTGCTAGTTTGACCACCAGAGGGCATATTTGAGAAGCATTTGATAGCCTTCAATAGCGGCTGTACTAGAGAATTTAAAACCTATTTTTGTAAGAACATACTATATGCGACTGATTTTAAGAATTTTGCTTAATATTATGGTGTTTCTATTCCAAGAAAAATGAAAAACCCTCGGTTTCCGTTAGGATGGAATGGAAAATATGGCGCTGTACAACGTGATGATCAGGAGTAGGCTACAGTACTGGGCTACTTAGCTAAAGAATCCCTGTGTTGTGTGGGCACGCGGGAGACCGGGGTTCAATTCCCCAACAGGGAGGAAGGAGTAGGCTGTCCTTTTAAATAAGAATTTGCTCATAACTGATTTGCCTAGTTAAATAAAGGTTACACTAAGAGCATAACATTGCTACACCCTAATTCTAGTCTAACCAATACCCAAACTGAGATTAAGTTAAAATATAAATCTCATTGATTTATCAAGACCAGTCCCCATGCTTGTCTCAGAGCAGCGCGAAAAGGTGCTAAAATGGTTGTAGGCTTTTGTTCCAAATCCTATTGCTTCTAACTTCAATATGCTCTTTAAATAAATAAGACCTACACCACTTTTGACAGCACATTACTCAACACTAGTGAGACTCATGTCGCCTACGGTATAATCAAAAAACATGACGTGACTCTCCGCCAATAATTACATATAGAGGATTCTAAATTAAAACCAAAAGCCGCCTCTATGGGTCGACCCCGTCGAACCTGCATCTGTAGCAATGCATTTTGCAATTCGGGAGCCCCCATCCACAAAGTATCAAAATACAGAGAGCATTTGGTAATGGGCTATTATAATACTATTATAGTACTGTACATGGTGTCCAGGTCAGGATAACCTAAACATTTATTCATTAAAGACTATCAGAAAGAATGTTGGTACTTATTTATTTTGATCCAAAGCCATGAATGAGTGAGTCACTCAGCTTTATGTAGGTGCCGGTCTATATGCCTGTGCCATCAACTTGATAATACATAACGATATTGGAGGTGATTTTAAAAAATCTGAATAAAGGCCAAAATAATATTTGTAAAGCCCAAAACATTTATTTCGGTTTTTAGAGGGAGAGAAACGCTGGGCTAGTTGTGCGCCACCCATAAAGGCCAAAATATAGCCCTGCTAATGGCGCTGTACAACGTGACCATGAGTATTTTCCAGTAAGCAACAATTTGGTTCCCTTCATTAGACAACTTTGTTCCAATATTTCTGTAATTCAGTGATATTTATTACCATAATAATTCGTTATGGATCCATAACTAAATAAACGTCGGCATTTTGAAAGAGTATTTTTATTATTATTTTATTAACGAAAGCATAAAGATGCTGATGAAGAAATACAGTACATGCTTTTACATTTGGATAATAAAGAATTTTGAAGATATAAGCCACCTGCATTTGTTTATTAGGCTATAGCAGAACAGCGTAACGGTCCAAACGGCCCTTACTGTGCCTGGTGAGCAGTTGGTCAAGTTCTGTTGTCAGAAGAGGAATGGAAATGTCAGGGTGAACCGACAACCTGATGAACCCGCAAAGTATGTTGACTCTGCCTGTTGGAGGTGGAGTTCCAGAGCTCACAGGTGTGCCTGGCATGGATTGCGACTCCATCTCATTCCTAGCACTCCTCAACACCTGAACCTCCGCCAATGCCGCCTGGCTCTGAACAAATGGATCAGTTGTCGCCCGTATCTCTGCTCTCAGATAATGTTTCTCTTTCTGCTGGTCTGCCTTCAATGGCCCGATCTCGGTCTTCAAAATTTGAATCTGATCCATGTGCACCTTCATCAGATGACCAGAATGGTACCACCCTGAGCCCCCATCGATTACAGTGGTCTATAAGAGAAACGGTAGATTAATTAAGAATTAACAGCGACTCCAACACACAAATGCTGTGTACACATTTGAAGAATCAAGAAAACTAACCGCTTTCTTGGCAACCATGAGTTTTCTCGGTTCGGCCCATTCCATTGTCCAGTCCTTTGTCCACTGATCTCCACGGATGATTTTCAGCATGGTTGTATGCTCTGCAAAAATACATTCTAGTTTTTAGTACACAATATAGAACATTTTTTATTTTTATTTAACCTTTATTTAATTATCGATTTTATTACACATTGATGGGCTATATACTTTTTTTTAAAGAAAATACACTGAAACCAAAATACCTTTAATTTTGGTGATCCTCTCAGCTCCGGCTCATTTTCAAGTGGAACGGGTAGCACCATAGAAAGAAACTGGCTTGATGAAAACAATGTCCATTTCGTCTGTTCTCTTTGGTCGCTATGTCATTTGTTTTAGATAAACAAATCGTTTTTGAATGGTAACTGTGTTAAGGGGGAGTTTGGGGCGGGGTGAGGAATCCTGGAAAGGTGTGACTTTCAAACCTACAGTAGCCGGGTTATAAAGAGTCTATTGTCCTGCTAATCGGGCTACAAGTGTTTGAAAACCTGTTTTCAAAATGCCACCAGCTGGCCATCACTACTGTAAATAAAAACACAGCATCTTGTTTACATTCTTTATTATAACCACAATGTCACACATAATTTGTATCTACCTTTCCAATTACTTAAAGAGTTTGGGGATTTACAAATGTGTGCTTTTCGTGTAATTCTTCGTTAAATCCAGTTCGGATTTAAGTATAACTTTTGAATGACGCCTTTAGTGAGAGGTCTAATGCTTTAATACTTAATAATATCTGCCCTCCGAATTCATATCTAACGGGCATTTTTCACGCCATTATTAGTTACATTGTTTTAGTTTGAACGTGCAGACTGGCACTAAGAACAGCGGGATCGTTTCCCTAGTCAACGCCATTAATAGTGCAATGCCCCTTAAAGTGTTACTCTGTGCTACCCAGTGGGGCGGGAAGGGGTCCACCCCCCCTCCCCATGGGCTAGGTCCGTCTTCTGTGCGCGGCTCTGTGGCCCATCCCGTGCCCCCTGCCCCACTGTTTCAGTGGATACAGCTGGAGAACTGCAAGGCAATCCCATTGTGAGCCACTCGGGAGCCATGACCAATATATATTGTCCTGCTAATAACAGGGTTAATAATATGTGTGAAAATATCCAAGGGGCTGTAATATAATTCAAAATTAATAATAATCGCTTTGTTTAAAAAATAATATTTTGGAGATTATTTCGTTTTTCAAATAATGTAAAATGAGCGAGAAAAAGGCCATTCTTGAACATGGTGTGAGACATTGTTACTAATTTGTAAATAAAGCCAGTTTGTTATTTAGAATAATTTATTTCTGTTTTTAGAGGGAGAGAAACCAAAAACCTACAGTCATATCATGAGTCTCCCAGTCGAGGCCGGCACAGGTATTGAACCAGCATCTGTAGCAACACAGCTTGCACTGCTATGCAGTGTCTTAGACCATTGTGCCACTCAGGCGATGTACAACGTGACCGGTCGGGAGTGGCCTACAGTACTTCAGCAAGAGCAAAATAATCCAAACAAAATAAAATAATAAAAACCTTAGTTGTTACAACAGTTTTAGTAAGTAATACTGAAGTCGTGCACAATTATCAGTTTCTATTTAGGTTTATGTTGCCTATTCATTGTCAGTTAGAGACACAGTAGGACCCAAAAGCATAATCAGTGCTCCAACTCCCCCTTGCGCTGGTCTGGAGCAATGAAGTAGTACCGTACTAAACCACAAATTACCTCTATGTCCCGCAGCATAATCGCAAAACTTTTAGTGGAGCAACCACTGAAGGTAAGAGGGAGGTTATAAATTGCTATTGGCCATGTAGCTAAGTTTATTATATTATTTTAGGCTATCTGGCATTAGTGCGTAAGCCTAAACTTGGGCCTAAATGTACGCACACCAAATAGCCTATGCGCCAATCGCCAAATGCTTTTGGGAATGGGCAGAAAAAGGTAACATCTATCCATGGAGGCAAAAAGGACAATGTCGGAGTTTAATTCAATAAGAGAAAAACTGTGAAATGGAGAGTTGAAGATAAAGCAAAGGATGGGCCAGAACAGTAACGTTCGGGAAAGACTTGGTAAAGCTGTAAAAGAGGATGATAGCAGTGATGGGCTGTTACAATTCGACAGTCACAACATTTTTGGGTCGTCTTCACAGCTTTCTGTTTCCTTACAACCAGTCAAACTGATGTCATTTGGACATGTTGTTTTCTCTCCAGGTCCCTAAACATCTTTTCTCCTGGTCAGTCAGTCTCTCGCTCCCTCTCCCCTTTCCCTCGCTCTCGCTCGTCCCCCTGTCCCGCTCTCTGTCCCGCTTTTTCCCTCTCCCCCCCCCCCCTTTCTCTCCTCTGCAGGGATTAGCCCCCTACCAAGCCACAGAGGGATTCTATTGGAAATTATTCATCGAGGTTATCACACGGCAAAGACCTCCCGCACACTACCAGAGGTAAAGCCATGAAAAACATTCTCCTCCTACTGTAGTTCTGATATCAGACAAAGCCCACTGACAGCAACCCGGCGGAGGGGGAAAAGGGACAGGGAGAATAGGCCATTATAGGGAAAGAGAGGAGGCAATAGAGCCAATTACGGACCCATTGAGGAAGGAAATTGAGGAAGGAAAGTACAGTGGAGACCTGGGAGGAGAGTTAATGCTGGGTGCTGAGCTGTGAGGGAAAGGTTAGGTGAATGAGGCACAATGAAAGAGAGCGAGAGAAAGGGAGGGAGGACAAGAAGTGGTAATAGTGTAAATCCCTACTAGCCAGGAGCCCGAGAGGATGGAGAATAGCAACTCATACTATTTAGTGTACAGGGAGTGGAGGAGAACACTGCAAAAAGCCTTCAATATGAGACAAGATGGAGAGAGGAGGAAGGGGAGAGGTAATATCACCTCTCACAGGCAGAGGAGAACCACTGCATTGGCCAGAGACAGAGAGAGACTCATGGTATCCACCAGATTGAGGACAGAAGCTCATCATTTCTGCGTGGGGGAATAGACACAAGCAACAGAACCACTCTAACCGGCAGTTGCACGCTCCACTGTGTTTCTCCAGTGGGCGCCACTGAAAAGCCTCTCCATCTTGGCTCATGCAAGCAATGGCAGCTAGTTATCTGGGGCCTGCAGATATGATGCATGCACTATATTTCCACATCCCTATTCCAATGGTGAAAACAAATGTGTCTGCTGCCCCTGGCCCCCAGGCTCTCTGAATAGACTATTTCCACTTCATAAAAAAATAATATGTTGAATTAATGTGGAAAATGTATCGATTTGCAAAAAGTAATTAAAGGGAATTTCATATTTTTTTTCACCAAACTTTTAACATAAATCCAATGACATGACTGACATTTTATGTTGATTTCACATTTGTTGACAACTTCAACCAAAATGTAAATCAAACTAGATGTTGAAATGACGTCTGTGCCCAGTGGGTAGTCTTCTATTACCACTTTCTCCCCCTCTCTTTCTCTCTAAACTGAGCTACAGATACAATTCGTCTTGCCAGTGAAAAATGGAGAACCAAATACTCAGGGCATCTTGGGGGGTATGAGCTTTTTTTGCAAATATTCAGTTTCCGAAAGCTGTGGCAAGTTCACGCCAAGGAGATGTGTGAGAGTGAGTGTACTTAGATGCTAGTGTGTGTGTGTGTGTGTGTGTGTGTGTGTGTGTGTGTGTGTGTGTGTGTGTGTGTGTGTGTGTGTGTGTGTGTGTGTGTGTGTGTGTGTGTGTGTGTGTGTGTGGTCTGGCTGGCTGGCACTTGATGAAGCTGCGTTTATCAAACATGAGGGATAATGAAATGTGCAGTCATCAATCACCTGAAAGACAAAATGCTAGCCCCCCTCTGTCTCATTACATTTGGGCCTGCCCTATTCATTAAATTAGACCCAAACGACTTTGGCAATTAAAGCACATTTGTACTCTCACTCCCCGAGTGACAAACCTCACCATAGCATACCTCGTCTTGTCATATTACACTGGGCTGGGCCATACATACAGTAATATAGAGGACCTGAGGTCCCGACAGAGATCCTTGCTATGCAGTTAGCATTTTTCATGGTTGGGAGCAGGCGGTCAGACAGACAACTTTGAGATTATTTTTATTTATTTGGAAACGGTTGTCTTTCTGATTTGTATGCTTTAGCCTATCTATTATATTAAAAACATCATTTTTTTTTTTTTAACCAGGAAGCGCTCATTGAGATTTTAAATCTCTTTTCAAGAGCGTCCTGGCCAAGATAGGCAGCACCAAGTCATTACACAATTACAAACAGACACGAAAAACTACAAGTAATCTAGCAAAAACCATAGAATTTACAAGAGTATAACAAAATCATAAAACAGCAAATTAAAAACATTGACAGGTCAGGGAATCAGCCTCAAAATCAGTGATTTAAAAACACCAATCGGGACACGTTCTTCCAAGTTATTCACACACACTCAGAATTCTCTGCTTCAAGTTAAGCAGCCTACCTTTCCTCTCCTAGTTGGGTGTGTGAGATGAAGAGCGCCCAATATATGTGGTCTCAAAATAATAGGGTAGGCAAGCATGGGCGGAGAATCACGGAGCAGTTATCTTTCCAAGGAAATTAAATATGATTAGACCATTGTTTACTACAGCGTCTGTAAATAAATATTGACAAAGGAAAGAAGAGGGCACTTAACCAACGCGAGTTGAGGTGCAATCAAAAAACATTTATCATCAATGAAAAGGAGCAAGGTGCGCATAGGTTAGGTTACCATAGTGAGTGAGTGTTGTGCCTTTCATTTTCAATAAATATTGATTACCCATTTATTTGTCTCTGCCTGCAAATCGTCCTCCTAAAAGGTAGGCTATATCGTACAGTGGTTCTTCCTTTGAAAGTTGTGTCATACTGCAGCACAGCTTGCGGGGTGCTGCGGAATGGTATGGCACGTTGAAGTGCCATGTCATAGTACTTTACTGTCAGCCATTGTTACCATTAAAGCTAAGTTGTTGAAACGACATGGAGTTGTAGGCCTAAGAGTCCTGTTTACTGTAGCGGTTTTAGCATAACTTACTTATTGGCATAAAGGCCTACTTCAATATACAGTATACCAATCAATCAATAATGCATGTTATCACACAGCATACAAGCCATCCATTTTTTTATTTTTTTATTTAAATTTTATCCCCTTTTCTCCCCAATTTTCGTGGTATCCAATCGCTAGTAATTACTATCTTGTCTCATCGCTACAACTCCCGTACGGGCTCGGGAGAGACGAAGGTCGAAAGCCATGCGTCCTCCGAAGCACAACCCAACCAAGCCGCACTGCTTCTTTAACACAGCGCGCCTCCAACCCGGAAGTCAGCCGCACCAATGTGTCGGAGGAAACACCGTGCACCTGGCCCCCTTGGTTAGCGCGCACTGCGCCCGGCCCGCCACAGGAGTCGCTGGAGCGCGATGAGACAAGGATATCCCTACCGGCCAAACCCTCCCTAACCCGGACGACGCTAGCCCAATTGTGCGTCGCCCCACGGACCTCCCGGTCGCGGCCGGCTGCGACAGAGCCTGGGCGCGAACCCAGAGACTCTGGTGGCACAGTTAGCACTGCGATGCAGTGCCCTAGACCACTGCGCCACCCGGGAGGCCCCCAGTCAAGCATTTTAGTTATAAAACAAAATAACAAAGGGAGCATTGAATAATAAAAAAATATATAAACCGCAACATGTCGGCTAAAGTGATTGAATTTACGAATGCATTTGACTGTTTTAAATGTTGGCTGTACGAGAGACTTTAAAACCTTTTTTGTTAGAACAGACTATATGGGATTGATTATAATTTGTTTGTAAATTATTATTGAATTTGATGTGCTGTTTATACTGTTAGAAATGTAGCTTAATTAAAATGATTCATATTATGGTGTTTCTATTCCATGAAAAAAGGAAAATGCAAAATGAAAATTTACAGTAGCCTATGCAGGCCTCAGGGTTTCCGTTAAGAAAATATGGCACTGTACAACGTGACCGGTCGAGAGTAGGCCTAGGCTACTAAGCGACTGAAGAGCAAAATAATCCTAACATGTCCACACCCTAATTGTAGGCTAACCAATACCAAAACAGAGATTCAGCTAAAATAAAAACCTGATTGATTTATCAAGACCAGTCCCCATGCTTGTCTCAAAGCAGCGCAAAATGGTGCATGTAGCTCAAGAGAAAGTGCAAGTGTCCGCTTTCATCATTCCACCTGCTTCAAGATACTAATTTCATATGTATATACTGCATTCTAGTCAATGTCATCCTATTCAACTATTGCTGTATATATACACACACTATTCTATCCTACGTATTTGGGATGCACGATATATCAGTGAACATATCGGAATCTGACGATATTAGCTAAAAATGGCATCATCGGTATCAGCCCGATGTCCAGTTTAACGCCAATGTGCAAAACTGATGTCAAAGGACATCAATAACAAAACCGCTGGGGCAATTATGCAGCTGCCCTATGGGACTCCCAATCACGGCCAGATGTGATACAGCCTGGATTTGAACTGGGGACTGTAGTGACGCCTCTTGCACTGAGATGCAGTGCCTTAGACCGCTGTGTACATGTGTGTGTTAACTATTTAACTGTACTAGAATACTTAAAAGGCCGCAAACATTTTAAATATTGGTTATCGTACCGTTTTTTGGGGGGCAAGGAAAATATTGGATATCGGTATGGGCCGAACATGTCATATCGGTGCATCACTACTACGTATTCTACAGATATAGTAAATATTATATCTTCATACTGTCCATAATGTCTATACAGCCCATCACATATGGCACCCGTCAAAATTTTGGACACCTACTCATTCAAGAGTTTTTCCTTTATTTTCACTATTTTCATCAAAACTATTAAATAACACATATGGAATCATGTAGTAAACCAAAAAATTGTTAAACAAATAAAAATATATTTTGGATTCTTCAATGTAGCCACGAATGGATGATCTCCACATGTTCTCACTGTGAAGCATGGAGGAGGAGGTGTGATGCTGTGGGGGGGATTTGCTGGTGACACTGTCAGTGATTTATTTACAATTCAAGGCACACTTAACCAGCATGGCTACCACAGCATTATGCTGTGATACGCCATCCCATCTGGTTTGCGCTTTGTGGGACTATCATTTGTTTTTCAACATTTTACCAAGAAGGAGAGTGATGGACTGCTGCATCAGATCACCTGGCCTCCACATTCACTGACCTCAACCCAATTGAGATGGTTTGGGATGAGTTGGACACAGAGTGAAGGAAAATCAGCCAACAAGTGCTCAGCATATGTGGGAACTTCTTCAAAGACTGTTGGAAAAGCATTCCAGGTGAAGCTGGATGAGAGAATGCCAAGACTGTGCAAAGCAGCTTTGGCGTATCAGCATAATGCTGTGGTAGCCATGCTGGTTAAGTGTGCCTTGAATTGTAAATAAATCACTGACAGTGTCACCAGCAAATCCCCCCCACAGCATCACACCTCCTCCTCCATGCTTCACAGTGAGAACATGTGGAGATCATCCATTCGTCTACTCTGCGTCTCACAAAGACATGCAAGTTGGAACCAAAAATCAAAAATTTGGACTCATCAGTATAAAGGACACATTTCCACCGGTCTTAACGTCCATTGCTCGTGTATCTTGGCCCAAGCCAAGATTATTGATGTCCTTTAGTAGTGAATTTCTTTGCAGCAATTCGACCATGAAGGCCTGATTCACGTAGTCTCCTCTGAACAGTTGATGTTGAGATGTGTCTGTTACTTGAACTCTGTGAAGCATTTATTTGGGCAGCAATTTCTGAGGCTGGTAACACTAATGAACTTATCCTCTGCAGCAGATGTAAGTAACTCTGGGTCTTCCTTTCCTGTGGCGGTCAACATGAGAGCTAGTGTAATCATATTACCTGATGGTTTTTGCGACTGCACTTGAAGAAACGTTCTAAGTTCTTGCCAGATTGACTGACCTACCTGTCTTAAAGTAATGATGGACTGTCATTTCTCTTTGCTTATTTGAGCTGTTCTTGCCATAATATGCACTTGGTCTTTTACCAAATAGGGCTATCTTCTGTATACCACCCCTACAACTGATTAGCTCAAACGCATTAACTTCTTTGGGGTAAGGGGCAGTATTTTCACATCCGGATGAAAAGCCAAAGCCAAAAAAGCTAGAATATGCATATTATTAGTAGATTTGGATAGAAAACACTCTGAAGTTTCTAAAACTGTTTGAATGATGTCTGAGTATAACAGAACTCATATGGCAGGCAAAAACCTGAGAAAAAAATCCAACCCGGAAGTGGGAAATCTGAGGTTGTTCGATTTTCAACTCAGCTCCTATTGAAGATACAGTGGGATATTGGTAATGTTGCATTTCCTAAGGCTTCCACTAGATGTCAACAGTCGTTAGAACCTTGTCTGATGCTTCTACTGTGAAGTGGGGCCGAAGGAGAGAGGAATGAGTCAGTTCTATCATGACCTGAACATGCCCTGACCATGAGCATTCACGTGAGAGCGAGCTCTGTTCCATCGCACTTCTGAAGACAATGGAATACTCCGGTTGGAACATTATTGAAGAATTATGTTAAAAACATCCTAAAGATTGATTCAATACTTCGCTTGTCATGTTTTTACAGACTGTAATATAACTTTTTTAACTTTTCGTCCATACTTTCCGCTGGACCTGCCCGTGCGTCGTGAGTTTGGGAAGTGTACTGAACGCTAGAACAACAAGGAGGAATTTGGACATAAATGATGGACATTATCGAACAAAACAAACATTTATTGTGGAACTGGGATTCCTGGGAGTGCATTCTGATGAAGATCATCAAAGGTAGGTGAATGTTTATAATGTTACTTCTGACTTCTGTTGACTGCATAATATGGCGGATATATTTGTGTCTTGATTGGGCTCTGAGCGCCGACTCAGATTATTGCATGGTTTGCTTTTTACGTAAAGCTTTTTTGAAATCTGACACAGCGGTTGCATTAACTTCTTGACGCTAGGGGTCAGATTATTATTTGATTTTTTAAAATAACGTTCCCAAGGTAAACATACTATTTCTCAGGTCCAGATCGTAGAATATGCATATAATTTACAGATTAGGGTAGAAAACACTCCAAAGTTTCCAAAACTGTCAAAATATTGTCTGTGAGTATAACAAAACTTATTTTGCAGGCGAAAACCTGAGAAAATCTAACCCGGACGTGTTATTTTTTTTTTTATCTGTGTTTCCTGGCCCGTCTTTCTTCCATTTAAAGGGGTATCAACCAGATTCCTTTTCCAATGGCTTCCTCGGGCTGTGACCAGGCTTTAGACATAGTTTCAGGCTTTTATTTTGAAAAATGAGCGAGATTTTTCAAAACTAGTCAGGGGTCCTTTGATTAGTTCCTGCGCGCGCGAGGGGTAGCTCTCCATTTTCTTTCTCTCTTTTATTGAATAGGTTACGGTCCGGTTGAAATATTATCGATTATGTATGTTAAAAACAACCTGAGGATTGATTATAAAAAACATTTGACATGTTTCTACGAACATTACGGATACTTTTTGGAATTTTCGTCGAAAGGAACGAGGATGTAGTTTTCTGAACATAACGTGCAACCCAAATGGTGTTTTTTTGTTATAAAAGTAATATTTATCGAACAAAAATAACATTTATTGTGTAACTGGGAGTCTCGTGAGTGCAAACATCCGAAGATTATCAAAGGTAAGCGATTAATTTTATTGCTTTTCTGACTTTCGTGACCATGCTAATTTGGGGCTAGCTGTTCTAGCATTGATTGATACACTCACAAAAGCTTGGATTGCTTTCGCTGTAAAGCATATTTTCAAAATCTGACACGATAGGTGGATTAACAACAAGCTAAGCTGTGTTTTGGTATATTTCACTTGTGATTGCATGATTATAAATATTTTTAGTAATATTTTGCGCCCTGCAATTCAGCGGTTGTTTAGGAAAATGATCCCGCTAAAGGGATCCGTAGCGCAGAGAGGTTAAGGAGAAGTGCATCTAAAATTCCATGCATAACAGTTGTATCTTTTAGCAATGTCTATTATGAGTATTCCTGTAAATTGATGTGACTCTCTGCAAAATCAAAGGATGTTTTGTAACTTCTGAACGTAAGGCGCCAATGTAAATCTGTCATCAAGGCAAAGGTGGCTACTTCGAAGAATCTCAAATATAAATATATTTTGATTTGTTTAACACTTTTTTGGTTACTACACGATTCCATGTGTCATTTCATTGTTTGTCTTCACTATTATTCTACAATGTAGAAAATTGTAAAAATAAAGAAAAGCCCTGGAATGAGTAGGTGTTTCCAAACTTTTGACTTGTACTGTACAGTGGTTCCTCCTTTAATAGTTGCAGCACCTTGCGGGCTGCTGCAGCATTCTATGGCACGTTATTTCATTGTCAGCGATTTTTTTACGTTAATGCAAGTTAGTGCTAGTTTGACCACCAGAGGTGGTCAAAGCAACTTTGAGAAGCATTTGATAGTCTCCCATATTGGCATTACTAGAGAATTTAAAACCTTTTTTGTAATAACATAGTACATGGGACTGATTTTAAGAAATGTTGCTTAATTAACTTGATTAATATTATGGTGTTTCTATTCCGAGAAAAACTAAAAATGAAACCCTCAGGGTTTCCATTAGGATGGAATGGAAAATATTGCGCTGTACAACGTGACGGTCGGGAGTAGGCTACAGTATAAGAGGTAGTAGATAGTAGAATTCTAAATTAATATCTAAGGGGAATAACATTTCTACACCCTAATTGTAGTGTAACAAATACTAATTTCGCCCATGGTTGGCCTACAGTATATCTAAAAATATTTTTTTTCAATGACGTGACTCTCCGTCAATAATTACATTTAGAGGATTGGAGGACTCTATATTAATATCTAAGGTGCATTTTCTGTTAGATATTCTCAGATATTAAGGGGCTTTTATATAACTCGAAATGAATTAATAATAATAATAACAATAATAGCTTTGTTTAAAAAGTAATGATATTTTGGAGATTTCATTTTCATTTAAACTGGAGTGAGTGAGAAAAAGGCAATTATTGAACATGGGGTAAGACATTCTCACTAATTTGTAAATGAAAATCAGATTGTTATTTAGAATTAAATATTTCTGGGAGAAACCTATCTTGATTATTTAGCAGACATCACTTACTTATATTCATTCAACACATATATCTTACGAATATAATTGAACATTTTCATTTCTCCATGCTTGTCTCAGAGCAGCGCAAAATGGAGCTGAAATAGACGTCCACAGCGGGAAGGCATATATATACAGTGGGGAGAACAAGTATTTGATACACTGACCATTTTGCAGGTTTTCCTACTTACAAAGCATGTAGAGGTCTGTAATTTTTATCATAGGTACACTTCAACTGTGAGAGAAGGAATCTAATACAAACATCCAGAAAATCACATTGTATGATTTTTAAGTAATTAATTTGCATTTTATTGCATGACATAAGTATTTGATACATCAGAAAAGCAGAACTTAATATTTGGTACAGAAACCTTTGTTTGCAATTACAGAGATCATACGTTTCCTGTAGTTCTTGACACATTGCAGCAGGGATTTTGGCCCACTCCTCCATACAGACCTTCTCCAGATCCTTCAGGTTTCGGGGCTGTCGCTGGGCAATACGGACTTTTAGCTCCCTCCAAAGATTTTCTATTGGGTTCAGGTCTGGAGACTGGCTAGGCCACTCCAGGACCTTGAGATGCTTGCAAAATACACCTGCAAAATTGGCAGTGTATCAAGGTGTTTGATACACCTGCAAAATTGGCAGTGTATCAAATACTTGTTCTCCCCACTGTATATATATAAGATATATATAAAAACGATAATTTAGAGATTATTTTGTTTGCAAAAAAACTACAGTGAGCGATTGTAATCTTTTAAAAGGCCAAAATATAGCCCTGCTAATAGCCATAATGATGCTGTACAACGTGACCATGTGTGTTTGAAAGAGTATTTTCCAGTAAGAAACTATTTGTTTGCCTTCATTAGACAACTTTGTTCCAATATTTCTGTAATTCAGTGATATTTATTCCCATAGTAATTCGTTATGGATCCATAACTAAATCAACATCTGCATTTTGAAAGAGTAATTTTCTCATTATTTTATTAATGAAAACAAAGATGTTGATGAAGAAATACTGTACTGCTGTTTTGAGTTAGAAATGTAACACTTCAGAGTACTTAAGCATTGAATACATTGCAGGTAGGGGGATGTTCACACCTACAGTAGCCGGGTTATAAAGAGTCTATTGTCCTGCTAATCGGGCTACAAGTGTTTGAAAACCTGTTTTCAAAATGCCACCAGCTGGCCATCACTACTATAAATAAAAACAAAGCATCTTGTTTACATTCTTTATTGTAACCACAATGTTACAAATACTTTGTATCTACCATTCCAATTACTTTTAGAGTTTGGGATTAATTTGATTAATATTATGGTGTTTCTATTCCAAGGAAAACAAAAAACTCTGGGTCTCCGTTAGGATGGAGCAGAAAATATGGCGCTGTACAACGTGATGGTCGGGAGTACAGTACTGGGCTACTTAGCTAAAGAATCCCCATGTCCTGCAGGAGACCGGGGTTCAATTACCGACGGGGAGGAAGGAGTAGGCTGTCCTTGTAAATAATAATTTGTTCTTAACTGACTTGCCTAGTTAAATAAAGGTTACACTAAGAGCATAACATTTCTACACCCTAATTTTATAATTGTAGTCTAACCATCACCAAAACAGAGATTCCATGAAAATAAAAATCTCATTGATTTATGAAGACCAGTCCCCATGCTTGTCTCAGAGCAGCACGAAATGGTGCTAAAATAGTAGTAGCCTATTGCTTCTAACTTCAATATGCTCTTTAAATAAATAAGACCTACACCACTTTTAACAGCACATTACTCAACACTAGTGAGACTCATGTCGCCTACGGTAGGCCTACAATATATCGGGGAAAAATGACGTGACTCTCCGGCAATAATTACATATAGAGGATTGGAGGATATTTCTGTAATTCAGTGATATTTATTCCCATAGTAATTCGTTATGGATCCATAACTAAATAAACATCTGTATTTTGAAAGATCATTTGTATCATTATTTTATTAATGAAAGCATAAAGATGCCATTATTAGTTACATTGTTTTAGTTTGAACGTGCAGACTGGCACTAAGAACAAAACAGCGGGATCGTTTCCCAAGTCACCTCCATTATTAGTGCAATGCCCCTTAAATATTTGAGATGACTTCGTTTTCAAATAACGTAAAATGAGCGAGAAAAAGGCCATTCTTGAACATGGGGTGAGACATTGTTACTAATTTGTAAATAAAGCCAGTTTGTAATTTAGAATTACTTATTTCTGTTTTTAAAGGGAGAAAAACCTAGTCATCTCATGGGTCTCCCAGTCGAGGCCGGCATGGGTATTGAACCAGCATCTGTAGCAGTGACTTAGACCGTTGCACCACTCAGGTGCTGTACAACGTGACTGGTCGGGAGTGGCCTACAGTACTACAGCAAGAGCAAAATATCTAAACAAAATAAAATAATAAAAACCTTAGTGTAACAACAGTTTTAGTAAGTAATACTGAAGTCATGCACAATTATCAATTATTTATATTTAGGTTTATGTCGCCTATTCATTGTCAGAGACACAGTAGGACCCAAAAGCAAAATCAGTGCTCTAACTCCCCCTTGCGCTGGTCTGGAGCAATGAAGTGGTGACGCAGGGTGCCGTACTAAACCCCAAATTACCTCTAAGTCCCGCGGCGTAAGCTCGCAGCTTTTAAAGGAGGAACAACTGTAAATATATTTATACTCAGACACTGCTCACCCTAATATTGATATATTTCTTAATTCCATTCTTTAACTTCTAGATTTGTGTGTATTGTTGAGAATTGTTGGATATTACTGCATTGTTGGAGCTAAGAACACAAGCATTCCGCTACACTCGCAACAACATCTGCTAAATATGTGTATGTGACCAATAAAATCTGATTTTAAGTTCAGTAGCCATACGTGCAAGATCTGGTGCGTGTGTGGTCTCAATTAAATGGAGTAGGATATAGCCCAGGGGTTCCCAAACTATTTTGTCCCATGACCACAGTTTGATATCTGAAAAGTCTCGCGACCCCAACCATGTGTAATTAACAGCCGATATTTGGCTTTAATGCAGACGAGAGCACTAATTCATAGCTTCACACAGATGATATGAACTGGTGAAGGGTACCATGATTTGTATGGTGCTTTCAAGACAACTGGGAAAAAATAAGAGGTGAAATCATGACGTCAGGATTCAGGTCGGAAAGTTCCCAAGTTGGATAACTGTTTAAAACGATTTATCCCAGTCGAAGCAAATTTTCCCCCCCAACTTCACAGTTGTCTTGAATGCTCTGAAGTCGGAGATTTCCGACTTCCAAGTTCCCGGCTGTTTAAAACGTGGCATTTATGCTCAGAGGGAGACAGCAGGGTATTTATTCCCTTTGAGCCAGAAACCAAAACTCCTCCGTTGTGACCCGTGAATGCATTCGGTCACATGACACTTCAATTCGCAGTTAAATTTCAATTACCGGCATGTCAACTAAATCAGGATCACAGTCAAACAGACTGGGAAGTAGTTCCCAAAGTGCTCTTCCAAGCGTTGGAGGTGAGCAGTCATCACTCATGAGGGACACTTAGAGTGCAGAGGCCTGCCCTCCATAGATGGAGCCACATATATGTGCAAAAGACCACCATTCAAACCCATGGAATCTGTTTCTCGTCAATATAGCCACGTAGCACACTGAACATGCCTTGTGCCGTTTCATGCTCAGGAATCGTGAGACAGAACAATATGTGCTCGTGAATAGCACCCCCCCGACACGGCCGTGGCAGCTAACGTCCAGTTGGAGAGCATAAACAGGGGATTTCTTTTGTCGTTCAATCAGAGTTTCCTCTTGATTGCTAGAAATAAATATTATTTGATTAACAGTGTTATTTGACAAAGGTATTGATGTGAGTTTCTGTGCCTCTGCCTCCCCACACATTGTTTTCACAATATCAATTGCAGCCAGTAATATCAAAGTAAAGTCTCATATTTAGGAAGTACTTTTCCTTGGAAAGATTGCTACCTTGTGTTTCTCTGCCCATGCATAGGCTATAGCAGTGGTTCCCAAACTAGGGGTCGCCTCATATGAAAATGGGGTCTAGGGAGAATTTACAATCATGAAAAAAATATACAAAAAAAGTAGATATTATAATATTGTCTTTGTATCTCAAAATCATTGTAAAGTGGTTAACCTTAAAAATTACAATGATTTAAATCTAAAAGATACAATTCAACCAGAGAGTGCCCTTAGATCATGGGGAAGTGGCGCACTTAAATAATTCCCACGGTGAATGGCTGGGCCCGCTACGCTATGGAACTACACACTATTGCAGATTAGGCTATAGTTTACTACATTGCCTAGAAATAAATATTGATCACCAATATTTGTCTAAGTCTGAAAATTGTCCCACTCCTAAAAAGGTAGGCTATAAATGTAGCTGAAAAGTCCCTCCAACTCCTACTCAACTCTCTTCAAACTAAGTCTAGCCTATTGGCTGATATAGCCCAGTAATACCGGTAGCCTAATATAATGGGCCACATGAGAATCTCTGGTAATTTAACCTATTTCTTAATTTATTTTTGTGCATCTTGATATTGCCTATAGGGCGCATAATTGCTGGGACCATGGCTGGCAAGTGAGATGCGTCACATACACCTAAAATAACATTGCAGGACTGCGGTTGGGTTCGGGACCAGTTATTGCTGTACCGGGTGGGTGTTAGACAGAAAGCCACCAGCAGCGGGCGGGGTGCGGCTGCAGGTGCGGGTGGGAGAAGGAGAGGAGAAGGAGAGGACGAGAGAGAGTGACGTATGACGTAAAGGTAACGTAAGGGTAATGGCGGACTGAAGGGATTTATGTAGAGCACCTCAAGATAAAACATAATATTCGAAATATCTGCTAAATTAGACTAAAATATTAGCACTACTTAATCTGGTGAGTGATAACCTTCAATCTGGACAATAACACAAAACAAATCCTAAAACTAGAGACATTTATCGACAAATATTACGAAAACAGGCAACAACCAAACATGACGGAGAGTAAGACAGGGGAACCGATTACAAAACGAAAACGTGACTCTTCTACAGACACTGATGATTTAATATTCTCACCACCCGGAATGGTAAAGGTCGAAACCGATCTGTTAAAATCAATAAATGACAAACTGGGTATACTTGAATTAGTTAGTAAGGATATAAAAGAGTTGAAGGCAAGCCTAGAGATGAGTGATGAAAAAGCTGCGACATTGGAGAAGCAAACACACGCGCTAAAAGGGACAGTCAATAAGATTGAAACCGAAATGAATGGAATTAAAAAGGAGAACACCGTTCTGAAGGAAACCTTACTAGACATACAAACTAGATCCATGAGAGAGAATTTGGTACTTACAGGTATCCAAGAAAAAGAAGGAGAAGTTCCTGAATCTATAGTTAGAGAGTTCCTCCTTACAGCGCTTCAGATTCCACGCGAAGTTATCGACAAAATCCAACTTGAACGCGTTCACCGCTTCGGACAGAGAGGGCAGAGGTACGAACGCCCAATCGTTGCCAAATTTGCTTCATTTAAAGATAAAATCATGGTTAAAAGCCTGGGTAAAAGACTTGCTGGGACCAAAATTGGCATGAATGATCAGTTTCCGAAGGAAATTGCAGAACGGCGCAAAGTTCTGTATCCAATTTTCAAAGAAAATAGATTAAAAGCGAAACGAGTAGCTCTCGTCGTTGATAAACTATATATTGATAACCAGTTGTTCAGAGACACAAAGACTACTCCATGGTTATTTTAAAAATTACAAAGTTCTCATAGACGAGGGAAATAAACACAATTCAAGCCCGGTTACTGATTGTAACAATACAATAAAAAATATAGCTTTTCTATAAATCTTCACATATAACTAATTGAACACACAAGCACTAATTCAACATAGTGAAGATAAAAACTAAGTAAACAGAAGGCACAGTATGTGTGGATGGTATGGTTTGTGTTTTTATTTTATTTTATTTGTTATGTTTGGAAAGTTGAGTGAGTGAGTAATGAAATGGTTGCATATCCCAGAGCCAATGTATTGCTGTGAGCCGGGTATGAGAGGGCTTTCAATGTTGTTCAGATGATGGATATACTTTTATAATGAATTATACGTCTTATTTATTTATTGTCCTATCATGGAGAACTACATTTTTTATTTATTTTTTTATAAATTATATCTAATTATTTATTATCCTATTTTAATGGTACGGTCCATGGCACTATATCCTAGACACCCACCTGAATGACCCAGATACTAAGGAGAAGTCCCTAACTGTTTTATGTGCACGCTGTAAGCGGTCTGTATGCAGCTAAAATGAGGTCAGAGACCAAGAGCAGCACTGCCCCCTCAAGATTCTGAGCCTGCTTGGCAGGGTTGGTCCTGCAAAGCCAAAGCCCCAATAAGGGAGAGCATAATATACAAGGAAATTCTCAAAGCTGCTAATGAGAACCTTGACGACCTTGTACCTAGCCGGTGGGGATTCCGGTGGGGTGCCCCCACCCAGGCAGTGGCAGTGCTGGCAACACTAGCTGCAGTAACCCATGGGGAGGGGGTCACACTCGGACATTCAGAGAGGGGGTATATTATTGTGGCCCTGGCGGCACAAAATCAAAGTCGGACTGCATGGAGATGCGTGGGGACATGGTCATGACGGGTGGCCGTATTGTGGGTGTTTCAGGAATAGGGTGTACATTTGACCTCCATTATCTAGGATATGACAATGGTAAATAAATCTCTCAATTTTTGCTAATTTTTTGTGCGGTCTTGCAGGCCTTCTCATGCAGCTGCAACTGCAAGTGCATTTGTAAATCATGACCCATCTTGAGTTGGGCTCTGGGATGGTGCAATTGTTGAGAAAGTGAGCTTATGGTTGTGTGGGGGTAAGGGCTGAGTGTGTGTGGGTGTATGTGTGTATCCCACAACTGTTGCGAAGGAAGAAGTAAAAGATGTTAGGGACAATAGAGGATGATCCACAGATATACATAATACAAATCGAGGTGAGGGCAATGGAAATGCATATGGTAATTGATCTTCTTCAATTCGGTAAATGGCACTGTATGCTCTTTTCAAAGAATGGATCCCAGTCGGTTCAGGGCTATGGGATACAGGGGGTCGAGGGTGGTCTACCGGGCATTGGGATGACAAGCCATCTCGAGATGAGGCCTTTTAGCGGGTGGAATAGTAGGGACCAATTGGAGGTTTACTTAGTAGAAATGCAAATATCATGGTACAACTATATAGACACTCAATCATTATGTTACTTTTTAATAGTACGTTTACAAAAATATATTCTGATTAAAAGAATGAAAGGTGTGTCTCATTATGGTAAGTGGTGAAATAAGTATAGCCAGTTACAATTGTAATGGCTTAGCAGATAATAAGAAAAGACGATCAGTATTTACCTGGCTAAAAGAGAAGGATTATAATATCTATTGTTTACAGGAAACCCATTCAACAGTTTTAGATGAAGTTTTGTGGAAAAAGAACTGGGGGGGCAAAATATATTTCTCCCATGGGCAAAGAAATTCAAAAGGGGTGATGGTTTTAATTAACAATAATTTTGATCCAAATGTGCAAATTGTCCAAACAGATCCTCAAGGTAGATGGATTATTTTAAATATGTTATTGGACAATAAACAAATATGGCTTGTTAACCTATACGGTCCGAATAATGATGATCCAAGCTTCTTTGAAAATATATATAAGAATTTATCAACTCTACAAGCAACACTAGACTCTATTATTATAGTGGGAGATTTTAATACGGTCTTAAATACCTCTATAGACCGGAAAGGAAATCACACTACAAACTATCACCCTCAGGCACTTAAGGAAATCATGAATGTCATGGATATATTGGAATTAGTGGATATATGGAGACTTAAATACCCTGATTTAGTGAGATATACATGGCGGAGGCTGAATCAAGCTAGTCGTCTTGACTACTTTCTTATACCATTCTCTCTGGCACCAAAAGTTAAAAAAGTGTTGATAGGGGACAGAATGCGGTCGGATCATCACATAATTGGCATATATATTTCTCTTACAGAATTTCCACGTGGGCGAGGATATTGGAAATTTAATCAAAGTCTACTAGATGATAAATTGTTTAGAACTAGGACAGAAGATTTTATAACTGACTTTTTCAGACATAACATAGGTACAGCAGATCCCCTTATTGTATGGGACACTTTTAAGTGTGCCTTTAGAGGCCATGCAATTCAGTACTCATCTATAAAACAAAAGCAATTTAGATCAAAAGAGTCCATATTAACAAAGGAAATTGAAGGACTAACAGTACAGTTAGATAGCAATAAAAACAGTACCATAGAGGCACAGAATAAGTTAGAGGAAAAACAAAAAGAAATGGAGGAACTTATTCAAGAAAGATCCAGTGTAATACATTATAAAAATAAAGCGAACTGGATGGAATATGGGGAAAAATGCACCAAATTCTTTTTCAATCTTCAATATAGAAATGCTACCAAAAAAAATGTATTAAAACTTGTTACAAATGATGGAGTCACGCATGATTCACCAAATGATATTTTGAAAGAGGAAGTAAAGTACTTTAAGAATATGTTTTCGTTTCAGGCTCCTCCATCTCCACTAACTGAAACTAATTGTATGGATTTTTTTCCTATTAATAATGTAAAATTAACATCTGTACAGAAAGACTCATGTGAAGGCCAAATTACAGAGGAGGAACTGCTTGATGCAATTGGGGCCTTTAAGGATGGGAAAACTCCAGGGCTGGATGGCATACCAGTGGAAGTATACAAAACTTTTTTTGATATACTCAAAGGACCATTATTAGCTTGTTTTAACCACTCCTATATAAATGGTAGATTATCAGACACGCAACAAGAAGGTCTGATATCGTTATTACTGAAACAGGACCCAAGTGGTATATATAAAGATCCAGTCCAATTAAAAAATTGGAGACCTCTTACACTTCAGTGTTGTGATGCAAAAATCCTAGCAAAATGCTTGGCGCATAGAATAAAAAAAGTTTTGTCAGATATTATTCATCCTAATCAGACAGGTTTTTTACATGGACGATACATTGGAGATAATATAAGGCAAGTACTGGAAACAATAGAACACTATGAAATATCGGGGACACCAGGTCTGGTTTTCATAGCTGATTTTGAAAAGGCTTTTGATAAAGTACGACTGGAGTTTATATATAAATGCCTAGAATATTTCAATTTTGGGGAATCTCTTATAAAATGGGTTAAAATTATGTATAGTAACCCTAGGTGTAAAATAGTAAATAATGGCTACATCTCAGAAAGTTTTAAACTATCTAGAGGAGTAAAACAAGGTTGTCCACTATCGGCATATCTATTTATTATTGCCATCGAAATGTTAGCTGTTAAAATTAGATCAAACATTAATATTAATGGATTAGAAATCCGTGGCTTAAAAACTAAGGTGTCATTGTACGCTGATGATTCATGTTTTCTTTTAAAACCACAACTAGAGTCTCTCCACGGCCTCATAGAGGATCTAGATACCTTTGCTATCCTCTCTGGATTAAAACCAAATTATGATAAATGTACCATATTACGTATTGGATCACTAAAAAATACACATTTTATATTGCCATGTAGTTTACCAATTAAATGGTCTGACGGAGATGTGGATATACTCGGTATAAAAATCCCAAAAGAAAGAAATGATCTCACTCCAATAAATTTTTATAGAAAGTTAGCAAAAATAGATAAGATCTTGCTACCATGGAAAGGAAAATACTTGTCTATTTGTGGAAAAATCACCCTGATTAACTCTTTAGTCATATCACAGTTTACCTATTTGCTTATGGTTTTGCCTACACCTAGTGACCTGCTTTTTAAATTATATGAACAAAAAATATTCCATTTTATTTGGAACGGCAAGCCAGATAAAATTAAAAGGGCCTATTTATATAACGAATATGAATTCGGAGGGCAGAAATTATTAAATATTAAAGCATTAGACCTCTCACTAAAGGCATCAGTCATACAAAAGTTATACTTAAATCCAAACTGGTTCTCTAGTAAATTGGTACGAATGTCTCATCCTATGTTCAAGAAGGGCCTTTTTCCCTTTATTCAGATTACACCTGCTCACTTTCGGTTGTTTGAAAAGGAAATAATCTCCAAAATATCCTTATTTTTTAAACAAGCCTTAGAAAGTTGGTTGCAATTTCAGTTTAATCCACCTGAAAGGACGGAACAAATAGTACAACAAATATTGTGGTTAAATTCAAATATAGTAATTGATAAAAAAACTGTATTTATCGAAGAAATGTTTAAAAAAGGTATAATTTTTGTGAATGATATCATAAATAGGACTGGTGGAGTTATGTCACACATGCAGCTCACACAGACATATGGAAATGTCTGCTCTACCCAAAATTACAACCAATTAATTGCAGCATTACCACAAAAATGGAAGAGGCAAGTAGAAGGGGAAAAAAGTAAGGAACTTGTATGTCGGCCCTGTATTAAAGAACATAAATGGTTAAAGAAAAGTGTGATAAATAAAAACATATACCAATTTCATTTAAGGACCAAAAAACTGACAGCTGTGCCATATAAATTGCAAAATAGTTGGGAAGAGATGTTCGATGTACCCATTCCATGGCACATGGTTTATGAATTGATACGCAAAACAACGCCGGATTCAAAACTTCGAATTTTTCAATTTAAATTATTGTACAAAATTCTTGCAACTAATAGAATGTTATATATATGGGGTATACAATCTTCCCAGCTCTGTAGATTCTGCTGTGAGGAGGCAGAGTCATTAGACCATTTATTTTGGTATTGTCCATATGTAGCTCGTTTTTGGTCACAGGTCCAGGAATGGCTGAAGAATTGCAACATTTGCCTAGAACTAACGCTACAGATAGCAATACTGGGGGATTTGAAAAGCCATAGTCAATCAATCAATAATATAATAATTATTTTAGCAAAAATGTTTATTTTTAATTTACAATCTGTAGAAGTTATGAGAATAGGAAGGTTCAAATCTTTTGTGAAGCATCACAGCACAGTTGAAAAATATATGGCAAATAAAAATCCGAAATGGATGATGTTGGAAGATAGATGGGAAGGATTGAGTAGAACTGAAGGGTGGGACTAATAACAAGATAAACAATGTAGGGCATACGGGATCTGTGAAATGTGTATAGGTGCGGAGCTTTTGTGAAATAGCACAGTTACAAGTGGAAATAAAATTGGATGGACAACAGAAATAGAGGAAGGACTAAGAACAAACAAGAGAGAACTATTATAAAGTAGTCTGTGTCTGTAAAATAGGTATAAGATGTATAAATTGAAGGTAAAAGCAGAAGTGTTTATTAGTTTACTCCAATTGGGGGAGCGGTGGTAGGGTTGCGGGGAATAATAATAAAGGTATATTCTTTAAAAAAGTATGTATGTCTATATAGGTATGTGTATGTATATATGTATATATGTATGCATGCGTGTATGGATATATATATTTACCCAAAAAAATATGGGGGATTGGAAATGATGCAGACAATTACATTGGAAGCAACATTCTTTCCGCAATATTAAGCTGATCCACCCCAAAAAAAAAAATAAAAAAATAAAAAATAAAAAATAAAATAAAAAATAAAAAAAATTAAAAAAAAAATAATAAAAAGTCTAGCCTATTGGCTGATATAGCCCAGTAATACCGGTAGCCTAATATAATGGGCCACATGAGAATCTCTGGTAATTTAACCTATTTCTTAATTTATTTTTGTGCATCTTGATATTGCCTATAGGGCGCATAATTGCTGGGACCATGGCTGGCAAGTGAGATGCGTCACATACACCTAAAATAACATTGCAGGACTGCGGTTGGGTTCGGGACCAGTTATTGCTGTACCGGGTGGGTGTTAGACAGAAAGCCACCAGCAGCGGGCGGGGTGCGGCTGCAGGTGCGGGTGGGAGCGGGATAAATAAAACAGTCCCCCGCAGACCTCTACAGTAATACAACATGGTAACTCACCATAGCATACCTCGTCTGGTCATGTTACACTGAGCTGACCTCTACAGTAATACAACATGGTAACTCACCATGGCATACCTCGTCTGGTCATGTTACACTGAGCTGACCTCTACAGTAATACAACATGGTAACTCACCATGGCATACCTCGTCTGGTCATGTTACACTGAGCTGACCTCTACAGTAATACAACATGGTAACTCACCATGGCATACCTCGTCTGGTCATGTTACACTGAGCTGACCTCTACAGTAATACAACATGGTAACTCACCATGGCATACCTCGTCTGGTCATGTTACACTGAGCTGACCTCTACAGTAATACAACATGGTAACTGACCATGGCATACCTCGTCTGGTCATGTTACACTGAGCTGACCTCTACAGTAATACAACATGGTAACTCACCATGGCATACCTCGTCTGGTCATGTTACACTGAGCTGACCTCTACAGTAATACAACATGGTAACTCACCATGGCATACCTCGTCTGGTCATGTAACACTGAGCTGACCTCTACAGTAATACAACATGGTAACTCACCATGGCATACCTCGTCTGGTCATGTTACACTGAGCTGACCTCTACAGTAATACAACATGGTAACTCACCATGGCATACCTCGTCTGGTCATGTTACACTGAGCTGACCTCTACAGTAATACAACATGGTAACTCACCATGGCATACCTCGTCTGGTCATGTTACACTGAGCTGACCTCTACAGTAATACAACATGGTAACTCACCATGGCATACCTCGTCTGGTCATGTTACACTGAGCTGACCTCTACAGTAATACAACATGGTAACTGACACCCACATTTCACACAAACTCAAACAAAGAGGACAAAAGGACATATCACAGAGACACACACTACATCGATACTTGGCTTGGACAGTATACCGGGGAACGTGAAAACAGCCAGGAGATGGTTTATCAATACAGTCAATACCGTCAAAACTATTTCTTTGAAGTTTTTTAATAAATGTGAATATTTGTAGCTCCTTTTTAAGTAAATACCTGCAGTCAACTTGTATAATACGTTAGGAGATAAAGCAGATTGCGTTCTTCATTTCACCCGTCACATTATTTTACATTATGAACCTTACCAGTAGTCCCCAGTCATGTGGTGTTTGTTTACAAGCACACAATGAGAGACCAGCGCCTTGTGAGTCACTCACTGTGGTGCAGCATGCGCCGGTTGACCTAGTTACAGTATGGAATTCACAACTTTAAAATGTTTGCCAACAAGATATCTTATTTTACATTTACATTTTAGTAATTTAGCAGACACTCTTATCCAGAGCGACTTACAGGAGCAATTAGGGTTAAGTGCCTTGCTCAAGGGCACATCGACAAATTTTTCACCTAGTCGGCTTGTGGATTCAAACCAGCAACGTTTCAATTACTGGTCCAATGCTCTTAACCGCTAGGCTACCTATTAAGTTAACTGTCTAAAATGTGCTAAATGTACTTCAATTGTGCATTTGGATAGTTAATTTAGCTTCTTCTAGAAACAAGAGCCTTGCTGTCTAATATAGGTTTTATGCACGCAGAAACCTGAGTAGCATTTTTGAGATACTTGTATAAGTTTATGAGCTGTGATGTCTGTCCTGCAAATAGTTTGTCAGAGACTGCATAACATTATCGCATTGCGCTTGTTAGCATTTTGCTAGCATTCGCTATGGAATTTGGGGTTTGAGAGCTCAATGGGGTTTGAGGTCAATGGGGTTTGAGAAAAGCGCCCGTTGTGTTTAGCATTACCAAATGTTGGTTGGTATGAAGGTAGGACAATGTGGATACCGCCCAAGTCTAGAGGAGGCAGCATATAATACTGACACACACGCAAATCATAATTAAACATGATGTAACCACACACATACACACACACTACACAGTCGCACATTGACTACAAACACACAGTACACACCCACAATACCGTCGCCATAGTACTGAGACGGCCAACCTAACCTCTCTGTCCTCTACAGCATCAGAGAAACCCTTTACTGGGAGACAGAGCAGGTCAATTTGTTCCTAGGTCTCTTTACAACAAGCTCCTTTAAAAAGGCCAGCCACCCAGCCATCTACACCGTGTCCGCTAACAGACACCGTGTACTACCATGTTCAACCATCTTCCTGTTTATGTGACGGGGCTTACCATGCGTTGTGAGGAAGGTTAAGGGTTATGCTTCCTTTGATGTCATCACCAAAGTGGAGGTAGCCCAGCGTTGCCAAGACAACGTAGAGGACGATGGTGATACCCATCCCGATGTTCAGAGCCGTGGGGAACCGCTTCGGTTCCTTCATCTGGTTCTCTAGAGGAAGAACCTGCCACATACACACAGAGGGAGATTGTCAAGAAAACAGGAATGCTGTATAATAAAAGTAATGCAACACAAATAAATACATTATCTTGAATAAAAGCCTGGAAAGAGTCCCCCCGAAAAACTAAGTATTGAGATCTGAAAAAGCCACGAAAAGATGAAAAGCATCATCCTTCTGTTGAATAACAAATCCTTGGCAGAGAGAAGGATAACTGAGCAGATAAGAGGTCTCTGATTACATTATACATGGTGACCTACGTTAACCCCAGACGTTTACCAAGCTCACAGCTTTGGGAGGGATCAGACTTTTGCTGGGGATGAGGAGAGTTGGTATGCTGGGTGAGAGGGAGGGTGGGTGTTGGATGTTTTAGGTGCTGTCGTTTGGCTCGTGCCCTGTGGGGATGCAGCATGGCAGGGTGGCAGGAAACATTATCACTGCTAAGTACCACACACACACTGAGGAACTGCTCTCCGCTCTCTGCCCCGGGAACGCATCTAGATCTGGGCAGAGGGATTAATGATTGGTATTCATCACCAAACCTCCACATAAAGAGACCGTGGCATAATTAGATCCCCAGACACTCGCACCTACCTCCCTTTCTCTCTTTCTTTCATTCCCTCTCACCCTCTCGCTCTTCCCCTCCTCACGTCAAGAAAATATAGATGCTTTCTAATTTGGGTAACAACAGTTTCATTTGAACAGGTTTAAACCTGGCTGTCAAAATCACATACATATTCAATGAACAGATGTATTTTTCTTTCCCTCTTCCCTTCTTGGTAGTGACTGATCAGTTCTTGACAGGGGCTTGTTACCTCTCCTCCTGATGCGACTGAAAAGTTGTCGGACTGCTGTTTGACTTGGTGATTCATGACTTCGTCTGGCAGCGAATTGAGAACAATTGCAGCACCAACAAGGCTGACAGACACAGAGGGATGGTGAACACTTCAAAGACCTGATTTCTGATGCACTGATTATGCATACAAAACACACTATTAGACTAATGTATGAAAGCACACAGCCAACATGAATGTATCTTTAGGTGTCAGAGTAAGTGGATACATCTAAATCACAATAAAAAGTTGTCAAGGGCCTCTCCTGTTTGGCTATCTGTCCAAGAACCTTACCTCACTCACAACAAAACATCTCAAACACATGGCCCTCAAACCACAAACTCCGTAACAGGGCAAACCAGCCAAGACTCCAACAGTGACTGAGTTGCTTCAGAGCCAGAGAAGTAACATGCCAAAACTCCACTGATCTAAGAGACCTGACTAAAGCCACAGTGCCAGGAGCCCCTGCCTTCTTACCGCCACATCAAGCAGGGTGTGTGAGATGGCGGCATTGGGCAGACAGCTGGTCTGCATTCAGCAGACAACAGGTGGTTCAGTTAACAAGCTAATAACACTGACCTCTCAGCCTGGGGTACAGCCCACTAATGAGAGAGGAGCAGACACATACAGAGACATAGATGTGGACTGAGAGAGAGAGAGAGAGAGAGAGAGAGAGAGAGCTGGAGATGGAGGAGAGTAGGAGAGATAGAGGGGAGAGTGAGGGATAAAGACAGAGACAGACAGACACAGACAACAGAGAACAGACAAACAGAAAGACACAGACAACAGAGAACAGACAAACAGAAAGACACAGACAGACAGAGACACAGACAAACAGAAAGAGAGACAGACAGACAGAGACACAGACAAACAGAAAGAGACAGACAGACAGACAGACAGACAGACAGACAGACAGACAGACAGACAGACAGACAGACAGACAGACAGACAGAACCAAACACAGACCCAAACAGACAGAGACAGACAGACCCAAACAGACAAACAGAAACACAGACAGACAGACAGACAGACTGACACACAGACAGTCCCAGACAGACCCAAACAGACAGACCCAAACAGACAGAGACAGACAAACAGAAACACAGACACACAGACAGACACACAAACAGAAACAGACAGACCCAGACAGAGACACACAGACCCAAACAGACAGAGACCCAGACAGAAACAGACAGACACATACAAACAGACAAAGGCAGACCCAGACAGAGACAGACCCAGACAAACAAACCCAGACAGAGCGAGACAGACCCAAAAAGACAGACAGACACACAGACAGAGACACACACACACAGACAGAGACAGACATATAGACCCAGATAGACAGACAGACACATACAAACAGACAAAGGCAGACCCAGACAAACAAACCCAGACAGAGACAGACCCAGAGAAAGACACACACACACACACACACACACACACACACACACACACACACACACACACACACACACACACACACACACACACACACACACAGAGACAAACCCAGACAGAGACAGAGACACACACACACACAGAGACACACACACAGAGAGACAGAGAGAGAGACAGACAGAGAGACAGACACACAGACAGACCCAGACAGACAAACCCAGACAGACAGACAGACGAGACACACACAAACAGAGACAGAAACAGACAGACACAGACAGAGACAGACAGACAGACAGAGAGCGAGACAGACAGACACAGACACACAGACAGACCCAGACAGACAAGCCCAGACAGAGATAGACAGACAGAGACACACACACACAATCAGAGACAGACGCGCACACACAGGGAGACCGACACACACACACAGGGAGACCGACACACACACACACAGGGAGACCGACACACACACACACACACACACAGGGAGACCGACACACACACACACAGGGAGACCGACACACACACACACACACACACACACACAGGGAGACCGACACACACACACACACACAGGGAGACCGACACACACAAAGGGAGACCGACACACACACACACAGGGAGACCGACACACACACACACACACACACAGGGAGACCGACACACACACACACACACACACACACACACACAGGGAGACCGACACACACACACACACACACACAGGGAGACCGACACACACACACACACACACACAGGGAGACCGACACACACACACACACACACACAGGGAGACCGACACACACACACACACACACACAGGGAGACCGACACACACACACACACACAGGGAGACCGACACACACACACACACACAGGGAGACCGACACACACACACACACACAGGGAGACCGACACACACACACACACACAGGGAGACCGACACACACACACACACACAGGGAGACCGACACACACACACACACAGAGAGACCGACACACACACACACACACAGGGAGACCGACACACACACACAGGGAGACCGACACACACACACACACACAGGGAGACCGACACACACACACACACAGGGAGACCGACACACACACACACACACAGGGAGACCGGCACACACACACACACAGGGAGACCGGCACACACACACACAGAGGGAGACCGACACACACACACACACACACACACACACACACACACAGGGAGACCGACACACACACACACAGGGAGACCGACACACACACACACACAGGGAGACCGACACACACACACCCACAGGGAGACCGACACACACACACACAGGGAGACCGACACACACACACACAGGGAGACCGACACACACACACACACACACACACAGGGAGACCGACACACACACACACAGGGAGACCGACACACACACCCACAGGGAGACCGACACACACACCCACAGGGAGACCGACACACACACACACACACAGGGAGACCGGCACACACACACACAGAGGGAGACCGACACACACACACACACAGGGAGACCGACACACACACACACAGGGAGACCGACACACACACACACACACACAGGGAGACCGACACACACACACCCACAGGGAGACCGACACACACACACACAGGGAGACCGACACACACACACACACACACAGGGAGACCGACACACACACACCCACAGGGAGACCGACACACACACACACACAGGGAGACCGACACACACACACACACAGGGAGACCGACACACACACACACACAGGGAGACCGACACACACACCCACAGGGAGACCGACACACACGCACAGGGAGACCAACACACACACACACACACACACACACACACACACACAGGGAGACCGACACACACACAGGGAGACCGACACACACACACACACACATACACACAGGGAGACCGACACACACGCACACAGGGAGATCGACACACACACACAGGGAGATCGACACACACACACACAGGGAGACCGACACACACACACACACACACACACACAGGGAGACCGACACACACACACACAGGGAGAGCGACACACACACACAGGGAGAGCGACACACACACACACACAGAGACCGACACACACACACACGGAGACCGACACACACACACACACACACACACACACACACACACACACACACACACACACACACACACACAGGGAGACCGACAGAGAGAGAGACACAGAGAGAAAAGGGAAGATAAAGCAGTAGACTGGGTAGAGGAGCATGGTAAATGAGAAACAGAAAGAGAAAATGAAAGCAAATATAGAGACAAGGTCAGATGAAAGACAAAAAATATTCAATGAGGACACTAAACTATTTGAAGTTTATCAGTGCTGAAATGTTATAATCATGATTAATTCCCCCAAATATGTGTTCTTGACCATGAATATCAAAGTGATAAGTAATTTCTTTCTCAAGGCGTCCATCCGACACTGAGGTTGAAACTGGTTCATCAGCCCCCCTCTCCCCTTCGGTTAGACTCTCTCGCCACTACCTTAGCACTCGAGCGGCTAATATGCAGGCAGATTAAGCAGTCACACAACGCTAAAGAACAGCCTCTCTCTCTCTGCCTGTAGTCATGACAACAGTTCTCCTTCATTGACCTATCCAACTAATTTGTCATCAATTAAAGGTTAATTAAAGGTTAATTGATGGCAATTTAGTATTAAGGCAATGAAGAGGGCAATATGGGATTGTCAGTAGGGAAGGGAGGCCTAGCCAGCTATTATCTCTCAGCGAATCACCTGCCGCCAACCGCGCATTGCAACAAATCAGGAGTAGCAGCATTAAGCCAATCACCTGAGTCATTGTGTCGTCTTTCTCGCACCACAGCAACCCAACAGCCATTTTGTGTTTATGCCAAAAGGTTGAGACCTCAACTAACTACTGCTGACCTCAGGTTGGCCACAATCCCCTTGTAATGAGAGAAGAGGTCAAAGGTCCCTGCTACCAGTAAGACATGATCGCTTCACATTATATTACTGTACGGTATTACATCACCCTAGGCAGATTTTCTCTACTGTTAGTCTTGGGCCAGAGTATAGCGTGTGTGTGCGCGCGAAATGAGGCTGTGGATCTGTTCATACATCACTCGCAGAGCGGGCAAAGAGTGTGACAGAGACAAAGTGTGTTTGCATATGTGGAGACTGGATCTTGTTTGGGTGTAAATGGGCATGCTATGATACATGTCAAAATGAGCTTGGGATGTGCTTGTGTACATACGTCATGTCCATGTATATTACTGAACAGTGTGTGTCCATGAATATGGATAAGTAAGAGAGTGTAGCCTACGTTAGTAAGAGCGCCTGCATTGCATGTGGGGTGTAGGTAGCTATGTGTATGTCTATATGTATGAATACATACGTACGTACCAGTGGTTTCAACACAAACTTGGCCGGGGGCATTTTTTTATAGATATTCATTTTTTTAGTGGGTAGATCAGTTTTAGTATTGCAGATAGACTGTAGCTTCCAATGTAATTGTCTACATCACTTCCAATCCCCCATATATGTTTTAGCAAAAAATATATATTTTTATATATATATTTTTCCTTTATTACTCTACCACCCAGGCCAAGGGTATTAGATGAAGTCTATTTATACAGAAACCTACAGTGAGCAAGGCTCAATCAGCCCTCTGCAGAGCTCACCTCCTGCGCAGAGAAGCAGGCAGCGCTGGGTAGAGGAGCCAAGCACAGTGTATGTATGTATTAGCATTACATAACAGTCAGCCTCCACACCCGAGAAACCCTTTAAGAAACCCCCAGCCCAATAAAACCCTGGTTTGAGGCAGGAGCCGAATCCCCATCCCTAATTGCAATATTTATGTCCTCTGCTACATTTGTCATTCTGGAATTTCAATCGATCAGGCTGGCCAGCTGAAGCTTCAGCCTCAGAATTTTAGTTCAAAAGAAGTGTCTCCGGCAGGCCATAGGAAAATACTAGACCTGCCATTAAAGACAAAGAAATTAGGTGAGCCACGGAGGAGAAAGGGGGCTCTGGAAAACAGATTAAGACACGAGACCGAGGGGAAAACCTTTTTGCCTGTTGCACTTACTAGGTCAGCATTTCTGTTAGAAAAGAGAGAGAGAGGGCGGGAGAGGGAGAGAGAGAGGGAGGGAGAGGGAGAGAGAGAGAGAGAGAGGGCGGGAGAGGGAGAGAGAGAGAGAGAGAGGGCGGGAGAGGGAGAGAGAGAGAGAGAGGGCGGGAGAGGGAGAGAGAGAGAGAGAGGGCGGGAGAGGGAGAGAGAGAGAGGGCGGGAGAGGGAGAGAGAGAGAGGGCGGGAGAGAGAGAGAGAGAGGGCGGGAGAGAGAGAGAGAGAGGGCGGGAGAGAGAGAGAGGGCGGGAGAGAGAGAGAGAGGGCGGGAGAGAGAGAGAGGGCGGGAGAGGGAGAGAGAGAGAGAGAGGGCGGGAGAGGGAGAGAGAGAGAGAGAGGGCGGGAGAGGGAGAGAGAGAGAGAGAGGGCGGGAGAGGGAGAGAGAGAGAGAGAGAGGGCGGGAGAGGGAGAGAGAGAGAGAGAGGGGGAGAGGGAGAGAGAGAGAGAGGGGGGGAGAGGGAGAGAGAGAGAGAGGGCGGGAGAGGGAGAGAGAGAGAGAGGGAGGGAGATGGAGAGAGAGAGAGAGGGGGGGAGAGGGAGAGAGAGAGAGAGGGCGGGAGAGGGAGAGAGAGAGAGAGGGCGGGAGAGGGAGAGAGAGAGAGAGAGAGAGAGAGAGAGAGAGGGCGGGAGAGGGAGAGAGAGAGAGAGGGCGGGAGAGGGAGAGAGAGAGAGGGCGGGAGAGGGAGAGAGAGAGAGAGAGAGAGAGAGGGCAGGAGAGGGAGAGAGAGAGAGAGGGCGGGAGAGGGAGAGAGAGAGAGAGAGAGGGGGGGGGGGGGAGAGGGAGAGAGAGAGAGGGGGAGAGAGAGAGAGAGAGAGAGAGAGAGAGAGAGAGAGAGAGAGAGAGAGAGAGAGAGAGAGAGAGAGGGCAGGAGAGGGAGAGAGAGAGAGAGGGCGGGAGAGGGAGAGAGAGAGAGAGGTGGAGGGCGGGAGAGGGAGAGAGAGAGAGAGGTGGAGGGCGGGAGAGGGAGAGAGAGAGAGGGCGGGAGAGGGAGAGAGAGGGCGGGAGAGGGAGAGAGAGGGCGGGAGAGGGAGAGAGAGGGCGGGAGAGGGAGAGAGAGGGCGGGAGAGAGAGAGAGAGAGAGAGAGAGAGAGAGAGAGAGAGAGAGAGAGAGAGAGGGCAGGAGAGGGAGAGAGAGAGAGAGAGGGCAGGAGAGGGAGAGAGAGAGAGAGGGCGGGAGAGGGAGAGAGAGAGAGGTGGAGGGCGGGAGAGGGAGAGAGAGAGAGAGGGTGGGAGAGGGAGAGAGAGAGGGTGGGAGAGGGAGAAAACAAGAAAGAGAGAAAAGTAAGATAATGAAAACCAGATATGCATTTCTAAACCTGAGGGTCTGACACAAAATTGTGCCATTTCGAACTTTATCTGCAACGTTATATTATTTTGTACGACTACAGCGGTTTCCCCTATCCAGCTGTACAGAGGGGTATCGCTCGAGGGGCAACACAATGGAATATAACGTTGCACATAAAGTTTGGAATGACAATTTCATGTGTACAACATCTAAAAGACCTGCATCACTATACTTAGAGCTTTGCAGTTTAGAAAAGGTATTTGGTCGGCCTCCCGGGTGGCGCAGTGGTCTAGGGCACTGCATCGCAGTGCTAACTGCGCCACCAGAGTCTCTGGGTTCGCGCCCAGGCTCTGTCGCAGCCGGCCGCGACCGGGAGGTCCGTGGGGCGACGCACAATTGGGCTAGCGTCGTCCGGGTTAGGGTGGGTTTGGCCGGTAGGGATATCCTTGTCTCATCGCGCTCCAGCGACTCCTGTGGCGGGCCGGGCGCAGTGCGTGCTAACCAAGGGGGCCAGGTGCACGGTGTTTCCTCCGACACATTGGTGCGGCTGGCTTCCGGGTTGGAGGCGCGCTGTGTTAAAGAAGCAGTGCGGCTTGGTTGAGTTTCTCAAAACCAAGTGAAATTACAAAAAAAAAGTGTCTAGACCCTTATAACAAACATTTTGATTTGGTTAAAAAAAAACTGTCCTTTAACAGATGTAGTTTAAAATGTCCTTTCTCTCTCTCTCTCTTCAGAGTGGCTCTCTGAATTAAACGGAACCCAGAGCAGTATTATGTAAATCAGAGGAGTAGATCACTGGCAACAGATCTCTGGGTGCACATTGGATCTACTGTAGCGTGAAGACACAAATAAGCAGCAACGCCTTCTCCGTTCAAATAGAAAGCAAAGCCCAGGGAAAGTGGAGAGATCAAAGTCATGGAAATCTCTCTCTGCACAAAACAGCCTATCAACACAGTATACAAATAACCTGCCAAGAGAACCAGGGAGCCTGTGTCAATAGCCACAAGTAGCGGTCTCTCTTTAAAATAAGATTAGAACAATTGTTCTGTGCCGTACTACATTTTTGGGGGCTTTTCTCGCCCTCACCCCCCCCCCCTCCCCGGAGCCAGAGGAGAAAACTTTAACAAATTCACCAAATACTTTCACCCATGGCCTGTATCCATCTGCTAACTGCCCTGGACTTGATGGAGGAGTTAGAGGTAAGAGGCCAAACACTACCTATAAACTCCCTGGAATCAAACACTACCTATAAACTCCCTGGAATCAAACACTACCTATAAACTCCCTGGAATCAAACACTACCTATAAACTCCCTGGAATCAAACACTACCTATAAACTCCCTGGAATCAAAAACTACCTATAAACTCCCTGGAATCAAACACTACCTATAAACTCCCTGGAATCAAACACTACCTATAAACTCCCTGGAATCAAAAACTACCTATAAACTCCCTGGAATCAAACACTACCTATAAACTCCCTGGAATCAAACACTACCTATAAACTCCCTGGAATCAAACACTACCTATAAACTCCCTGGAATCAAAAACTACCTATAAACTCCCTGGAATCAAACACTACCTATAAACTCCCTGGAATCAAACACTACCTATAAACTCCCTGGAATCAAAAACTACCTATAAACTCCCTGGAATCAAACACTACCTATAAACTCCCTGGAATCAAATACTACCTATAAACTCCCTGGAATCAAACACTACCTATAAACTCCCTGGAATCAAACACTACCTATAAACTCCCTGGAATCAAACACTACCTATAAACTCCCTGGAATCAAACACTACCTATAAACTCCCTGGAATCAAACACTACCTATACACTACCTAGTGTTTGGGGATGTTATTCGAAAACATAATGTTAACTTTCACTGCTATGCGGATGACATACAGCTGTACATTTCAATGAAACATGGTGAAGCCCCAAAATTGCCCTCGCTAGAAGCCTGTGTTTCAGACATAAGGAAGTGGATGGCTGAAAACTTTCTACTTTTAAACTCGGACAAAACAGAGATGCTTGTTCTAGGTCCCAAGAAACAAAGAGATCTTGTGTTAAATCTGACAATTAATCTTGATGGTTGTAAAGTCGTCTCAAATAAAACTGTGAAGGACCTCGGCGTTACTCTTGACCCTGATCTCTCTTTTGACGAACATATCAAGACTGTTTCAAGGACAGCTTTTTTCCATCTACGTAACATTGCAAAAATCAGAAATTTTCTGTCCAAAAATGATGCAGAAAAATTAATCCATGCATTTGTTACTTCTAGGCTAGACTACTGCAATGCTCTACTTTCCGGCTACCCGGATAAAGCACTAAATAAACTTCAGTTAGTGCTAAATACGGCTGCTAGAATCCTGACTAGAACCAAGAAATTTGATCATATTACTCCAGTGCTAGCTTCCCTACACTGGCTTCCTGTTAAGGCAAGGGCTGATTTCAAGGTTTTACTGTTAACCTATAAAGCGTTACATGGGCTTGCTCCTACCTATCTTTCCGAGTTGGTCCTGCCGTACATACCTACACGTACGCTACGGTCACAAGACGCAGGCCTCCTAATTGTCCCTAGAATTTCTAAGCAAACAGCTGGAGGCAGGGCTTTCTCCTATAGATCTCCATTTTTATGGAATGGTCTGCCTACCCATGTGAGAGACGCAGACTCGGTCTCAACCTTTAAGTCTTTACTGAAGACTTATCTCTTCAGTAGGTCATATGATTGAGTGTAGTCTGGCCCAGGAGTGTGAAGGTGAACGGAAAGGCTCTGGAGCAACGAACCGCCCTTGCTGTCTCTGCCTGGCCGGTTCCCCTCCACTGGGATTCTCTACCTCTAACCCTATTACAGGGGCTGAGTCACTGGCTTACTGGTGCTCTTTCATGCCGTCCCTAGGAGGGGTGCGTCACTTGAGTGGGTTGAGTTACTGACGTGATCTTCCTGTCCGGGTTGGCGCCCCCCCTTGGTTTGTGCTGTGGTGGAGATATTTGTGGGCTATACTCGGCCTTGTCTCAGGATTGTAAGTTGGTGGCTGAAGATATCCCTCTAGTGGTGCGGGGGCTGTGCTTTGGCAAAGTGGGTGGGGTTATATCCTTCCTGTTTGGCCCTGTCCGGGGGTATCATCGGATGGGGCCACAGTGTCTCCTGACCCCTCCTGTCTCAGCCTCCAGTATTTATGCTGCAGTAGTTTGTGTCGGGGGGCTAGGGCCAGTTGGTTATATCTGGAGTACTTCTCCTGTCTTATCCAGTGTCCTGTGTGAATTTAAGTATGCTTTCTCTAATTCTCTCCTTCTCTCTTTCTTTCTCTCTCTCGGAGGACCTGAGCCCTAGGACCATACGTCAGGACTACTGGGCATGATGACTCCTTGCTGTCCCCAGTCCCCCTGGCCTCGCTGCTGTTCCAGTTTCAACTGTTCTGCCTGCAGTTATGGAACCCCTACCTGTCCCAGACCTGCTGTTTTCAACTCTTAATGATCGGCTATGAAAAGCCAACTGACATTTATTCCTGATTATTATTTGACCATGCTTGTCATTTATGAACATTTTGAACATCTTGGCTCTCTCTAATTCTCTCCTTCTCTCTTTCTTTCTCTCTCTTGGAGGAACTGAGCCCTAGGACCATACGTCAGGACTACCGGGCATGATGACTCCTTGCTGTCCCCAGTCCACCTGGCCTTGCTGCTGTCCCAGTTTCAACTGTTCTGCCTGCGGTTATGGAACCCCTACCTGTCCCAGACCTGCTGTTTTCAACTCTTAATTATCGGCTATGAAAAGCCAACTGACATTTATTCCTGATTATTATTTGACCATGCTTGTCATTTATGAACATTTTGAACATCTTGGCCATGTTCTGTTATAATCTCCACCCGGCACAGCCAGAAGAGGACTGGCCACCCCTCATAGCCTGGTTCCTCTCTAGGTTTCTTCCTAGGTTTTGGCCTTTCTAGGGAGTTTTTCCTAGCCACCGTGCTTCTACACCTGCATTGCTTGCTGTTTGGGGTTTTAGGCTGGGTTTCTGTACAGCACTTCGAGATATTAGCTGATGTACGAAGGGCTATATAAAATAAACTTGATTGATTATAAACTCCCTGGAATCAAACACTACCTATAAACTCCCTGGAATCAAACACTACCTATAAACTCCCTGGAATCACACACTACCTATAAACTCCCTGGAATCAAACACTACCTATAAACTCCCTGGAATCAAACACTACCTATAAACTCCCTGGAATCAAACATTACCTATAAACTCCCTGGAATCAAATACTACCTATAAACTCCCTGGAATCAAACACTACCTATAAACTCCCTGGAATCAAACACTACCTATAAACTCCCTGGAATCAAACACTACCTATAAACTCCCTGGAATCAAACACTACCTATAAACTCCCTGGAATCAAATACTACCTATAAACTCCCTGGAATCAAAAGCAGAGGCATCCAAAGGTGCAGCACACAGCCTTGCGCTAATCTACCGTCTTAAAATACTTACTTACTTACAGTCTTAGTATATCCTTGAGAGGGGTGAGAGAGATCTTCTGGTAAGGTGAGGATTAAAGGGGGTTTAGATGATTGTTTGGAAAGAAACCTGCAACCCAGCTTAATAACCTTCCTTTAAACCCTGAAGCCCAAAGCCAAAACACCTAACAGTTGCTTTAGCTGGCCTAGCCAACACAATTAGCATTAGCGCCAAGAGTATCTGCAGGGAGCTGAACTAGTTCTCTGTTTTATGAACTTTGTGCTGGAGAGACAGGTGGAGAATGTACAGATAAAGGTATGTCAGTAAGTGAGAAGCACACCAAAGCACTTTGGCCCAGTTTTTAGTGCTAGAAGGAACCATAGTTCGAGCTAACAGAAGTCAAGTACCTACTGGAGATGTGGGAAAGGAAAGGGGACACCTAAATCACAACTGAACGCATTCAACCGAAATGTGTCTTCCGCATTTAACCCAACCCCTTCCCTCTGTTAGATACACTTTTACTGGCAGCAGCGCTGGCCAATCAGTTATTACCAATTGGCCCAGTGACACCCGTTTCAGGCCGGCTCTCTCCCTTCCCCATTGCTTATCCCAGGGGAATGGTGTGAAGATCACATCCCCAGGCGGATAATTACCCTGTCAGGGTGACTGAGAGAACCCATATGGTCGTGGATCACTACCAGAGAGAGAGGAGAGAGAGAAGGCACTCAGAGAGAGTGGAACGGGATAACTGGAGGAGGCTTAACTACTTCAATTATTTATTTACTTTATCTGCTATCATTCATTCTTCCTTCCTGGTCATCTATCCTATCTGAGCAGCGTCAGCAATTCTCTCCACAACCTTTCTCTCTTATTTTGTACTCTTCTCTCCTTCTTCCTCCCTCTGTAGGGAGATGTGCTGATCCGGAGGGGCCTGGCTGTCGGGTTGTCGTGGTGACGTGTCGGCCATCACCCTGTGCCCACCGGTTGGCTGATTAATGGGTTAGCGGCGGTCAGGGAGTATTCCTCTGCCCCTCTGTCAACACACCGTGGTACCACCTCATACATCATCATGCCCATGGCGGGCGCACACACACACACACTTATCCTTATCTGCAGGACACCATCCCCATCAAATCCCCAGCTCCAGCTGAATCCCCATCCCCACTGAATCCCCAGCTCCAGCTGAATCCCCATCCCCACTGAATCCCCAGCTCCAGCTGAATCCCCATCCCCACTGAATCCCCATCAAATCCCCAGCTCCAGCTGAATCCCCATCCCCACTGAATCCCCAGCTCCAGCTGAATCCCCATCCCCACTGAATCCCCAGCTCCAGCTGAATCCCCAGCTCCAGCTGAATCCCCATCAAATCCCCAGCTCCAGCTGAATCCCCATCCCCACTGAATCCCCAGCTCCAGCTGAATCCCCAGCCCCACTGAATCCCCAGCTCCAGCTGAATCCCCAGCTCCAGCTGAATCCCCATCCCCGCTGAATCCCCAGCTCCAGCTGAATCCCCAGCTCCACTGAATCCCCAGCTCCAGCTGAAGGTTAGCGTTAGCTTAACCCTCTGATTAGCCCAGTTTAACCCTCTCACCAGGAGTTATCATTGGACTTTTCCATTCTTCAACCCTCTCATCGGAGGTCAGCATTTAACCTAGCTAAGGTTAACCTAACGTAGCAGGCACACCTGAGCAGCGTTTTTCTTTCTGGTCCTGATGAGAAAAAAATAAAATGCCGGGGGAGGTTCACTTTCACACTGTTCATCCAATCCAGTAAATGTGGAGGAGGAGTTAAGATGGAGTGGTGTCGACTTGTTGACGTCCAAAAGCGGAAGTCAGGCTTCTCTTTTCATTTCCCTTGAAAACCAGATGCATCCTCTTGTTAACGACCACGCTGAGGGTAAGATGAGTATGTGATCTCACCATCCTCACTATTCACCCTGGATCAATTATATGACATTAACACTAATACTATCCTTGGCTTGAACATTCTCTAAGCCATGCAGTGTTCAAGGCTTTTAACTGCAGCCGTGGCCCGTGGTCCCCAATCATCATCCAATCCAGAGCTGGTCACATAAGTGCCGGAACCAATCAGGTGTTTCTAACTACATAAGGGTTTGGGCAAATAGAGTCCCAGTTGTTGAAGAGTACTTACCACTCCGATGCCTTCGAAGGCAAAGATGGCTGTTCCGAAGAAGAAGGGGAACTTGCCCAAGGGGGAAGTGAGAGGGAGACGTTGAAGGTCCCCAAAATCCTGTCAGAGAGGGGCGACAGCAGACAGAAGAGCAGGCGTTTAGGAAAACAGGGACAATGACAGTCTGTCAGAGAGGGGTGACAGCAGACAGAAGAGCAGGAGTTTAGGAAAACAGGGACAATGACAGTCTGTCAGAGAGGGGTGACAGCAGACAGAAGAGCAGGAGTTTAGGAAAACAGGGACAATGACAGTCTGTCAGAGAGGGGTGACAGCAGACAGAAGAGCAGGCGTTTAGGAAAACAGGGACAATGACAGTCTGTCAGAGAGGGGTGACAGCAGACAGAGGAGCAGGCGATTAGGAAAACAGGGACAATGACAGTCTGTCAGAGAGGGGTGACAGCAGACAGAAGAGCAGGCGTTTAGGAAAACAGGGACAATGACAGTCTGTCAGAGAGGGGTGACAGCAGACAGAAGAGCAGGCGTTTAGGAAAACAGGGACAATGACAGTCTGTCAGAGAGGGGCGACAGCAGACAGAGGAGCAGGCGATTAGGAAAACAGGGACAATGACAGTCTGTCAGAGAGGGGTGACAGCAGACAGAAGAGCAGGCGTTTAGGAAAACAGGGACAATGACAGTCTGTCAGAGAGGGGTGACAGCAGACAGAAGAGCAGGCGTTTAGGAAAACAGGGACAATGACAGTCTGTCAGAGAGGGGTGACAGCAGACAGAAGAGCAGGCGTTTAAGAAAACAGGGACAATTACAGTCTGTCAGAGAGGGGTGACAGCAGACAGAAGAGCAGGCGTTTAGGAAAACAGGGACAATGACAGTCTGTCAGAGAGGGGTGACAGCAGACAGAAGAGCAGGAGTTTAGGAAAACAGGGACAATGACAGTCTGTCAGAGAGGGTGACAGCAGACAGAAGAGCAGGCGTTTAGGAAAACAGGGACAATGACAGTCTGTCAGAGAGGGGTGACAGCAGACAGAGGAGCAGGCGATTAGGAAAACAGGGACAATGACAGTCTGTCAGAGAGGGGTGACAGCAGACAGAAGAGCAGGCGTTTAGGAAAACAGGGACAATGACAGTCTGTCAGAGAGGGGTGACAGCAGACAGAAGAGCAGGCGTTTAGGAAAACAGGGACAATGACAGTCTGTCAGAGAGGGGTGACAGCAGACAGAAGAGCAGGCGTTTAAGAAAACAGGGACAATGACAGTCTGTCAGAGAGGGGCGACAGCAGACAGAGGAGCAGGCGATTAGGAAAACAGGGACACTAACACATTAGTCTGTCAGAGGAGCTACTCCCATAAGGGTCTATAGAACAGAATCAACTTCCTCATCACTGCCAAGGACACAAGAGACACTGGCTCAGAGACACAGTGAAGAGAGGGAAAGATTTCCCCTGACTCACAGATAAAACCGAGTGAGACAGCGAGAGGGAACAGAGAAAAAGAAGAATCCCAGGCACAGAGTGGAAGGAATGAATGAAAGGACAGTAAGAGAGTCCCATAACACATTAGTCAGAGACTAAGAGACAGAACAGAAAGAGAGGGAGGAGAAATGGAGTTAGGTCACCTAGCCGTCAACCCATTAACCTAACGGTGAATTAGGGATGCAGTGTTGTGTTCCCCTGTGGACGCGTGTCGTCTACCGCGTCACACAGAGACGCCCAGCGACTGACAGGGGTCCTAATGAATCTATTTAAAACTTAATTCAGCTGGTGATTGATGAGGGCTGTTCACAAGGGCACCTAGACCACTGCCCGGAACACTGCCCAGCCACCCACCCACACAGCTGAGGGATGAGCTGTGCCACACACACTCGCAGATACACAACCCTGGCTGGCACAACCTTCTGTGGGAAATCTAAAACAGCAATCAACGCTGGATTACACGACACGTCAGGAACACTTACATCTGATGTCAATCTGCTCCAAAAGGCCTAATTGTATTCTTAGAATGACCTTGGGAACAGTCCAAGTAGACAAGCTTTTAAACGTTGTTCTTCATCGCTCATAGAAACAAAGTGCACCCTGACACTGACTGTTCAAATCTTTCATTGTAAACACAAGTCATGGACCCTATACTTTATTGGAAATGGAAATCGCCCGGAGAACCATGTTTCACAGGAGACGTGTAGTGGCTACAATGGAGAACCATGTCTCACAGGAGACGTGTAGTGGCTACAATGGAGAACCATGTCTCACAGGAGACGTGTAGTGGCTACAATGGAGAACCATGTCTCACAGGAGACGTGTAGTGGCTACAATGGAGAACCATGTCTCACAGGAGACGTGTAGTGGCTACAATGGAGAACCATGTCTCACAGGAGACGTGTAGTGGCTACAATGGAGAACCATGTCTCACAGGAGACGTGTAGTGGCTACAATGGAGAACCATGTTTCACAGGAGACGTGTAGTGGCTACAATGGAGAACCATGTCTCACAGGAGACGTGTAGTGGCTACAATGGAGAACCATGTCTCACAGGAGACGTGTAGTGGCTACAATGGAGAACCATGTCTCACAGGAGACGTGTAGTGGCTACAATGGAGAACCATGTCTCACAGGAGACGTGTAGTGGCTACAATGGAGAACCATGTCTCACAGGAGACGTGTAGTGGCTACAATGGAGAACCATGTCTCACAGGAGACGTGTAGTGGCTACAATGGAGAACCATGTCTCACAGGAGACGTGTAGTGGCTACAATGGAGAACCATGTTTCACAGGAGACGTGTAGTGGCTACAATGGAGAACCATGTCTCACAGGAGACGTGTAGTGGCTACAATGGAGAACCATGTCTCACAGGAGACGTGTAGTGGCTACAATGGAGAACCATGTAGTGCTGAGCATGCTTTTTGAAATCGGTTCGGTTTTGGTTCATTCTAAAATAATTATCAGTTTTCGATTCAGTTTTGATAATGTTTTTACACATTAAATGCACTATGTGGATTGAACGTTGTAATAACACTGAATAAAACAAAATAAAAGTCCCAAGATGGTAGTCATAGCCGCAGGTAGTAGTTTGGGGGGAAGGGGGAGTGAACAGGCGACTCCAGGATGCTGGCCTTCAAGGCAGAGTGGCAAAGAAAAAGCCATATCTCAGACTGCCAATAAAAAGAAAAGATTAAGATGGATATTTAACTAGGCAAGTCAGTTAAGAACACATTCTTATTTTCAATGACGGCCTAGGAACGGTGCGTTAACTGCCTTGTTCAGGGGCAGAACGACAGATTTTTACCTTGTCAGCTCCGGGATTCTATCTAGCAACCTTACAGTTAACTAGTCCAACGCTCTAACCACCTGCCTCTCATTGTACTCCACGAGGAGCCTGCCTGTTACGCGAATGCAGCAAGAAGCCAAGGTAAGTTGCTAGCTAGCATTAAACTTATCTTATAAAAAACAATCAATCTTAACATAATCACTAGTTATCATCAACCATGTGTAGTTATTACTAGTTTATCTAGCGTGTCCTGCGTTGCATATAATCGATGCGCCTACTTCGACAAACGGTGAGGATTTAACAAGCACATTTGCGAAAAAAGCACTGACGTTGCACCAATGTACCTAACCATAAACATCAATGTCTTTCTTTAAAATCAATACACAAGTATATATTTTTAAACCTGCATATTTAGTTAATATTGCCTACTAACATGAATTTCTTATAATTAGGGAAATTGTGTCACTTCTCTTGCGTTCCGTGCAAGCAGTCAGGGTATATGCAGCAGTTTGGGCCGCCTGGCTCATTGTGAACTGTGTGAAGTCCATTTATTCCTAACAAAGGCCGTAATTAATTTGCCAGAATTGTACATAATTATGACATAACATTGAAGGTTGTACAATGTAACAGCAATATTTAGACTTAGGGATGCCATCCGTTAGATAAAATACGGAACGGTTCTGTATTTCACTGAAAGAATAAATGTTTTGTTTTCGAAATGATAGTTTCCGGATTCTACCATTTTAATGACCAAAGGCTCGTATTTCTGTGTGTTATTATGTTATAATTAAGTCTATGATTTGATAGAGCAGTCTGAGTGAGCGGTGGTAGGCAGCAGCAGGCTCGTAAGCATTCATTCAAACAGCACTTTCTTGCGTTTGCCAGCAGCTATTGCGCTGTTTATGACTTCAAGCCTATCAACTCCCGAGATTAGGCTGGTGTAACCGATGTGAAATGTCTAGCTAGTTAGCGGGGTGCGTGCTAATAGCGTTTCAAACGTCACTCGCTCTGAGACTTAGAGTAATTGTTCTCCTTGCTCTGCATGGGTAACGCTGCTTCGAGGGTGGCTGTTGTCGATGTGTTCCTGGTTCGTGCCCAGGTAGGAGCGAGGAGAGGGACGGAAGCTATACAGTTACACTGGCAATACTAAAGTGCCTATAAGAACATCCAATAGTCAAAGGTATATGAAATACAAATCGTATAGAGAGAAATAGTCCTATAATTCCTATAATAACTACAACCTAAAACTTCTTACCTGGGAATATTGAAGACTCATGTTAAAAGGAACCACCAGCTTTCATATGTTCTCATGTTCTGAGCAAGGAACTTAAACGTTAGCTTTTTTACATGACACATATTGCACTTTTACTTTCTTCTCCAACACTTTGTTTTTGCATTATTTAAACCAAATTGAACATGTTTCATTATTTATTTGAGGCTAAATAGATTTTATTGATGTATTAAGTTAAAATAAGTGTTAATTGGGGCCTCCCGGGTGGCGCAGTGGTCTAGGGCACTGCATCGCAGTGCTAACTGCGCCACCAGAGTCTCTGGGTTCGCGCCCAGGCTCTGTCGCAGCCGGCCGCGACCGGGAGGTCCGTGGGGCGACGCACAATTGGCATAGCGTCGTCCGGGTTAGGGAGGGTTTGGCCGGTAGGGATATCCTTGTCTCATCGCGCTCCAGCGACTCCTGTGGCGGGCCGGGCGCAGTGCGCGCTAACCAAGGGGGCCAGGTACACGGTGTTTCCTCCGACACATTCGTGCGGCTGGCTTCCGGGTTGGAGGCGCGCTGTGTTAAGAAGCAGTGCGGCTTGGTTGGGTTGTGCTTCGGAGGACGCATGGCTTTCAACCTTCGTCTCTCCCAAGCCCGTACGGAAGTTGTAGCGATGAGACAAGATAGTAATTACTAGCGATTGGATACCACGGAAATTGGGGAGAAAATGGGATAAAAAATAAAAAAATAAAATAAAATAAAAAAAAATAAGTGTTAATTCAGTATTGTTGTAATTGTCATTATTACAACTCAATGGGGGGGGAAATATATATATATATAAATAAATAAAAATCGTCCGATTAATCGGTATCGGTATTGAAAAATCATAATCGGTCGGAACTCTAGTTGAGACTGGTGTTTTGCGGCTACTATTTAATGAAGCTGCCAGTTGAGGGCTTGTGAGGCTTGTGAGGCGTTTGTTTCTCAAACTAGACACTCTAATGTACTTGTACTCTTGCTCAGTTGTGCACCGGGGCCTCCCACTCCTCTTTCTATTCTGGTTATAGACAGTTTTTGCTGTTCTGTGAAGGGAGTAGTACACAGAGTTGTAAGAGAGCTTCAATTTCTTCGCAATTTCTCGTATGGAATAGCCTTCATTTCTCAGAACAAGAATAGACTGACAAGTTTCAGAAGAAAGATCTTAGTTTCTGCCCATTTTGAGCCTGTAATCGAACCCACAAATGCTGATGCTCCAGATGCTCCAGTCTAAAGATCAGTTGTATTGCTTCTTTAAAGTCAGCACTACAGTTTTCAGCTGTGCTAACATAATTGCAAAAGGGTTTTCTAATGATCAATTAGCCTTTTTAAAGTGATAAACTTGGATTAGCTAACACAACGTGCCATTGGAACACAGGAGTGATGGTTGCTGATTATGGGCCTCTGTACGCCTATGTAGATATTCCATAAGATAAATCTGCCATTTCCAGCTACAATAGTCATTTACAACATTAACAATGTCTACACTGTATTTCTGATCATTTTGATGTTATTTTAATGAACAAAAAAATGTGCTTTTCTTTCAAAAAGGACATTTCTAAGTGACCCCAAACTTTTGAAAGGTAGTGTATATATTTTTATCATTTATTTTTTCAGGGTGTACTTTTCACTTAGATCATGTATTTTCAGATACGCAAAGCAACCGCTTTCTATCCCTCTCCATCACGTGGTTCTCTCTTCCCTCAGTCTCCGTGTCTGCACCGCACAGACCGGACAAGTTTAAGCAGACACGCAATGGATTATGGTCATTAATTACCACGATTTCTGCGCTAAACTACAGTACCACTCAAAAGTTGACACACCTACCCATTCCAGGGTTTTTCTTTACTTTGACCATTTTCTACATTGTAGAATAATAGTGAAGACATCAAACCTATGATATAACACATATGGAATCATTTAGTAACCAAAAAAAGTGTTAAACAATTCTAAATATATATTATATGAGATTCTTCAAAGTATTCACCCTTTGCATTGATGACAGCTTTACAAACTCTTGGTATTCTCTCAACCAGCTTCATGAGGTAGTCACCTGAAAAGCATTTCAATTAACAGTGCCTTGTTAATAAATTCATTTGTGGAATTTCTTTCCTTCTTAATGCTTTTGAGCCAATCAGTTGTGTTGTGACAAGGTAGGGGTGGTATACAGAAGATAGCCCTATTTGGTAAAAGACCATGTCCATATTATGGCAAGAAAAGCTCAAATAAGCAAAGAGAAACAACAGTCCATCATTATTTTAAGATATGAAGGTCAGTCAATCCGGAACATCTTCAAGTGCAGTCGCAAAAACCATCAAGTGCAATGATTAAACTGGCTCTCATGAGGACCACCACAGGAAAGGAAGACCCAGAATTACCTCTGCTGCAGAGGATAAATTCATTAGAGTTAGCGTCACCTCAGATTGCAGCACAAATAAATGCTTCACAGAGTTCAAGTAATAGACACATATCAACATCAACTGTTCAGAAGAGACTGTCAAAATCAGGCCTTCATGGTCAAATTGCTGCAAAGAAACCACTACTGAAGGACACCAATAATAAGAAGGTACTTGCTTGGGTCAAGAAACATGAACAATGGACATTAGACTGGTAGAAATCTGTCCTTTGGTCTGATGAGGCCAAATCTGAGATTTTTGGTTCCAACTGCCATGTCTTTGTGAGACGCACAGTAGGTGAACGGATGATCTCCGCATGTGTGGTTTCCACCGTGAGGCACGGAGGAAGAGGTGTGATGGTGTGGGGGTGATTTGCTGGTGACACTGTCAGTGCTTTATTTAGAATTCAAGGCACACTTAATGAGCATGGCTTCCACAGCATTCTGCAGTGATACGCCATCCCATCTGGTTTGCGCTTAGTAGGACTATCATTTGTTTTTCAGCAGGACAATGACCCAACACTCCCCCAGGCTGTGTAAGGGCTATTTGATGAAGAAGGAGAGTGATGGAGTGCTGCATCAGATGACCTTGACTCCACATTCACCAACCTGAACCCAATTGAGATGGTTTGGGATGAGTTGGACCGCAGATCGAAGATAAAGTAGCCAACAAGTGCTCAGCAAACAGTTGAAGTCAGAAGTTTACAAACTCATTTTTCAACCACTCCACAAATGTCTTGTTAACACACTATAGTTTTGGCAAGTCGGTTAGGACATCTACTTTGTGCATGACACAAGTAATTTTTCCATCAACTGTTTGTAGACAGATTATTTCACTTGATCACAATTCCAGTGGGTCAGAAGTTAACATACACTAAGTTGACTGTGCCTTTAACCAGCTTGGAAAATTCCATAAAATTATGTCATGGCTTTAGAAGCTTCTGATAGAATAATTTCCATCGTTTGAGTCTATTGGAGGTGTACCTGTGGATGTATTTCAAGGCCTACCTTCAAACTCAGTGTCTCTTTGCTTGACATAATGGGAAAATCAAAAGAAAATCAGCCAAGACCTCAGAAAAAGAATTGTAGACATCCACAAGTCTGGTTCATTCTTGGGAGCAATTTCCAAACGCCTGAAAGTACCACGTTCATCTGTACAAACAATAGTACGCAAGTATAAACACCATGGGACACATCCGTCATACCGCTCAGGAAGGAGACGCGTTCTGTCTCCTAGAGATGAACGTACTTTGGTGCGAAAGGTGCAAATCAATCCCAGAACAACAGAAAAGGACCTTGTGAAGATGCTGGAGGAAACAGGTACAAAACTATCTATATCCACTGTAAAACGAGTCCTACATCGACATAACCTGAAAGGCCACTCAGCAAGGAAGAAGCCACTGCTCCAAAACTGCCATAAAAAAGCCAGACTATGGTTTGCAACTGCACATGGGGACAAAGATCGTACTTTTTGGAGAAATGTCCTCTGGTCTGATGAAACAAAAATAGAACTGGTTTGGCTATCATGACCATCGTTATGTTTGGAGGAAAAAGTGTAGGCTTGCAAGCCGAAGAACACCATCCCAACCGTGAAGCACGGGGATGGCAGCATCCATGATGTGGGAGTGCTTTGCTGCAGGAGGGACTGATGCACTTCACAAAATGTATGGCTTCATGAGGAAGGACAATTATGTGGATATATTGAAGCAACATTTCAAGACATCAGTCAGGAAGTTAACGCTTGGTCACAAATGGGTCTTCCAAATGGACAATGACCCCAAGCATACTTCCAAAGTTGTGGCAAAATGGCTTAACCTAGCGGAACCCCTCGCCAACAGCCAATAAAATTGCAGGGCGCCAAATACAAATCAACAGAAATCTCATAAATCAAATTTCTCAAACATACAAGTATTAGGCACCATTTTAAAGATAAAATTCTCGTTAATCCAGCCACAGTGTCTGATATCAAAAATGCTTTACAGCGAAAGCGCCACAAACGATTATGTTAGGTCACCACCAACTCACAGGAAAAACCCAGCAATTTTTCCCGCCAAAGAGAGGAGTCACAAAAAGCACAAATAGAGATAAAATGTATCACTAACCTTTGATGAACTTCATCAGATGACACTCATAGGACTTCATGTTACACAATAGATGTATGTTTTGTTCGGTAAAGTTCATATTTATATCCAAAAATCTTATTTTACATTGGCGTGTTAGATTCAGTAGTTCCAAAACATGCAGTGATATTGCAGAGAGCCACATGAATTCACAGAAATACTCATAATAAATGTTGATGAAAATGCAGCTATTATACATTAAACTTTAGATACACTTCTCCTTAATGCAACCGCTGTGTCAGATTTCAAAAAAACTTTACGGAAAAAGCATAATCTGAGAACGGAGCTCAGAGCCCAAACCAGCCAGAGAAATATCCGCCATGTTGGGTAGTCAACATTATTCATAAAAAGCATTATAAATATTCACTTACCTTTGATGATCTTCATCAGAATGCACTCCCAGGAATCGCAGTTCCACAATAAATGCTTGTTTTGTTCGATAATGTCCATCATTTATGTCCAATAGCTTCTTTTGTTAGGGCGTTTGGTAAACAATCCAAAAGTGCGATCTGGTCCATTCGGACGAAACGTTCAAAAAGTTATATTACAGGTCGAAGAAACTTGTCAAACTAAGTATAGAATCAATCTTTAGGATGTTTTTATCATAAAAGTTCAATAATGTTCCAACCGGAGAATTCCATTGTCTGTACAAATGCACTGGAACGAGAGCAACCTCTCAAGTAAAAGCGCATGACTGAGAACGAGGCTGTAGGCAGACCCCTTACTCAAACATCTCCCATCCGGCCCCCCTTCACGAGCAGCCTGAAACCACGTTCTAAAGACGGTTGACATCTAGTGGAAGCCTTAGGAAGTGAAAAAATGCGTCCCAAAAATAACCCATATCCCACTCTCTATTCGATAGGGGTGAGTTCAAAAACTAAAAACCTCAGATTTCCCACTTCCTGTTTGGATTTTTTCTTAGGTTTTTGCCTGCCATATGAGTTCTGTTATACTCACAGACATCATTCAAACAGTTTTAGAAACTTCAGAGTGTTTCCTATCCAATACTAATAATAATATGCATATATTAGCATCTGGGACTGAGTAGGAGGCAGTTCACTCTGGGCACGCTATTCATCCAAAAGTGAAAATGCTGCCCCCTATCACAAACAAGTTAAGGACAACAGAGTCAAGGTATTGGAGTGGCCATCACAAAGCCCTGACCTCAATCCTATAGAAAATTTGTGGGCAGAACTGAAAAAGTGTGTGTGAGCAAGGAGGCCTACAAACCTGACTCAGTTACACCAGCCCTGTTAGGAGGAATGGGCCAAAATTCACCCAACTTGTGGAAGGCTACCCGAAACGTTTGACCCAAGTTAAATAATTTAAAGGCAATGCTACTAAATACTAATTGAGTGTATGTAAACTTCTGACCCACTGGGAATGTGATGAAAGAAATAAAAGCTGAAATAAATATTGTTTCTACTATTATTCTGACATTTCACATTCTTAAAGTAAAGTGGTGATCCTAACTGACTTAAGACAGGGAATTTTTACTAGGATTAAATGTCAGGAATTATAAATGTATTTGGCTCAGGTGTATGTAAACTTCTGACTTCAACTGTATGTGGGAACTCCTTCAAGACTGTTGGAAAAGCATTCCAGGTGAAGCTGGTTGAGAGAATGCCAAGAGTGTGTAAAGCTGTCAACAAGGCAAAGGGTGGCTACTTTGAAGAAACTAAAATATATTTTGATTTGTTTAAAACTTTTTTGGTTACTACATGATTCCATATGTTTTATTTCATAGTTTTGATGTCTTCAATATTATTCTACAATGTAGAAAATTAAAAAAAAAAAAAAAAAATTAAAACTAAAATATTTAATGAGTAGGTGTCCCTAAACCTTTGACTGGTATTCTATGTAAAATATTGGCCTGCTGGAAACTACAACTCTACATCACACGGTACAGGCATGATCTGATTTACACTACCGGTCGAAAGTTTTAGAACAATAAAAACTGCAAAAATGTGGGTGAAATGTAAGCAGTTCAAGTCCAGTGAATAACCTGAAATGGTTCAAAGGTAAGCGGTAAACTGCCAGAGGTTAAAAATATAAGTTTACCAGAAGGTTACCAATAACTGAAAAATAATGTACATTTCAGAGTTATAAAAAAAAGCTATTTTCCAGGGAACAAGTAAAGGGTTAACAACGTACAGCTGTTCTGCAGCAATGGAAGTAAATTAAGCCTTGAAAGTTGGTGCTAACAATTCCTACAGGTGTCCAAATTTGTGTTGATTACTCTGTCTGTATTAAAGCAGTGTTGGAACAGACTGTTACTACACCCTCTTAAGTATTATTTGGACAGTGTTGTACTGCAATAAGTAGTATATTGCTATCATAATGGCAAGAAAAAAGCAATTAACAAAGGAAGCCAGACAGACCATATTAACCCTTAAAAGTGTAGGTCTTTCCTTAAGAGAAATTGCAAAGAAAGCCATGGTGTCAGTGAGTAGTTTTCTACATCATCAAAAGGCACTTGGAAACTGGAGGGAACTCTGACAGGAAGAGGTCTGACAGACCTAAAGCCAAAACAGAATCAGAAGACAAGTTTCTGAGAGTCAACAGCTTACGTGATAGCCGTCTCACAGGACAACAGCTTCAAGCACAACTTAATACTGGTCGAAGTAAACAAGTCTCAGTTTCAACTGAGACAACTACTGTGATTATTATTATTTGACCATGCTGGTCATTTATGAACATTTGAACATCTTGGCAATGTTCTGTTATAATCTCCACCCGGCACAGCCAGAAGAGGACTGGCTACCCCTCATAGCCTGGTTCCTCTCTAGGTTTCTTCCTAGGTTTTGGCCTTTCTAGGGAGTTTTTCCTAGCCACCGTGCTTCTACACCTGCATTACTTGCTGTTTGGGGTTTTAGGCTGTGTTTCTGTACAGCACTTTGAGATATCAGCTGATGTACGAAGGACTATATAAATACATTTGATTTGATCTGTGAAGAGAAGACTTCAAGCTGCAGGTTTGACAGGTCGAGTGGCAGTAAGAAAGCCATTGCTAAAATGGCAAAATTAGAGACGCTTGCCTGGGCCATAAAGCACCGCCAGTGGACTACTGAAGACTGAAAGAAGGTCTTATGAATCAAAATTTTAAATCTTCGATTCATCACGCAGGGTTTTTGTACACCATCGAGTAGGTAACAGGATGGTTCCTCAGTGTGTGACACCAACTGTCAAACATGGAGGAGGATGTCTCGGGCTCTTTTGCTGGATCCAGAGTCGGCGACTTGCACAGAGTGAGTGACACCCTGAACCAAAACGGCTACTACAGCATTTTGCAGCGCCATGCAATACCCTCTTCTGCAACAGTGTTAGGAAGAACTTTCCGAACAATATTTGATTTCCATTGTAGAAAGAATGGCACGAGTCTGTTCGGCTGATATGTCTGCCCAAGCTGGCTATTTTGATGAGTCAAAAATGTAGATTACATTTTGTTGAACAAAAGGATTCCATGATTTATTTTTTGTCTCCAATTGTTTATTTGTTCTATTCTTTCATTTCAGAGTACATTAAGACATTAAACTGTGTGAATTTCAATAAAAACTGGAAAAATAGTAGTTGTTCTAAAACTTTAGACCGGTAGTCTCTCTACAGAAACTGCACATCGAGCTCACAACAAAAAAAACTGTAAATTAGTTGTTTAAATGTTGTCGTTTTTTTTTTTTTTTGTTGTTTTTTTAATCGCTCAGCAGTACACAGGAGACATGTAGTGGATACAAGGGAGTCTCACGTTTCACAGAAGCAGACAGTACAGACACAAGGGGTATGATCTTCCACAGCGGACATATGCAGACCACAGGGAGATTCAATATTTTACACAGACAGCTACTTCCCAGTTCCCACACACACATACAGTAGCTTACACACACACACACACCAGATTGTTCACAGTCAATTGGTAATTGCCAAAGATGCTTACCATTTAACCTACAGGCATTCAGTTACATAAGCTACATAATTTTTCCGTGATTACGATCTTATCTCATCGCTGCAACTCCCCAACGGGCTCGGGAGAGGCGAAGGTCGAGTCATGCGTCCTCCGAAACATGACCCGCCAAACCACACTTCTTAACACCCGCCCGCATCACCCGGAAGCCAGCTGCACCAATGTGTCGGAGGAAACACTGTTCAACTGACGGCTGAAGTCAGCCTGCAGGGGCCCGGCCCGCCACAAAGTGTCGCTAGAGTGTGATGAGCCAAGTAAAGCCCCCCGGCCAAACCCTCCCCTAACGACGCTGGGCCAATTGTGCGCCGCCCTATGGGACTCCCGGTCACCGCCGGTTGTGACACATCGAACCCGGGTCTGTAGTGATGCCTCAAGCACTGCGATGCAGTACCTTAGACCACTGCACCACTCGGGAGGCCCTAGCTACATTATTTTTAACTATGTTTCTGTCTGTGGTACACTGAAGACAGGCTTCAGGTCAATATCAAAGCCAACACATGGGGGCGCGTCACCACAACAGTGTAAAAACAGTCTGGAACAGCTGGGGGTATGGTGTGTGTGTCTCACACAGACTTCCTCGATTAGGTGCTGGAGAAAATAGACAAGTCCAAAGAAGAATATATCATCTTCCCACACACCCATTTGAATCACAGATTTTAAGTGCCTAGGTTGAGAACCGTTGTGCAGGTGGACGACAACATCTGGAGCGTGACTACCACATAAACAAACTGTACTAGTGTAGTGTTAAACATGGATAACCGTTTCCCATTGACTTATTCCACTTACCGTCGTGATGCACTGGAAGATGATGATGACGCTGACAGCCACAACAACAGTGTAAACAACAACAGTGTAAACTACAACAGTGTAAACAACATGCTTACTGTTAAGTTCATGTTTTAAGTATCCCTATATTTCTGTTATTACGGGGCTATCACTCAGTCAAGAGTGCGCATGCGCTGGAAGGCTGTTCGTTGTTGGACCTAGCCTGGAGTGTAATGGCTACCTTGTAGTGTGTTCATATAGTTGAGTAAACTTTGTTAAACTGGAACCTTGTCGTTGTGTCATTTCGAGTTAACATTGGTAGCAGACGATGGCTTCTAACTACAACGTGCCACCTCGCTTCGACGAGAAGAGGTCGTACGAAAGTTGGAAAAATGAACTGGGAATCTGGACACGCGTTACTAATCTGGACGCGAAAAAGCAAGCACTTGCGGTGGTATTATCGCTCGAGGGAAGAGCGAGAGATACAGCACTGGAGATATCCGTTGAGGATTTGAACAAGGATGACGGTATGGGAACTTTGATCACAGCACTGGATTCTGTATTTCTTAAAGAAGAGAAAGACCGTGCCTACGAGGCATATTCAAACTTTGACAGTGTTACGAGAGATATTTCGGTTGCAATGGCGGACTACATCATTGATTTCGAACAGAGGTACAATAGAATGCGCAAGTACGACATGGTTCTCCCAGATGCAGTGTTAGGGTTCAAGTTGCTAGACACTGCTTGTCTAGATGGTAGGGAGAAACAGTTGGCGTTGACTGCTTGTACTGTGCTGACTTTTGCATCTATGAAGTCGGCACTAAAAAGAATATTTGGTGAAAAGACGTCTGTCGCGCCAATAACAGATGGAATGCAAGTGAGTGACGCAGCATATTACACCGAGCAGCACAGAAAAGGCGCCAAAAAGTCACGTTCTCAAGATAACCAGAAGAGGGCGCCATTTCCCGGCACAAATCCACTGGACACATATGGAAGGAGATCGAAATGTGCTATTTGTCAAAGCACTTACCATTGGGTTAAAGACTGTCCTCATAAAAATGAACAAGTTAAACTAACAGAGGAAAATGTAAACACAGAGATAGAGCAGTGTAACATTACACTGTTTTCAAATGAATCTGCTTCTGATACTGAGATTTTTATAGTTGAATCCTTAGGATCTGCTGTGATTGATACTGCATGTACACGGACAGTGTGTGGTGCAAAATGGCTTGATAGCTATGTCAGTGAACTAAATATGAAGGAAGTACAAAATATGATTGACACACCAAGCAACAGAGCTTTCAAATTTGGAGACGGGAGAATTGTCCATTCTACCAAGAGAGTTAAGATACCAGCAAAAATTGGTCAGACTAAGTGTCACATTGAAACAGAGGTGGTCCCTACAGATATCCCCTTACTATTAAGCAAAGCTTCCCTCAAGAAGGCAGAGGCTGTACTAGACATAAAAAATGACAAGGCAGTGATGTTTAAACAACCAGTGACTCTTGAACTTACTACCTCAGGCCACTATTGTGTAAACATTTTAGACAAAGACATCACACAGTGTCCATGCAAAAATGAGATTCTGACTGACACAGAGCACATGAAGATTCTGACAGTCACAGAGAACATGAGCACTAAAGAAAAACACAAAGTATTGTTAAAGCTTTACAAACAGTTTGGACATGATACAGTTAACAGACTTCAAAAGTTACTCAGCAGTTCAGGGAATAATGATGATGAGAAGTACGAGTCTGGAGACAAAGTGTACTACAAACGAGTTGACTGTCAAGAGTGGAAAGGACCGGGAGTAGTCATTGGTCAAGATGGTGTGGTGATATTTGTGAGGCACGGAGGCATGATTGTCAGGGTGCATCACTCAAGATTGCGGAAAGTAAATGATCAACAAGATAGAGGGGCTGTTGCTGAGAATCAGTCTCCTAATGAAAATGACAAAAAGGACACAGTAACAGACACAAACCTACCAGATGTCGCATCCAATGATATGGACACCGAAACTGACATAGGAAATGGAGCAGAGACCTTCAACCATGCCACAGGTAATACTGTTGAGCGTTCAAATGAGGAAAACATTCAACAGCCACATGTGTTAAGAGAACATGGTTGTTCCAATCTGAAAACTGGACAACCTGTTAAATACACGGACAGAGAAAGTGGTATTCCACATACAGCAACCGTCATTGGACGAGCAGGAAAAGCAAAACACAAGAACTGGTACAACTTGCAGTACTCTGAACCAGCTACACTTTCTGGTACAACAGGGTCAGCTGACCTGCCACTTGTAGATAATATCAGAATTGAACCAATGGAAAATCGAGAAAAACAGAATGACATTCAAAATGATGATGTACTTGAAACAAAGGACGTGTCATTTGACTCAGCTAAGCTAGATGAGCTCAGTAATTGGAGGAAAAATGGAGTGTTTGAGGAAGTCAAAGACATTGGCCAAAAGTGCGTCTCAACAAGGTGGGTGTGTACCCTTAAAGAATCCTTAACTGGAATAGTGCCCAAAGCACGTCTAGTGGCTAGAGTTTTTGAGGAGCTGGCTGCTAAAGAACTCCCAAAAGACTCACCGACATGGGCCTCAGAGTCACTCAGATTGCTGATGTCAGTGATCTGCCAGAAAAAATGGAAACTTAATTCCATAGACATCAAATCTGGATTTTTGCAGGGAACAGAGCTGTCAAGGGACATTCACATCCGACCTCCGCCCGAAGCTAAAAGTGAAGGAACACTGTGGAAACTAAAAAAGTGTGTGTATGGACTGGCAGATGGATCACTCTACTGGTACAACAAAGTCAAGGCAACAATGCTGAATACAGGTGGAAAAATGTCACAAGTGGATCCTGCAGTCTTCTATTGGCTTGATCAAGACTGCAATGTGACTGGAGTACTTGCCTGTCATGTTGATGACTTTATCTGGGGTGGCTCACAGACCTTTGCTTCAACTGTGATTCCACACCTCAAAGCTGTTTTCTAGGTTGGCCGTGAGGAGCATGATCATTTTTGTTATGTTGGCATAGAGTTTATTACAGTTGATGGAAAAATACTGATGCAACAGGAGAGCTATATCAAGAATCTTCAACCTATCCACATGGATTCTTCAAGAGCCGTACAAAGGAATTCCCCTCTGTGGAATTGAAGCTGGTCAATTGAGGTCAAAGATGGGACAAATTTTATGGGCTGCGAGACAGAGTAGACCTGGTTTGATGGTTGCAACTTGGCATCTAACACAAAACACGCCACTGTACAAACCATTCATGAGGCAAACAAAGTTGTTCGTAAACTGGAATCACAACAAGTGACGTTAAAGTTTCAGCATGTTGGAAAAGATGACTCTTTGAAACTAGTTGTCTTCAGTGATGCTTCGCTAGGTTATCACTGGTGGGACAAAACGGCACTTCCTACCTGTAGTTTGTGTCACTGACAACTACTCATTAGTTGATGCTGTGAAGTCAACCAAGTCTGTCACAGAGAAAAGACTTTGAGATTAGCAGCATCAAGGAACTTATTCAAGCACAGAGAATCCAGCGGATTCTGTGGTCGACCACAAAGGAACAGCTTGCTGACTGTCTGACTAAAAAGGGAGCATCCGGTCTTGTGCTCCTACAGGCTCTCGCTCCTACAGGCTCTCAGTAATGGAAAGTGGCAGCCTGTAACACAACCCATTTGTAATGGGGATCTTGAATAATACTTGGACCTTTAATTATGTTGTTGATGTTTTATTTGTCTTTAAAGAAAAGGGGGAGATTGTTAAGTTCATGTTTTAAGTATCCCTATATTTCTGTTATTACGGGGCTATCACTCAGTCAAGAGTGCGCATGCGCTGGAAGGCTGTTCGTTGTTGGACCTAGCCTGGAGTGTAATGGCTACCTTGTAGTGTGTTCATATAGTTGAGTAAACTTTGTTAAACTGGAACCTTGTCGTTGTGTCATTTCGAGTTAACACTTACCGTCGTGATGTACTGGAAGATGATGATGACCCTGACGGCCACAACAACAGTGTAAACAACAACAGTGTAAACAACATGCTTACCGTCGTGATGTACTGGAAGATGATGATGACGCTGACAGCCACAACAACAGTGTAAACAACAACAGTGTAAACAACATGCTTACCGTCGTGATGTACTGGAAGATGATGATGACGCTGACAGCCACAACAACAGTGTAAACAACAACAGTGTAAACAACATGCTTACCGTCGTGATGTACTGGAAGATGATGATGACGCTGACAGCCACAACAACAGTGTAAACAACAACAGTGTAAACAACATGCTTACCGTCGTGATGTACTGGAAGATGATGATGACCCTGACGGCCACAACAACAGTGTAAACAACAACAGTGTAAACAACATGCTTACCGTCGTGATGTACTGGAAGATGATGATGACGCTGACGGCCATGCAGACGTTGGCCAGCAACGACAGGACGGCCATGTTCTTCAGGTCCTTCATGAACACCAGCAGGATGAGGAAGGGCAGGAAGAAGAGCATGTAAAGACGCAGGTCCAGTGCCCAGGGCTCAGAGGGCACCATGGTGGGTAGAGGGACCGGGGCTGGCACCATGGAGGTGTTGGCGAATGACAGGGATTCATCTGCCAGGGTGATGTTTACACCTTGGTATCCCTCAACGACCTAGAGAGGAAGGAATGGATACACACAGGTGCACGCACACACACACACACACACACGCATGCACACACACACAAAAAGTTGTGATTAATGGTAGTCTGTTCATGAGTGAAACTCACCTCACCCCATCACCCTGAAGGAACCTTCCGATAAACCTTTAGATAGAGATCCCACTAAATCTACAGACTGCAATTAAGGCTACTGCGTGTTCTCTCCTTGCCAGAGAAAAACATTTTAGGAGCTTATCATGGAAGTGAAGAAGTGGATTGGCCTCGTGCTTGTCGATAAGTGAAGTGGATTGGCCTCTTGCTTGTCGATAAGCAGCTCTCCCGCTTCTATCAACAACAAAAGATTTTCCCAGAGAAAAACTATCAGAAAACTTTCTGGGATTAATGAATATTCAATACAACACCAGGGAGTGGACTAGAAATGGGAGGGGGTAGAGGAGATGAGGGGGGCTCCAAATTATATCCCCATGATTCCATCTCATTCCACAGCTCAGACAGGCTAGAAAGATCAGGGTTTCATTAAATTAGACTGTCTGCTATTACATTTTAGTCATTTAGCAGACACTCTTATCCAGAGCGACTTAAGAGTAGCAATTGGCATTAAGTGCCTTGCTCAAGGGCACATCAACAGATCTTTCACCTAGTCGGTCGGGGGATTCAAACCAGCAACCTTTCGGTTACTAGCCCAACGCTCTTAACCACTAGTCTCCCAGTCCCAGAGGTGGAGGGCTACGAATGCAGGGAGAGAAATGGTGCTACCTGAAAATACAGTGGGTAGTTCGTTCACCCATTAACCCATCACCCATTTATAATTATCATAAGTCACTCACTCACCACCTCGTGCTACTCAGGGTGTTGTTTTAAATAAAAACAGGTTCTCAATTGATGACCTTGCTATAAAGAATGATTAAATAAATCTAACTAAAGTGCTTATTCATTCGTCATATCACCCCCATTCACCACATTCTTCAGTCACTAATGGGAATACTGTAGCGATCCATCTACACAGCTACTCCACGTCACCCATAAACCATCAGCAGTATGAGCATTCAAAAAGTATTCAGACCCCTTCACTTTTTCCACATTTTGTTACATTACAGCCTTATTGTAAAATGTGTTATTTTTTTTATTCCTCAATCTACAAAACACAATGCCCCATAATGACAGGCAATGCCTTCAACCTTATGGCTTGGTTTTTGCTCTGACATGCACTGTCAACTGTGAGACCTTATATAGACAGCGGTGTGCCTTTCCAAATCATGTCCAATCCATTGAATCTATAATCAAGTTGTAGAAACAGCTCAAGAATGATCAATGGAAACAGGATTCACCTAAGCTCAATTTCGAGTCTCAGAGCAAACGGTCTGAATACTTATGTAAAGAAGGTAGTTCTGTTTCTAATACAATTTTAATACAATTTTAATACAATTTTAATACAAATATCTAAAAACCTGTTTTCGCTTTGTCATTATGTGGTAGTGTGTGAAGTGATGAGGATCATTTTTTTTTTAAATCCATTTTAGAATAAGGCTGTAACGTAACAAAATGTGGAAAAACTCAAGGGGTCTGAATATTTTCCGAATGCACTCTATGTAGCTAGCTGTTGTCATACTATGAACACATACAAAGATGGGTATGTACAGGAAACTGCCAAAATAAAGTAAACACTTAAATAAATGAGGGATACAAGAGAGGAAGAGGTGAAGCGAGATGTTTTACTCAGCCCAAAATCTGTCCACGAAAATAAGCAGACGAATTGAGGAATTTTTGTATGGAGGTCAATGAGAAAAAGTGTTGAAGTTGGTCATCAAACTGAATTGCTAATTTGCTTTGTGAGGCTTATTTGATCAAATAGAAGTTTTGTAATGGTTAGGTTGTTACGAACGCACGTGGCATGTTGGCAACATTGAAAAATAAAATGACTATCGGAGTTGTGCCCGTTGTCATAGCGATCATGGATATAACCCGTTTTAGCATGGACATTGCCATTGAGGGCTTCCATCATTTTAAAGTAGTCAACTGGGTGGGGATTCCAATGAGTTGAGAGCAATCAGACAATGAAGTAGAAAATTGACTACTTGAAAAGGGAGATAGCGTCTGTGACAGCATGGGCAGCACTATTAAGGCAATAATGGCACAGATACAAAGACGTATTTCCATTTTTAGAGCAATCACTGGAATATCTTGTCAATATAATAGACATGTATAATGTGTGTGTGTGTGTGAGTGTCTCAGTCACCAGATCTCAACCCAATTGAACACTTGTGGGCGATTCTGGAGTGGCACTTGAGACCGCATTTTCCATCACCATCAACTAAACACCAAATGATGGAATTTCTAGTGGACGAATGTGTCGCATCCCTCCAACAGAGTTCCAGACACTTGCAGAATCTATGCCAAGGTGCATTGAAGCTGTTCTGGCTCATGGTGGCCCAATGCTCGATTAAGAGACTTTTTGTTGGCGTTACCTCTATGTGCTGCTGTAGGTTCAATGGCACAGCCCTGAGAGTGCATTTACTACAGTAATGTATGCCTGCTTGTATAAACTGTGTAGTAAACTGAATATCTACTATGTTTATGCATGTAAGCTTGTTTGTTGTGGATGCCAGGAAATAAATTATGCAAGAAAGATAGAGAGAGAAAGAGACAGAAGGGGGAGGGTAGAGAGGGAGGGGGGATAGAGAGCGACAAAGAGAGAGAGAGAGAGAGAGAAAAGACAGTGTGTGGTATTGATTTCATATGATAGAGTAGTACAGGGCTTCCTTCCTAGCTCTAGACAACTAGTATTAAATAATGCACACTGATATAGCCTCACATAATCCCATAAGGAGGAATACTGCATCACATCATCTCATAACTAAGCACCATAGAGAGGAGATGGACACCAGTCCAGTTAGATACTACATATTGCACTTACATACACGTCCCAAAGAACTCCACTGAAATATATCCAGTAACCTATTATTTATTGAATATGGACAATGATAAAAAGATGAGTCCACTATCTCTATGGCCGGTTGTTGACACACGTATCTGCCCTCCCATTGGCTAGAATGGTACCACCAGATCTTGCCTCCTCCCGCCTGCCTTCCATCTTTGAGGAAATGTATTGCCATTGTTAAAGCGGTCACTGGAATATTGAAAATAAGAATTTGTTCTTAACTGACTTGCCTAGTTAAATAAAGGTAAAATTAATTTTACAATTTTTTAAAATCTCTCGTCAATATAATAGAAAATCGTTATTTTAATAAACTAGTTTTTTTGTAAATAAAGTACTATAATATAAACGACGTGGGCAGACCCAATGTCCTCTAAAGTGGGCACACCTCTAGTATGGACCAATGGCTGTCCAGAATATGATCCCGCTATGACATCAAGCTCTAAAAGAACAAAAGGCGCCATGGTGCACATTCCACCTCTGGCTAAATGGTTGCCATGGATAAAAACTGTGAAAATAAGAGTTTAAAGAGTTAATTTACAGTGAAAACAAAAAGGTATTAGAACCTAGTTTGGGAATAGAGTTTGGAAATGGTGCACATTCCACCTCTGGCTAAATGGTCGCCATTGATAAAAACTGTGAAAATAAGAGTTTAAAGAGTTAATTTACAGTGAAAACAAAAAAGTATTAGAACCTAGTTTGGGAATAGAGATGTACCCACAATGCAACGGGCCAACCAACCAGCCCTATACAGATCATTAAAGCAATCTAAATATTGTATCAGATGCCTCTGTTTACTTTTTCTAATTCAGAACAACTAGACACTCATATCTCATCTGCCATGTTCGAAAATTCTAAAGCTCTGGTGGCTTTGCCCCATTCAACCCCACTGTTTAACTACCAATAGGAAGCTTTGCTCAGCTTTTGACAAATACATCTTATGTGTGTACTCCTATATGAGCATAAACAATTAGTATATTGAGCCTAAACACACACAGAGAGACCCGGGTCAGCAGTAAATGTTTTCTGATGAACTGAGACCACAGAGAGTACGTAGTACGGCAGTTAGCAGAAGGTCTAATGATGCTACATGTTTGGATTGAGGAGCTGCAACCCAATAAATAACAATAAACTTTGTTAGAGATAGAAAGAGAGAAATTGATTTTTTAAATGTTCCATCATAACGGTTGAAGAATTTCAGTCCATTTCAATATAAGATTGTACCATACTTTATTCACTCTGATATTACTACTCCTGACTATGCCCTACCAAATAATCACATTTGAGTTTTGAATTAAAGAGGCACTGCATGAAGTCTTTATCGTTGTCCATATGGAAATGGTTGACTATCTATGCTAGTCCATAAGGAAGAGATCACCATCTAATACAGTTTATAAATTGTGTGGGAGCACGAGAGAGAAAGAGAGGCTGAGAAAGTCAGGCAAGCAGAGAGCTCAGAGATGAAACACCACTAGCGTCTCCTAGGGAACGTTGTGTGTCACTGCAAGTCAACCATTAGAACAGCTCAAGAGTTGGGATGACAAGAGGTAATCCTCCAAACACACCATCTAATTGAGGGGTACATCCCCAAGCAACCGGGATTGATAGGTTAGGCAGCTCAGTTGAATATGGGTTATTGGTATACGGCCAATATACCATGGCTAAGGTTTGTTCTTAGGCACAATGCAATATTGGCCAAATATTGGCCATATTTGGTCAATATTACATTGTGCCTAAACTCCAAAAAACCCAGAGTAGTGTATTGCTATTATACTGGTTACCAACGTCGTTAAAGCAGTAAAACGAAATGTTTTGCCATACACGTAGTATACGATCTATTATAAACTGGGTGGTTCAAGCCCTGAATGCTGATTGGCTAACATACCACGGGTATGACGAAACATTTATTTTTACTGCTCTAATTACGTTGGTAACCAGTTTATAATAGCAATAAGGTACCTCAGAGGTTTGTGGTATATGGCCAATATACTACGGCTAAGGGTTGTGTCCAGGCACTCCGTTATGCGTCGTGCATAAGAACAGCCCTTAGCCGTGGTATATTGGCCATATACCACACCCCCATGCCTTATTGCTTAAGTATACCACGGCTGTCAGCCATTCAGGGCTCAAACCACCCAGTTAATAATACCAATTCAGTATCTGTACAGGATTGATTTGGTCAGTGACACATACTTGTGACACACCCATTGCTTTTGATAGATAGGAGTACAGAGACACTTCCACAGGCGTTTGTTTGATTGGTAGGCTTTTAAGAACACACCATATTGGTCTGTATTTGATAGGTGGGTATACGGACACTCAACACACATCTGTTTTTGATTGGTAGGCTTTTAAGAACAACACACTGGTCTGTATTCGATAGGTGGGAACAGAGCCTACCTGTTTTATATTCTCTGCCAGGAACACAAAGTATGCACTGCAGAATCCCAGCTGTGTCAACACCAGGAAGAAGTTGACCAGGTGCCTAGAACAGGACAGGAGGACATGACAGGGACATAAACATGTTAAAACAGCTCTTAAATATCTGGATGGCTTATACGATGTTAGAATACAGAAGTTCTGTTCTGTATTACCATTTTACTCTTTAATATTTTCTATGTGCATGAGGGCATTTTCACTGCTAGCAAGCCATTTTTATAAAGTAGCAATAATAAACTAATCAGAATCCTGTCTTGACTCCTCCTCTAGCCTGTCTCTAAATATGTTCCTCACTATAGCTGGTAATTAGCTGATCCAAAATGAATCAGCATATCATGTGTAAAACTCAGAAATCTGGTGATTACACACTGATATTACCGCCTTTGTAGCCAGGTAGTATGTTACCGCCGTTGTAGCCAGGTAGTATATTACCGCCGTTGTAGCCAGGTAGTATGTTACCGCCGTTGTAGTCAGGTAGTATGTTACCGCCGTTGTAGCCAGGTAGTATATTACCGCCGTTGTAGCCAGGTAGTATGTTACCGCCGTTGTAGCCAGGTAGTATGTTACCGCCGTTGTAGCCAGGTAGTATATTACCGCCGTTGTAGCCAGGTAGTATGTTACCGCCGTTGTAGCCAGGTAGTACGTTACCGCCGTTGTAGCCAGGTAGTATGTTACCGCCGTTGTAGCCAGGTAGTATGTTACCGCCGTTGTAGCCAGGTAGTATGTTACCGCCGTTGTAGCCAGGTAGTATGTTACCGCCGTTGTAGCCAGGTAGTATGTTACCGCCGTTGTAGCCAGGTAGTATGTTACCGCCGTTGTAGCCAGGTAGTATATTACCGCCGTTGTAGCCAGGTAGTATGTTACCGCCGTTGTAGCCAGGTAGTATATTACCGCCGTTGTAGCCAGGTAGTATATTACCGCCGTTGTAGTCAGGTAGTATATTACCGCCGTTGTAGTCAGGTAGTATGTTACCGCCGTTGTAGCCAGGTAGTACGTTACCGCCGTTGTAGCCAGGTAGTACGTTACCGCCGTTGTAGCCAGGTAGTATGTTACCGCCGTTGTAGTCAGGTAGTACGTTACCGCCGTTGTAGCCAGGTAGTACGTTACCGCCGTTGTAGTCATGTAGTATGTTACCGCCGTTGTAGCCAGGTAGTATATTACTACTGTTGTAGTCAGGTAGTATATTACTGCTGTTGTAGTCAGGTAGTATATTACTGCTGTTGTAGTCAGGTAGTATGTTACCGCCGTTGTAGCCAGGTAGTATATTACTGCTGTTGTAGCCAGGTAGTATATTACTGCTGTTGTAGTCAGGTAGTATGTTACCGCCGTTGTAGCCAGGTAGTATATTACTGCTGTTGTAGCCAGGTAGTATGTTACCGCCGTTGTAGCCAGGTAGTATGTTACCGCCGTTGTAGCCAGGTAGTATATTACCGCCGTTGTAGCCAGGTAGTATATTACCGCCGTTGTAGCCAGGTAGTATGTTACCGCCGTTGTAGCCAGGTAGTATATTACCGCCGTTGTAGCCAGGTAGTATGTTACCGCCGTTGTAGCCAGGTAGTATGTTACCGCCGTTGTAGCCAGGTAGTATGTTACCGCCGTTGTAGCCAGGTAGTATGTTACCGCCGTTGTAGCCAGGTAGTATGTTACCGCCGTTGTAGCCAGGTAGTATATTACCGCCGTTGTAGCCAGGTAGTATATTACCGCCGTTGTAGTCAGGTAGTATATTACCGCCGTTGTAGCCAGGTAGTATATTACCGCCGTTGTAGTCAGGTAGTACATTACCGCCGTTGTAGCCAGGTAGTACGTTACCGCCGTTGTAGCCAGGTAGTACGTTACCGCCGTTGTAGCCAGGTAGTACGTTACCGCCGTTGTAGCCAGGTAGTACGTTACCGCCGTTGTAGCCAGGTAGTACGTTACCGCCGTTGTAGCCAGGTAGTACGTTACCGCCGTTGTAGCCAGGTAGTACGTTACCGCCGTTGTAGCCAGGTAGTACGTTACCGCCGTTGTAGCCAGGTAGTACGTTACCGCCGTTGTAGCCAGGTAGTACGTTACCGCCGTTGTAGCCAGGTAGTACGTTACCGCCGTTGTAGTCATGTAGTATGTTACCGCCGTTGTAGCCAGGTAGTATATTACTACTGTTGTAGTCAGGTAGTATATTACTGCTGTTGTAGTCAGGTAGTATATTACTGCTGTTGTAGTCAGGTAGTATGTTACCGCCGTTGTAGCCAGGTAGTATATTACTGCTGTTGTAGCCAGGTAGTATATTACTGCTGTTGTAGTCAGGTAGTATGTTACCGCCGTTGTAGCCAGGTAGTATATTACTGCTGTTGTAGCCAGGTAGTATGTTACCGCCGTTGTAGTCAGGTAGTATGTTACCGCCGTTGTAGCCAGGTAGTATATTACTGCTGTTGTAGCCAGGTAGTATGTTACCGCCGTTGTAGCCAGGTAGTATATTACTGCCGTTGTAGTCAGGTAGTATATTACCGCCGTTGTAGTCAGGTAGTATATTACTGCTGTTGTAGTCAGGTAGTATATTACTGCTGTTGTAGTCAGGTAGTATGTTACCGCCGTTGTAGTCAGGTAGTATATTACTGCTGTTGTAGTCAGGTAGTATGTTACCGCCGTTGTAGCCAGGTAGTATATTACCGCCATTGTAGTCAGGTAGTATATTACTGCTGTTGCTTACAATAAGTAATGAAAGGTTTCATTAAAATATATTCAATGAAGTCAAACTGAAGCATTTGAGAGGTAGTGCCGAACAATCAGTCATTCTCAGACCACCACTCAAACCTTGTATTCTATTCAAACGCTACATTAAATGCATTTTTTCCTCATCTATAACACTTAAGCAACCAGTAAGCATTCTGCTGAACCAAAACAGTATCTATGAATCTCAAATGAAAGGCTGTGGTAGTGAATTTAATTGAGTTAACCCCAATCAATGGAGAGTGCTGTTGGATTGTCAGTTAAGAGTCAATTCATAAGATGCACTTCATAAATGCAATCCATTATCATGGGGGAGTCACATAGATTAGAGCTTCCTCTATGTCAAGCATGAGCACACAGCCGGCGAACCTCAGTAGTGAACTGGCTGTAGAGATATGTATTGTTAACCATCCCTCCTTAAAACATCAAACTATGGCTACCATCCCAAACTGCCTGATATACCATCATCGATTCTTACCACTAGGCTCTTGTTGACCTTTGGTATTTGGTATTTTATTACGATACCCATTAGCTGTTGCAAAAACAACAGCTACTCTTCCCGGGTTCCACACAAAACATGACATAATACAGAACATTAATAGACAAGAACAGCTCAAGGACAGAACTACATACATTTTTGTCATAGATATTAGGGATTTGAATAGCTTCTAGCACCCACTGGCCCTAAGAGGAGTCATGTGACTACAGCGGTGATGGGTCAAAAATTGACCTCCAGATGAAAAGAGCGTTCATCTCACCTCCCAAATCTGGCACTCTTCCTGAAGCACTGGTAGGAGCTGTGCTCCATGGAGAAGGCCACTGTGTCACTGTACCCCAGGGGAGGTCTCTTCAACCTGGGGGAGGAGAGGAGGATGACTGTCATACATTTTGTACATATTTGGTGTCACAGAGAGAGGCACCAAGAGATACAGTGACAAGAGGAAGATGGACCACAAGATCTGAGGGAATTAAAAGACAAAGTCTCTCTGCAGTCCTGTTCTGTCCTTATTGGGTAGGCAGAGCGACAGACAAGAGGACAACAGAAAAGAGCGAGAGACAGACAAAGAGAGAAGGGGTGGTAGATTGCTGGAAACCAGACAACGGAAGATTGAGACGGCCGTCTGAAAGCGAGTACATTGTGTTCTGGTTTGGATGAGGCGATTACAATATATTACATTACAGTCCCATCACTCTGCTGTGGATAGTCACTCTCTCCAACGCTCTATTGAAATAATCACAGTGATTAATACTGTGTAGATGTCATTTCAGGTGACAGTTTTGAGGTGACCCAGTTTTTGTAAATACATCCCATATTTATTTTCCCTTTTGTACTTATTTGCACATCGTTACAACACTGTATACAGCCATAATATGACATTTGAAATGTCTCTATTCCTTTGGAACTTTGAGTGTAATGTTTACTGTTCTATTTATTTGATTTTTAGCTATTTCACTTGCTATTTATTATCAATTGTTTAGTCATTATTATTATAAATCATTATTGTTATTATTACTACTGTAGGCCCATTTAATAATCTAAACCGTTTTTTTTAAAATAGCCTATGCAAAAAGAGTTTGTTTCATTTTGTTGAGACATTTTCATTGGCTAAATCAAGTTCAAACTTTCTTTAATTTTGTGCTCCGTATTTAGATGAAGGTTAAAAGTAGGCCTGTTGTAAAAGAAATAGCATTAGCCTATTGCTGTCATTTGTTGGGTAGGCAATCGACTATGTTGATAATTAATTTAATGCCACAATATAAGAACCTGCCTGTATTTTCCCTATAAACAATGCCTTGACTTACTTTTGATATTAAAGTTAAGCAACTTTTGTGAAGGTTTGGTGTGGTATGGCTATTATTAGGCTTAGCTACAGCAGGCCTATGAAGGCAGAGTGCACCAGAACTCCAAATGACTCTGACAGTTGAACTTGAGGTGAAGAAGAATTCTTTAGGAGAGTTACTAACAATATAATGGTTCTCTTTATAAAAATACACTACCGTTCAAAAGTTTGGGGTCACTTAGAAATGTCCTTGTTTTTTAAAGAAAAGCACATTTGTGGCCATTAAAATTACATCAAATTGATCAGAAATATAGTGTAGACATTGTTAATGTTGTAAATGACTATTGTAGCTGGAAATGGCAGATTCTTTTATGGAATATCTACATAGGCGTACAGAGGCCCATTATCAGCAACCATCACTCCTGTGTTCCAATGGCACATTGTGTTAGCTAATCCAAGTCTATCATTTTAAAAGGCTAATTGATCATTAGAAAACCCTTTTGCAATTACTTTAGCATAACTGAAAACTGTTGTGTTAATTAAAGAAGCAATAAAACTGGTCTTCTTTAGACTAGTTGAGTATCTGGAGCATCAGCATTTGTGGGTTCGATTACAGGCTTAAAATGGGCAGAAACAAAGGACTTTCTTCTGAAACTCGTCAGTCTATTCTTGTTCTAAGAAATTAAGGCTATTCCATGCAAAAAAAAAAACGCTGTGTACTACTCCCTTCACAGAATAGCTCAAACTGGCTCTAACCAGAATAGAAAGAGTGGGAGGCCCCGTTGCACAACTGAGCAAGAGGACAAGTACATTAAAGTGTCTAGTTTGAGAAACAGACGCCTATGTAGATAATCCATTAAAAATCAGCTGTTTCCAGCTACAATAGTCATTTTAAACATTAACAATGTCTACATGTCTATATATCTTTATGTACATATTCTTTATCCCTTTACACTTGTGTGTATAAGGTAGTAGTTGTGGAATTGTTAGGTTAGATTTCTTGTTGGTTATTACTGCATTGTCGGAACTAGAAGCACAAGCATTTCGCTACACTCGCATTAACATCTGCTAACCATGTGTATGTGACAAATAAAATTTGATTTGATTTACACTGTATTTCTGAGCAATTTGATGTCATTTTAATTGACAAAAAACATTTGCATTTCTTTCAAAAACAAGGACATTTCTAAGTGACCCCAAACTTTTGAACGGTAGTGTACATTCTAAGCGAACATTTATGAATTAGCCTCCTTCTGTACGCCTATTTACCATCACAAACCGACGCAAATAAAGAGAATGTCTTCACTGACATTTTCAACCTTTCCCTGACCGAGTCCGTACTACCTACATATTTCAAGCAGACCACCGCAGTCCCTGTGCCCAATAACACTAAGGTAACCTGCCTAAATGATTACCGCCCCATCGCACTCACGTCGGTAGCCATGAAGTGCTGTGAAAAGCTGGGCATGGCTCACATCAACAGCATCCTACTAGATACCCTAGACCCACTGCAATTCGCATACCACCCCAACAGATGACAAAATCTCAATCACACCTCCCTTTCCCACCTGGACAAAAGGAACACCTATGTGAGAATGCTGTTCATTGACTACAGCTCAGCGTTCAACACCATAGTGCCCACGAAGCTCATCACTAAGCTAAGGACCCTGGTTCCTCTGTGTTTGTGCTTTCACTTGCAGATTGGGGATAGGTGGAGCTGATTGGGTCGTTAAGGTGACAAGTTGCACCCCTCTCTCTCTCTCTCAGCACTAATTTGTTTTGTGATCTGGTTGATTTTGTTTTTTGATTAGGTGCACCCTTCAACACTTACACACATTTTACCTTCATCCATGTATCTCCATTACGCCCTTCACATGCTTACTTTCACACTTCACAGGTTAGATTTCCTTTGTAGTTTTATACTTTATTACTCCTTAACTGCCAACGTGTTGTCTCTCTTGCTTGTCACCATCTAAGAGCCAGGTTGTGACAGGCACGACAACACCTTTTCCCCCTCAAGAGACTGAGAAGATTTATCATGGGTCCCCAGATCCTCAAAGTTCTACAGCTGCACCATCGAGAGTATCCTGACCGGTTGCATCACTGCCTGGTATGGCAACTGCTTGGCATCTGACTGTAAGGCGCTAGAGGGAAGTGCAGTGCGTACGGCCCAGTACATCACTGGGGCCAAACTTCCTGCCATCCAGGACCTATATAATAGGCGGTGTCAGAAGAAAGCCCCAAAAATTGTCAGAGACTCCAGTCACATAGACTGTTTTCTCTGCTACCGCACGGCAAGCAGTACCAGAGCACCAAGTCTATGACCAAAAGGCTCCTTAACAGCTTTTCTAACCCCAAGCCATAAGACTGCTGAACAATTAATCAAATGGCCAACGGACTATTTACATTGACCCTCCCCCTCCATTTGTTTTGTACACTGCTGCTACTCGCTGTTTATTATCTATGCATAGTCACTTCACCTCTACCTACATGTACAAATTACAGACTAACCTGTACCCCTACATACTGACTCGGTACCCCTTTACATAGCCTTGTATTTTATTGTGTTACTTATAATTTTTTACTTTAGTTTATTTGGTAAATAGTTTAACTCTTCTTGAACTGCACTGTTGGTTAAGGGCTTGTAAGTAAGCATTTCACAGTAAGGCAAATAAAGTTTGATTTGATTTAAGCATGGTCCAAACACACCATGACAGTTGTGAAGAAGGCACGACAACACCTTTTCCACCTCAGGAGACTGAAAAGACTTGGCATGGGTCCCCAGATCCTCAAAAAGTTCTACAGCTGCACCATCGAAAGCATACTGACCGGTTGCATCACCGCCTGGTATGGCAACTGCTCGGCATTGACCGCAAGGCACTACAGAGGGTAGTGCGTACAGCCCAGTACATCACTGGGGCCAAGCTTCCTGCCATTCAGGACCTATATACACGGGGCTATTAGAGGAAGGCCCAAAACAATGGTCACCCAAGTCATAGACTGTTCTCTCTGCTACAGCATGGCAAGTGGTACCGGAGCACCAAGTCTAGGTCCAAAAGGCTCCTTAACAGCTTCTACCCCCAAACCATAAGACTCTACCGCCCCTTTGTTTTTACACTACTGCTATTTGCTGTTTATTATCTATGCATAGTCACTTTACCCCTACCTACATGTACAAATTACCTTGACTAGCCTGTACTCCCGCACATTGACTCAGAACTGGTAGTCCCTGTATATAGCCTCATTGTTATTTAGTGCTACTTTTTTTATATATTTTCATCAAACTGCATTGTTGGTTAAGACCTTGTAAGTAAGCATTGCACGGTAAGTTCTTACACCTGTTGTATTCGGCGCATGTGACAAATAAAATTTGATTTATATCTGAATAGCAGTAGTAGCCTGACAAGTATAAAGTAAGTAATCCATGTCGATGTCGGGAAACATGGCGCCAGCATCTCTTTCCTTCTCTCTGTGTCTCTAGGACTAAGCTTCTCTCTTAATATTTATTTAGTAAATATGAATATCACACAGTGGAAGCCTAGGCATATAGGCCTACAGTATATGTATGCAATGCACTGATGCATTTATCGCTCAAATCTCGGACAGCTGAACCGTAAGGTGGACCACTATTGTTTTAGGAAGTAAAAACCAATATAACAGACTATAATGTTTTGAATATGTTACACATTAAGGACACGTAGCTGCAGATCACTTGGCCAATATCACTTGTTTATTGATGGCGTGGCAGCACCGATTTGGAGGTTTCCTTTTCTCTCTCCCCTTCTTTTGGATCTGAACAGGTTTTTCGGATGCAAACCAGCAAGGGTATGTTTCCCCGGTCCTTTACGGAACAGGTCTGTCTGTCCTCGGGTACATTCAGAACAGGTCTGTCTGTCCTCGGGTACATTCAGAACAGGTCTCAATATTTTCTTTTATTATTTATGCATATCGTGGTCAGGTGGGAAAGCCACAGATCCAACTTTTTGGACCTGTAAAGACCTCTAGCTGGTTGTTATCTGCTCTCAGCACTAAAATGGATTTAGACAATAAAAAGCATCTCTGTCTCTCTCTCTCTCTGAGACAGAAAGGAAGAGAGAGACAGATACAGAAGAAAAACAGAGACCGAGAGACAGAGACAGCATGAGTCGACAGAGCGGCTGGGTCCCTGACGGTTAAGTGTTTTTATTAATGTAATTGTAAACACAATGAGACAGATATGAAACACCATGACACACGAGGGGCTTGTCAGTGAGGATGCTGCTAAGGGCGTGCTGTGTGTGTGTTATTACCTCTCACACAGGTGGTGGCTACAGTTAACCAGGATGTGCATACAGTGAACACAGACCACACCCATCAGCACCAGGCAAAGAGGCCCCACCTGGAGAAATAAACACACACAAAGAACAGACTGTGAACATACTGACAGTAACGTCAACACCAACTGAAACCAGACAGGAACACTACAGCAAACATCAGTCCATAGTAGTGCAAAAGCATCAGATATAACCCTGAGAAATAGGCTACTTCTCACTTACACACAACCAGTAGTGGGATAGCGCTGTGATATTCTATGTATGTCACGGAAAACATAATTTCACATAACTGTGTTGTGATTTATTTTAATAGTAATTTTGCCCTGTTCAGTTTTGTCCTTCACACACAAGATCTCTCTGTCATGTGACATGATCACACCATCATTATGAGACAGCATAAAGGAGGGGAAATTAAGCAAGAGGATACACAACAACATTTTGGTTCCCTTCTCAACCTAGATACAATACTAGCACTGGAACATCATCTAGTCTATGGAGCCTGCCGATTCTGTGGGGAAAGTCGAGCAAACGCAATGTAACCCCGGCAACGTCATAAATGTGACATGCAGGCTATCACTGTTTCACTGGTATGGTAGCCGTGTCAGACACATTCTATAGGAAGAGAGACAGCAGATTCTTTCAAACAACAACTTTAATATAAGATTTGCAAAAATGAAGCAATCAACCATCACTAAGAACAGTCAGAGGTGAAAGCGCTACGAACAAGATCTCTCTCAGCTTTTATAGAAAAGTCCAACCTCTTTGTCTATGTGGCAGTTAGCAGATGTCTGCAAACAAGGGTGACGGAACATAGTGTTTGAAAGGCATTTAGCTTGTCTGTGTAGATTAAGATAGATGATGTTGCCACCATTGTCTGTTCCTTCCTGCATGTTTCCATACAGAGGAGTTCCTACAGACAGTACAAACGGGATGTTACACACTGCAGGCTCTTATCTGTACGCCCAGACTTATAACTAAGTCATACAAGACAACAAGCCTGCATCAGGGAAAAAACACTAGCATTAAACAAAGGACAATTCTCTAAGTAAAAACAGCATAGCATGTCTAATTTAGTCATTTTACACGACAAGTGATCTGTGCCTGCTGTTGGTCTGAAGCTAACCTCGTTCTCAGTCTCAATTGCAACAGAGCCAGCTGGTAGACGAGATTAGTCTGAAGTGTACAAATTGACCTGATTGTCCTTTCAAATAATGACATTTGTCTAGCATGATCATATCCTCCTTTGTCCGTTTAGCAAATGGAGGATTCACAGGAAAGATATGAGACAAACTGATCTGAGATCAGCCACTAGCCAGTGCCACAGCTGCACAGCAGGCAGACACACAGGCAGGTTTATACCATGTTGCTGAAGCATTGGTGGTGGAGACTAGTTTGATGAACACCTCACTAGCTGATTAAGCAGGCCTTGCTTCAGAAAAGAAACTGCAGCAATCTACGGATTCAAATATTCATCTGATATCACATCCATGACACAAACAGACACATGATTGTGTAATTGCACACTCACATCCATGTGTAATACTCAGAGATAACAATTGTGTGCCCTGCCCAGTTAGCAGGGGCAAACCAGGTCAATAAACATACAAGTCTACATACAACTTACTATGACCTTTGAACTGTATGACACAGAGGCCCAAATATAAAACCCCAAATCAACTTAACATGAGCCAGGATCCACAGCAGGGAATCATTGTCTGTAGACAGAGGAGTCTAGCAGGTCCACTGACACCACTTACAATGACTCCTAACTCTTCCACAACACTACATTAACACACCTGAAGGCTTGGAGCTTAATGCCTATGTGTGTATTCATTTGTACAAGGTGTGTTAATTTCTGCTCCTCTATTGTACAGACTGGTCCAGTAAAACACACAAACTGAATTGCTGGTTAAATCAAACAATGGAATCGTGAGAATGATCTTATCATGTGTTTTATATAATTACTTCCAATGAACATTCAGATCAGAGATGATCATGTAATACATATTTATGCATAACCCATATTCATGCCCAGTCCATTACTGTTTCTTGCCTTGCTTTTCTGTTAAAGCATTAGCGAATCCCAATCATTTTTACCAACCAATATCAATGATGTATAATGCAATGCTGTAGGCATGACACATTGCGCAAGTTCTCTCAGTAACTTTACAACCAAGGCCAAGTTTTCTGAAACACTTCTTTGCCAATATAGTGGGTTCCCAGCCTTTTCTCTGCCTTGACTCTCACAAGAGAATGTTTTGGTTTATTCAGTAGAAAAAAATAAACAATCTTACAATGTACTTACAGCAGTACACAAGGACACTAATGTAATGTAAAGTGTGACCCAGCCCTGTTTGTGTTATGGTGTGCAAAGTGTAAAGCGGAAGGTAGCCTAGTGGGGACGAGCGTTGGACCAGTAACCGAAAGGTCGCTGGTTTGAACCCCAGAGCCGACTCTGTGAAAAATCTGTTGATGTGCCCTTGGAGTAAGGAACTTAACCCTAATTGCTCCTGTAAGTTGCTCTGGATAAGAGCATCTGCTAAATGACTCAAATGTAAATATCCTAGTGCGACATAAGTTACTCACTATGACCCCTGCGTTGCGTACTGCCAGGGGAAGACCCAGCAACCCAGTTCCAATGTTCCCCTTTAGCAGGTGGATGAGAGCCTGAGTAAACCTGTGGAACACAAAGAGGGTTCGGATTAGGGGTCCACTCTGAGACCAATGTAATTTGATCTTGAATGGCATGGGAGTCAAACTCAATTCCTGATGGGCCTCAGTGTTCACTATCACAGACCTGCAGTACAACAACTCTAACCACTAATAGAGAGTGCCTCTACGTTTCAGAATCTGGCATTTGAAGTGTTTCATGGTTGAGAGGTGTGTTAATTTACGTGATGCCCTGGTGGCTGTTGCCCAGCTCATAGTGTCTGACAGGCAGCAGCTCTGGATCCTGGTCCTCTTCAGAGTTCTCCTCCTCCTGCCCTCCTCCTCCTCCAGGGTTCTCGATGAGGGGTGTCATCACCTCCATGTCTGGAAGGGTTAACCAGGAGGTTAGAGGTTAAGGTCAGTCACTAGTTCACAGTGTTCCTTAATCTAATGGTTCCTCCCAAATCGAGCCCTAAACACCTAGCCCCTAAGCATCTGAAAAGATAGGATAGGTAATAGCTATATTTTTAACACCTTTCATGAAGTAGTGTATTAGTATACAAAAGATTAAGAACACCTGCTCTTTCCATGATATAGACTGACCAGGTGAATCCAGGTGAAAGCTATCATTCCTTATTGATGTCACTTGTTAAATCCACTGTGGTATTATTTAAGATACTCTTTGAAGAGGTAGGGTTTCAGATGTTTGGCCAGGGTAATGACAGGGGGCAAAGATCAGTTATTCATTCTATTGCAATCGTATTCTTTAACCTTTGAGCAGGTTCACTCATGGCAACCTCAACCTCCAGCCACACACAGGGAAAAGAGAAGAGACCATGCCTTGACATTGAATATCAATGGACTGTTGACATTGAAATACTACCAGCTAAATGTATTATCAGACTGACTCAATTGTAAATTATAATTATGTGCTCTCTTTGTCCTTGAGAATGTGGTCTCAACACTAAGAGCTGGTCTAACACCATGCCCAAACCAGACATGCGAGTGCGCCCACGATGCTCAAATTGATTTTGTCCCCCCACACCAAACGCATACACGACACGCAGGTTGAAATATCAAAACAAACTCTGAACCAAATATATAAATTTGGGGACAAGTCGAAAAGCATTAAACATTTATGGCAATTTAGCTAGTTAGCTAGCTTGCTGTTGCTAGCTAATTTGTCCTGGGATATAAACAGTGAGTTGTTATTTTACCTATAAGGTCCTCTACTCCGACAATTAATCCACACATAAAACGGTCAACCGAATCATTTCTAGTCATCTCTCCTCCTTCCAGGCTTTTTCTTCTTTGGACTTTATATGGCGATTGGCAACTAACTTTCATAATCGACTTGTCCACAAATTAATATAATTGGTTCAGAGTTTGATTTGATATTTCAACCTGCGTGTCGTGATCGCGTTTGGTGTGGGGGGACAAAATCAATTTGCGCACATCCAGTTTGGGCATGGTGTAAGTCTGAGGCAGCAAAAAGGTGTACTTTTTTGTAGAGCAAGCGAGAGGTTGTGGCTCACTCACTGTTGGAACAATTTAGAGAATACTTTAGCTGCCTGTGTCAGATCTATTTAAACCACTTAAAACCAGTCCGCTAACGTTCTTCACTAACATACAAAGAAGAACATTGAGGTGGAAGCTCAAGGCTATAAAGACACTACATCATGGACTCTTATTTCACAGGATCCATTCTTTTTCTTAACGCTCAGATCAGATGCAATGCAAAGTGTTGACAAAGATGCCATGCAAAGTGGTGGAACCAGGAGTGTCAGTCAGCAAGCGTTGAATCTCCAGTATAAGTCTCTCATAATGTTATGCTAATAACCACTGGATTATTACTATCATACTAGTATTATTACTAAGAAATGTCATATTGGTAGTTCATTTAATGAGTGTCTCTTTAACCTTCAATAGATTAATAGCAAAGTCTTTAAATGGTTGTTGGACAGCACAATATTGTATGGGCTGCTCTAGTCCACTGGTTCCCAACCATTTTTGCTTACTGCACCACCAACTGAATTTTGCTCTGCCTGGAGTAACCCTGAAGCACCCCCTCATGTTCATTTTACCACGAGACCTATGGTCTCATGAATCTTCTCAAGTACCCCCTGTGGACAGGCCTAGTACCCCTTGTTGGGAACCACTGCTCTAGTCTCGCACCAAAAAAAGAGGCTACTGTGAGGGAGGGAATAAATAGCACGGCTGAATCTGTTTCCACCAAAACGTTGAAATGACAGTTGTTCCCTTTAATTCCAACCCATAAATCCCAGCGTCATCATCATTCCCAGAGAGGCTAGTAGCTACCTAGCTGTTGCGAAGGCATCCTCCACCGGGCATCTGGGCAGCAGTCGACACAGACAGTCCTGTCACTGTGTGGCGGTTAGCCCTGGCCAGGAAAGGGCGAGATGGGTAGGCGTGCAGTTGGTCTACTGATACGATAATATATGGAAACATGAACAATGTTATTGATTCATCTTCACAACGCTATTGACACGTTGTCATTTGGCTTGCTCGTAGTAGACACCAGCAAAATCCGTGATATTACAGACATTGTAGCTAACTAAACTAATAGCAGCTTAGGCCTATCGCATAATATATTGCAACGTATCAAAACATAACGTGCAATTCACTGGTTTTGTAGTAAAAGTTGTGGGCTAAAATATGCCGTCAATGTAAGAAACGGGGTAAATCAGTGCTATTCTTGTTCGAACGAACAGACAAAAAATAGAACGTAGCCAGCTATCAAATCTGTAGCCGTGCTATTATGGATACACTATAACAATGACAGCAGTGCTATCAATTTAACGTGGCTCTATGAATGATGTTAATGTTAGTTAGAGCTAGTTACGTTGTAGTCTAGTCATAAGCAGTGTGGGGTTCTGAATGATCCTACCAAACTGTCTCGCGGTTCAGTCAGGGCAATGATAACTTGCTACTTCGGTCGAAAGCTCTGTCAAAACCCAAACGTTCCTGTCGAGACGTTCTGTTGTTCTTTTTGGATGGATGTTGAAATGACGGGAACACTTCCATTGAGTTTATGAAATCATAGCTGTCCTCTTTGGTTACAATTTCATTACAAGGTTGAAATTCTCCGGATTAGAAGGCGTAGAACAGCATATTTTCCTTAGCCGACGAGATGTGGGAAACGTCACACCCGCTACAATTGTCAACCCGGGAGGGGGGAGTCTTAAAGGAAACGTGTCCACATATTTACGATGCCTCTTGCAGTTGTGAAGTTTTTTCGCTTCGTGCCTGAAGTAGCCCTAATTAGAGTTGGGTTGACAGTCATCAACTCTTCAGCCCTGGCTGGCTGGATCCCTTGCAGTGATGCAGTCCCTGTACAAATCTGATGACATGTGAGCTGAACTAATGGCCTGGTCCCATATTGGAACAGTGCAGTACAATAGTGCAGCTATTTTTACACACATGACCAGCCTGGTCTCATAGACTAGACGTAACATAGTAAATATAAATCCGGGATACTCAGTGCCATATAGACCCTTTCTATGTTTGCAAACATTGCCGCACAAGGGCGATGTGTGCAAGTTGGTGGCAGAGCAAGGGGGTTTATAGAACACCAGCAACAACAACAAAAAGCCTCTATTTACATGTTGCTTATGAGTGCATTTCACACTACTTTTGGTTTATAATTGGATTTTAAGGCTTGTATAAATGTCTTTCTTAATATGTTTGTCATCATTGCAAATCAACTGCATTATACTTTTTTTTTAAACACTTAAACTTCAACCAGTAAAATGTCTCTTTGTAGCAAAAGCTAGCCAGTCTACATCAATGAGTGTTAGAATTCTAGCTAACAACTGTTGCATCCAAAATAGTTATTTTGCAAAGACCACAACCAAATATAATCTTGGCGACTGTTCAAGCAAGAATCAAAACATCATTGTAAGAGTATGAGAACCCCAAAAAGTTGTTTTGTTTAGAAGTAATAAAAACGTAAATCTAGGCTATGATGAATGGGCGCAGATGGCAATGGCTTTCTTACTGCCGTCAAGAGTCACGCGTATCTGTCAGTGTGTCGCGTATGGCAAAAGGGTCTACACTAAATGGGGTGTTCAGATGTACATACAGAATAATATGAAATTATCTGAGACCAGGTTGTAGCCCAGCAAGCAACCGGTCACACTCACACAATCTACTGTATGTACCTATATGTACCAGACCAATGTTTCCGCTGTACTCATTTTGCTGTGGGGGTGCGCCACGGCAAAATCATTGCCACTACGCAACCAAAACAATATGGAACATGAAAAAATATTTCTGCTGAGACGCATTGAAGATGCTAGAACATTCCACATGTACTTTTCCTCTGCAAACAAAACAAGTAATTAATAGAAAAATCAAACAACCCCATGGTATAATAGTTGATCAATTTACCTAGTCGGCTTGTTGTTGTGTTCTATGCTAGATAAATATTCCTCTATTGGCACATTCATGTTATAAGTGCCACAGGGAGGGAAACATGAATTCTGACAAGCAGTCAATGCACAACAATTCTTGCAATTGCAAAAACAGCAGTTTTAATGGCTTTTGTTAAAAAGAGAGGAATCCCAGCTTTCTATTCCTGCTTTATTTATCAACTCCTAAATATGAGCAAACTGAGCCTTTTTAAACACAGGGTTTTTAGCAGAAGAATGGTTAAGCATGAGGGGAGAGTGGGGCTAAATATAACACCGGTCAATCGTAGGGTGACTTGGGGTACAATGCCTCTCTACCTTAAAATAATTTCTTTGGAATGACTTAAATTGTGATGAAACAGATATTTTTTGTTGAGCAAGAGTATTGGAAACCAAGGAAAGTGTTGGGGGGGAATCTTTATATGAAGTGGTTTCTGTGAGAAGTACAGGCAGGGGACTTTTTACCTCAGGTGGCGAGTTACCCTAAGTTACCCTAACAGGTAGGCCTACATTACATTCAGTGTTTATGCAAGTGTTTTGGGTCATAAAATTCATCAATATGATAACTAGTTAAAGGATCACATTTGAGATCTGGCTAATGATTTTGAGTTGAGGCTCAAGAGTGGCGCAGCGGTCTAAGGCTCTGCATCTTAGTGCAAGAGGCGTCATTACAGTCCCTGGTTTGAATCCAGGCTGTATCACATCTGGCTTTGAATGGGAGTCCTGTAGGACGGTGCACAATTGGCCCAGCGTCGTCTGGGTTTGGCCGGGTAGGCCGTCATTTGTAAAAAAAAATATTTGTTCTTAACTGACTTGTCTAGTTAAATAAAGGTGAAATAAAAAAATGTAAATGCACAATAGGGTAAATGGAGATAGGCTGAAGCATGGGGTTGCCTATTTATTTGCACTTTGCTGCATCAGTTGGGCTAAAGGTGATAATGTTTATTGCTAATAGCATACCTGATATTATGGACCATGCATAGGCCATATTCTGTACATGACCCAATAGGTTAAAATATTTTTTACTAATAATTTAACCAATGTGTTATTGGGTTAATTTCTGTAGGTGGAAATTCTATTTTAGATGGTGTCAGCATACTTATTTCATTTCGGAGTAGAATGTCCTCTTAAAAAGTCACCTGAACTGAGCTCCTCAGTCCTATAATTTTTATGTAGAAGGACCATCTTAACAATTACCCAAACTTAACAGACATAATACCAGATGTCTAGGGGTGTCTAGCCATCCCATCAACAGAGGGCCTGGCTAGGCATAACCACTAAAAACAAATAAACTCTAGTCCAGGGCTTAAATGACGGAAAGGGTTCTCTGCTCTAGTGGTGTAGGAGCTGCTGTCCGTTACAGTCCAAACTACTAGGGTGTCAGCTGGCTGAAACTAGGGGGAACACCTGACTGCTTAGCTAATAGGGCACCAGGGACACCTGCGTGTCTGGTGACAGGGGAGCTAAGGACAGTGGCACCTAAAGGCCTGGCAACATGGCCTGACTAATAACCCACGGCAGGACACTGTGGCAAGTAAAGGCTGGCAGACAGGTCCTACTACATGGTCCAACAGGTCTCCAACAACTGACTCAGAGGATGTTGGGGCTACCAGCAGGGAATCTGTACTAGGGGCAGACTTGTCAGAGGAAACAGTCTCTGGGGCTGACACAGTCTGAGACTCAAAGGAGGGAGTGCTCTGGGCTCCATTGGCAGGAGCTGGCTTGATCCTTAGAGCAGGGCCAGGTAGTAGCTCTACGGCGGACAGCCTAAAAGGCTCAGGCTCTGACTGAGACTCCCCAACCAGATTAGCCAAGGACCTCCAGACCAAGGGAAACTGAGTCTTAGGGTCAGGAGCCAGATCTGAGCTGATAATCGGGCTGACAGCAGGGACAGACATGTTCTCCAGAGAAGGCAGCAGAGCTCCCCAAGCAGGGTGTGACTGTGGACCCTGGGCTAGAGCTGCAAAGGGTTCTCAACAACTGGCAGGTTGGGGCTCCCCGGCTGAGCCAGGGTGGACCTCACAGGCAGGGACTAGCAGAGGTTGCAGGCGAGATGACTGAAAGACCCAGAATTCAGGGTCGAGCTCTGGCCTCAGGAGGCGTCGCTGAAGGTCTCCGATGAGGAGCAGGCGGAGGCTGCCCCATAGGAACAGAGAAAACCTTGCTGGCAAGGAATGGATGGGACCTCAGGGCGGCGGCTAAAGCGGCCCCTGTGGAGGAAGCAGTGGTGGGCTCCCCAACGGAGCCGGTGTCTGGAAGCCAGGGCCAAGTGGAGGGCACGTTGCTGGAGATGAATTGGGCTCCTCATCAGGAGCAGGTGGGGGCTTGTCGTTGGCTACTGGCGAAGCCCCCCTAACTGAAACAGGGATGACTCTTAGTCTAAAGCCAGGTGGTGGCCCCTGGGCTGCAGCTGGTAGGAGAGATACTGAGACGAGCTGAGGATCCCTGGGCTGCGGCTGGTGGCAACCAGGGAGATGCTGGCTGATGATCTGTTTCAACGGCGGTCTGTGGGCCTGTGGCTGCAACACGATGGTTCTCTGTTGCAGAATCTGGTGACCTGAAGACAGGGCCAGGTTGTACCTTTAGGTCCAGCTGGGCTGCCCGGGTAGCAGGCAGCGGGTCTAAGATGATGGAAACAGGCTGGGCCCTCATGGATGGAGAACGCTGCTCCTCATGCCTGGCAGACAGTGAGTCTGACTTGACAGGGGTAGGCTGAGCTCCTATAGCAGGAACAGACAGGAGGCTGGAGCACGGGGTAGGCTCGGCCCCATAGTCAGTGGCATACAGGATCCTGAGGGAAGAATGGGTTAGCTTTGTAGAGATCAGCAGTAACCCTGGGGAAGGTGGCAGTCTGGGCCACATCTTCAGTAGCTGGTCTGGGCTCCAGGACAGGGTAGGCAGCGCCCCTGTGGCTGGAGCAGCTAAAGAGCACCTCGTTGATTAACTTCAGCTCTGTAGCAGGAGCGGGTGGCAACTCTGGAACAGTGGCTGGCTGCAGGCTACTGTTGACTGATGGGTCCTTCGTGGTGGCAGACTGAAACACCTTGTCAGGAACAGGCTGGATACCCATGCTGAGGGCGAACTGAGAACCAATGGCAGGGACAGGTAGACACACCATGGCACCATCAAGGGGCTGATATTCCACACTGGGAGTGTCTAGGAGCTGACAGGTAGGTATTTCTCTTAGCTGGACCACTGGTGGAAGAGTAGCCTCCTGACAGGTGGAGTGAGCACCGGGACTGAGGGAACTCATAGCTGCTGGAGGAGGCTCTTGGTAGCCGCACTATAGGCTTGGAGTCACTCTGATGACATGGCAGTAGTGACTCAACACATGCTGGAGACCACGTTGGGGGGGGGGGGGGGGGGGGGGGGTCAGGCCACTCACTGTTGTCATACTGTCCATCACAAGCCGTATCTTCTTCGTTGGGTGATGGCTTTGTATGTTCAACCAGCTCTGACGCGGGCCGTGGTGGTGTCAGCTGAACTTTATCTGCTGGAAGGATACCTCGGCATGAGGGCACTGTAGGGGCTGGCTTAGTGGGAGAGACTAGCTATAGACTGGGATGTGAGCTGTGGCAGCACGGAGAGGAGAGTCTCGGCGAGCTGTACCATCTCTTCTTGTTTCTCACGTAGCTGAGTGGGCCTGACCTGCATAGCTCGCTGGGACTGCTGCAGCTGGCCTCTATCTTGCTCAATGTACTTTCTCACTAGCTCGTGCTGTGTAGGTGGCTTCCTGTGTTCCCAGGGACTGTTGTAGACCATGGACAGACCTCTATGTTGCTCCTTACTCTGCTTACTGTGGCTCATCCTTCTGCTCATCCTTCTGGTCCCGTGTGGCTCAGTTGGTAGAGCATGGCGCTTGCAACGCCAGGGTTGTGGGTTCAATTCCCATGGGGGGACCAGGGTTCAATTCCCACGGGGGGACCAGGATGAATATGTATGAATTTTCCAATTTGTAAGTCGCTCTGGATAAGAGCGTCTGCTAAATGACTTAAATGTAAATGTAAAATGCTCTCGTGGGTCAGAGGAGGGTTTAGGATGGCCCTGTACTCTCTGAAGGTCTCCCACTCATCTGGAGTTGTGTCCCATCTGGCCTGGCTGGAGAGGAAGGGGCTGGGTGGAGTGAGGGGTGTCATCTTGGCAGCTCCCTCCATGCGAGGCTGAAGGTCATCTTGTCCATGTACATACTGTCCTGTGCTCGTATAACCTGGATAAGGTGAGGATTGGTGCCTTGGATGATCAGACCAGGTCCAGGCTTCACCGGTAACTCGCTGCATCTTGATCCAGGAGTAAACACCTTTATCCGGCTTGAACAGAACACATTGTTAGTGAGGACTTGGTGGACTGTATATTCTTTAGGTTAGGTCTTACTTTATCTGTTCGCTCCCATGTGCTGGTAAGGGCACAGATGACAGACAGATCCATACTACAGTATGACAGTAGTATGGATGGGCTAGGGCACTTAGTGGTCTGGCAACTTGCTTCAACCAGTGTGTCTGTGTGGTCTGCAAGTAAAGAGATAAATAAAGATACAATAGTAAATGACAGAATACTATCTCCAATTCACATCTCTTATAAACAACATAACATGACTATGATGACTTAATGCTATACAGGACCATACAGTGCAATGCAACTTGACTGTGACTGCACTAATTTGAGATCAATGGGGTGCCGCCGTACTTGTACTACAAAACATAGCACCATCATATTCAGTACAGGGCTACAACTGCACAATGAACTTAAATTCCTAGAAACAGTGAAATACAATGTAATACCCATATAATGATGTACTATACACGTATACAATTACAGGGTATATAAACAACGCACTGGGGGACATTATTCTTTACAAATACAGGGTTAAATGTACGAAATGATATGACAACTAAAACAGTGCAAACCAGCTCACAATAGCTAAGTGGCTCGCAGTATAAACTACTAATTAGCATAACCGTAAATCTGACATTATCGTCGCAGAGTGCATCTTCAGACATAAACCGCTGAAAGATATGAAATATGTACTTGCATATCAACAAGGACGCACACTGGCCTTGGCTAACACAATAAAACCTAACTGGTGGGAAAACACAAGGATGGCTGGAACTTTCTCTCACTTAACTTCTCTCGAGCTGATCTTCTCTGAGCTGGAGATCGCCCAGCATGCTCTGCTTCACTTCGCCAGTGGGCGGAGCTACAGCTCTGATATGAGGAACTAACATTACTGATATGATTAACCAATTGGATATGACAAAATTGGGGAGAAGAAAGGGGGGGACATATAATAAATTAACCAGTGGTGTAAATTAGTTAAGTAAAAAACTTGAAAGTACTACTTAAGTTGTTTTTGGGGTATCTGTACTTTACTTTACTATTTATATTTTTTACAACTTTTACTTCACTACATTCTTAAAGAAAATTATGCACTTTTTACTCCATACATTTTCCCTGACGCCCAAAAGTACTCATTACATTTTGAATGCTTAGCAGGACAGGAAAATTGTCTAATTCACACACTTATCAAGAGAACATCCCTGGTCATCCCTAGTGCCTTTGATCTGGCAGACTCGCTAAACACATGCTTCGTTTGTAAATGATGTCTGAGTGTTGGAGCATGCCCCTGGCTATCAGTAAAACAAAACAACAAATTATGGTGCCATCTGGTTTGCTTAATTTGAAATTACTTATACTTTTACTTTTGATACTTAAGTATATTTTAGCAATTACATTTACTTTTGATACTTAAGTACATTTAAAACCAAATACTTTTAGACTTTTACTCAAGTATGATTTTACTGGGTAACTTTCCCTTTTACTTGAGTTATTTTCTATTAAGGTAGCTTTACTTTTATTCAAGTATGACAATTGGGTACTTTTTCCACCACTGTGATTAACTACAAATACTTCACAGCCTTTTGTACACCATCAGGTGCATAATCATGACACTGTAAAATACTGCTACAAGTTTGTCTATGATTGACACTGTCACAAGGTTGTTGTGCATATGATTCAGTGTCCTAGTGAGGGGAGAGAACAGCACTTTCACCAAGAGGCCTACAGTACTATGAGCTGACCTATCCAAGTGGTTGGTTTCTATAGAGAGGCCTACAGTACTATGACCTGACCTATCCAAGTGGTTGGTTTCTATAGAGAGGTCTACAGTACTATGACCTGACCTATCCAAGCGGTTGGTTTCTATAGAGAGGTCTACAGTACTATGAGCTGACCTATCCAAGTGGTTGGTTTCTATAGAGAGGCCTACAGTACTATGACCTGACCTATCCAAGTGTTTGGTTTCTATAGAGAGGTCTACAGTACTATGACCTGACCTATCCAAGTGGTTGGTTTCTATAGAGAGGTCTACAGTACTATGAGCTGACCTATCCAAGTGGTTGGTTTCTATAGAGAGGTCTACAGTACTATGACCTGACCTATCCAAGTGGTTGGTTTCTATAGAGAGGTCTACAGTACTATGACCTGACCTATCCAAGTGGTTGGTTTCTATAGAGAGGCCTACAGTACTATGAGCTGACCTATCCAAGTGGTTGGTTTCTATTGAGAGGTCTACAGTACTATGACCTGACCTATCCAAGTGGTTGGTTTCTATAGAGAGGTCTACAGTACTATGAGCTGACCTATCCAAGTGGTTGGTTTCTATAGAGAGGTCTACAGTACTATGAGCTGACCTATCCAAGCGGTTGGCTTCTATAGATTGCATTGTGTACATGACTTTATAGGGTAGAGCATCATTCTTATGATGAGGTTTTGATGAGGTTTTGACACTGTGCCTGTAACTATACTAAACAAAAATATAAACGCAAAATGCAACAATTTCAATGATTTTACTGCGTTACAGTTCATATAAGCAAATCAGTCAATTGAATACAGGCCCTTAACTATGGATTTCACATGACTTGGCAGGGGAGCAGCCATTTTTATTTGTTATTTGTTTTATTTTACCTTTATTTAACTAGGCAAGTCAGTTAAGAACAAATTCTTATTTACAATGACGGCCAAACCCTAGCCCGGACGATGCTGGGCCAATTGTGCGCCACCCTATGGGTGGGCCAGGGAGGACATAGGTCAGCCCACTGGGGAGCTGGGCCCAGCAAATCAGTATTAGTTTTTCCCCACAAAAGGGCTTTATTACAGACAGAAATACTCCTCAGTTTCATCAGCTGTCCGGGTGGCTGGTCTCAGATGATCCCGCAGGTGAAGAAGCCGGATGTGGAGGTCCTGGGCTGGCGTGGTTACACGTGTTCTGCGGTTGTGAGGCTGGTTTGGACATACTGCCAAATTTTCTAAAATGACATTGGAGGCAGCTTATGGTAGAGAAATGAAACTGCAATTCTCTGGCAACAGCTCTGGTGGACATTCCTGCAGTCAGCATGCCAATTGAGACATCTGTGGCATTATGTTGTGTGACAAAACTGCACATGGCCTTTTATTGTCCCCAGCACAAGGTGCACCTGTGTAATGATCATGCTGTTTAATCAGCTTCTTGAAATGCCACACCTGTCAGGTGGATGGATTATCTTGGCAAATGAGAAATGCTCACTAATAGGGATGTAAACACATTTTTGCATAACATTTCTGAGAAATAAGCTTTTTGTGTGTATTTCAGGGATCTTTTATTTCATTGAATTTAAAAATCGGATCAACACTTTACATGTTGCGTTTATATTTTTGTTCAGTGTAAGTTATATAAAGAACGTAGCATATGGGTGACCTGCATGGTTTTAAACTGGAGGTTGAAGAAAATAAATAAAGATAAATCCACTAGTGAACACTGACTGTACTCCTTAATATACCAGGCACTTTTTTTCATCACTATCAACAAATTAAGAAATAGCACTGAGTCATTCTATGTGTTTTCAACATTTGGCCAAATATTACATTTAGCAAAAAGTGTATTTATCCAAATTTAACTAAATCTGCTGAATACAGAATCAATCTGCTTTATTATTATAGTTATGATTCATTGATCGCTCAATACGTCACCATACATTAATTATTCATAGAATTCATCATTTGATTCAGATATTAACTGAGGATTGCTTTACAGTACTTCCAAGTTGAAAGGCTGAACTAGCTATTGTCACCTCCACTGTGGCAGGCAAATTGGTAGGAAAATATGAGCTTATAATTTATCTCAAAAGGCTGTTCAATGACTAGTGCTCCAAATGTAAATTATGCATCTATATATTTTGTCCGTATCCTGTGTTCATTGTCTGTCTGTGTATTCTGTTTATTGTGGCAGCACCATTCCACCGAGTCAAATTCCTGAACATGCAAATGTATTTTGCAAATAAAGGTGATTCTGATCTATACTCTCTCTTGTCTTTGAAATCCGGTCCTCTAAAAATAATCTGACTTTCAAAAGCCATTAATCAGTTTGTCACATCTAAGATTTAATGTAAGACTGGAGTAGAGCTCTTCTCAGAATTGCATTTGCTCTATACATATCGGTTCAATTGGCATGCAAAATCAAATCAGTTTTCAGCTAAGCTGACTAAGACAGGAGGCCTAAACACTTGCTACAGGCCGGACACATTGTGAAGCTATAACTAGACGAGGCAGACTATTCTAGCCAGAGACAGTTAATGACAGTGTAATAAATAACACATTTTCTGTAACAATAAACAGAAGATTTTCACAAAACATTTTGAGGTGCTCCCTCCTAATGTGAAGGCTTTTCACTACAGCTGTATCTGACCAAGTCACTCTGTGCTCTTGTGTATGTCAGTGCATGTGCGTGTCACCTTCATGAACTGTTATTCCAAAAGCTTTTCCCATTTCTTGTCTGCCCAAATCGAGAGATATGAATCAGAGACTAAAATGATCTATTAAAATTAGCAACATTACCAAATGGCTTTAATATGTTCATCTACGGGGAGTTAATCTTGTAAATAGTTCTTAATTGAACTATGGTTGAATTATGGTAGTTGCGGATAATTGCAGACTAACAGTTCCCATTTCTTATTAAAACATGCTGTTTCAGAGGTCAACAAATTTCGATTTTGTAGTGGAAAAACTTGCAGGCCAATTAAATTTGCCCTTTAAAGTCAGCCATTATACTTGTTTAGTAAACTTAGCTGAGGTCAATGACCAACAATCGAAAGCAACACAGTGTTGACAGATGTGATTCCCTGTCATTTGTAACAGCACTGAACCTAAAAACACCATTTACGTTTAAATACACTCCCTCAGGGTTGTCCTCCATCACAACAATAAACAATTATCCACAAGTTCATTTAAAACCAAATGGAATGAAGAAAAGCTATCAGTACCAAGTTTCATATCCAATACTTGTTTGCTTCTTCCAATTGGAAATTAATTGGTTGTGAAAGAGAGATGCTCTCAGATAGACATTGAGAGGGTGTGGTAGAGAGGCTGAGTAACACTGAGTGCTACAGAGAGAGAGAAAGACAGAGGAGGACAGAGTAAGAAGGATACTGTTGTGCCCTTTTGACAACACCATGCCCGACCTAAACCTTACTATGGTAGTTTGGATATTTTCTTTTCACATTGACTTTTCTAGAATGGTTCTGTTCCTTAGCAGTGCTCTTCATAATGCATGTGAGTGAGTGAGTGAGTGAGTGAGTGAGTGAGTGAGTGAGTGAGTGAGTGAGTGAGTGAGTGAGTGAGTGAGTGAGTGAGAGAGTGAGAGAGTGAGAGAGTGAGAGTGAGAGAGAGAGAGAGAGAGAGAATGACTCCTATGACCATGGTAACATCTGCTTGGGGTCACTAGCTGCACCCCTGTTGGGATACACTTTAAATTAGGCTAGACCATCTCTACACTACTTTGCCTGATCCTATCTGTTGGAGACAAATCCAAACTTTGTAATTAACTTCCTTGAACCGAGGCTGAAGAAACAGACTTTTCCTAATTTCATACTTATGTCTTTTAAGCGCTCTTTGTGCAAGACCAGAAAAACAATATAATTTCTTCCTCCCGGTTCTCTCGCTCGAACTGTCATTTCTCGCATCCCAAGAGCCAGACAAATTGGAGAATTTTGGGGGGGGATCTTTAGGGACCCCAGACAAATTCAGTGACCTATCATGTTAGTATTTGAAATTACTTTCTGTGATGATAATGAAATTGTCATTTTCAGCCTATTGCAAGTTTAATTATAGCCTTATTATTTCCCATTAATTAAAGGTGAAATGTAATTGGACAGGTGGCTGGTGGCTGGTTCCACTTGCAGCTGGATGGTCTCATCTAGCTGGAGAATGCCCATGCACCCCTGAAATGGAACTCCAGGGTTTGATAATAATGAAGCTTCTCATTTTCGTCCTTCTTTATTTTAATTCATCTAGCTACTCCCCTCCTGTGTGATTTACACATGCCACTGGGAGAAAGTGTTTTGCTTTTCCCAAACTTCCTCTCGGTTTGTGTCTGTAGCAAAAGTGAGTTTACTCTAAGACCACACAAGTTGAGGCTGAGGTAAGTTCAACAAGTGGGCACACAACTTGAATGCTAGAACCAAGGTAAACGTGGTCCACCAGGGTCCGAAACTTGGGTATCCTGTGTGCCACAAGACTGTGTTATCCCTCTGAGCTAAACCACATACAGAACTCCATGACAGTCTGAGCCAATCCCTTTGAAGTCTGACTCAATGTAAACCCACACGAAGTAGGTTGTGTGTGTTGGGGGAGTGCTCGGGGTGACACTCAGAAATATCTATTCATTTCTACTTCAAAGCAAATTAAACCTTGACAGAGGTTTACCTTCAAGGGACTGCAGGGACTATCGGTGGGAGTTATTAATATGAAAAAATACATTATTTGATCAATTAGGATTAAGACACAATTTCACAAGCAGCTATTAATTTCTTGAAACAGGAAAGGGCCTTCCCCAAACTGTTGCCACAAAGTTGGAAACACAGAATCATCTAGAATGTCATTGTATGCTGTAGCGTTAAGATTTCCCTTCACTGGAACTAAGGGGCCTAGCCCGAACCATGAAAAACAGCCCTAGACCATTATTCCTCCTCCACCAAACTTTACAGATGGGACTATGCATCTAGGCAGGTAGCGTTTTCCTGGCATCCGCCAAATCCTAGACGTTTCCACTTCACAATAACAGCATTTACAGTTGACCGGGAAGCTCTAACAGGGTAGACATGACGAACTGACTTGTTAGAAAGGTGGCATCCTATGACGGTGCCACGTTGAAAGTCACTGAGCTCTTCGGTAAGGCCATTCTACTGCCAATGTTTGTCTATGGAAATTGCATGGCTGTGTGCTCGGTTTTATACATCTGTCAGCAACGGGTGTGGCTGAAATAGCCAAATCCACAAATTTAAAGGGGTGTTCACATACTTTTGTATATATAGTGTATGTGTAGTGTAAATATATCACAAGTATGTGATGTATTGTTGTCTCTACCTTCTTGCCCTTTGTGCTGTTTTCTGTGCCCAATAATGTTTGTACCATGTTTTGTGCTGCTACCATGCTGTGTTGTCATGTGTTGCTGCCTTGCTATGTTGTTGTCTTTGGCCTCTCTTTATGTAATGTTGTCTCTCTTGTCGTGATGTGTGTTTTGTCCTATATTTATATTTTTTATCCCAGGTCCCGTAGGAGGCCTTTTGCCTTTTGGTAGACCTTCATTGTAAATAAGAATTGGTTCTTTAACCTTTATTTAACTAGGCAAGTCAGTTAAGAACAAATTCTTATTTACAATGATGGCCTAGGAACAGTGGGTGAAACTGCCTTGTTCAGGGGCAGAATGACAGATTTTTGTCAGCTCGGGGATTCGATCTAAGAACCTTTCGGTTACTGGCCCAACGCCCTAACCACTAGGCTAACCTTTACTTCTTAACTGACTTGCCTAGGTAAATAAAGGTTAAATAAAAGAAAAAGACTGCAGGTATTAATGTTTAAAGAAAGGAGTGTATATATTTGGCCTGGCGAAGCGGTTTTATGCGCTTACTGAATGGAAGCTGATAATTGTGAGTTTTTTACTCTGCTGGTCTCGGGAAGAAATTACAAGTCCTCACTGTCCGAGACAGCGTCAAGACCGAATACAAATGTATCTGACACCTAGACAAGACCTGGACACTCAAAATGTGGTCTCGAGACCGAGAATGATCTGGTGTTAGTCCAGGTAGTTAAAGTTCCAGTGTCAACAACCCAAAATCCCTGGTTATGAGCTGACTGAACTGAGCACCCTCTGAAACAAACAAGCTAATTATGAAACGCCACAACTCAGCTGACCCTATAATGAACCAATTTACTCAGAGAACAACACAACCCTGCTTGTAATTAACTGATTGGGAAACAGCAGCTAGCGTTCCATGCGTATTCTGACTTTCACAGCAGATCTGACTGATGAGATGCTGTGACATACTGTACATTCTTCAGGGGTTAATTTGCTGCTCCACAGAAGGCTATGCCTTCCTATACACCCACCTCCACTTCTACCCTCTACTCCTCTCCTCTTCCTTCCTCCACACACAATCACACACTCCACATTAGTCATTACTTACACAAGCTGTGTGTGTGTGTGTGTGTGTGTGTGTGTGTGTGTGTGTGTGTGTGTGTGTGTGTGTGTGTGTGTGTGTAGGAATTTTTTTTTTTTTGTTCACCTTTATTTAACCAGGTAGGCTAGTTGAGAACAAGTTCTCATTTGCAACTGCGACCTGGCCAAGATAAAGCAAAGCAGTGTGACACAGACAACAACACAGAGTTACACATGGAGCAAACAATAAACAAGCCAATAACACAGTAGAAAAAATAAAGTCTACATACAGTGTGTGCAAAAGGCATGAGGAGGTAGGCAATAAATAGGCCATAGGAGCGAATAATTACAATTTAGCAGATTAACACTGGAGTGATAAATGAGCAGATGATGATGTGCAAGTAGAGATACTGGTGTGCAAAAGAGCAGAAAAGTAAATAAAATAAAAACAGTATGGGGATGAGGTAGGTAGATTGGGTGGGATGCATTGTCATCCTGTATATATTTCATTTGAATGTGTGAATGGACTCTAGGTTAGCAGTACCATTTATAATGGCAGTTACGAAATCCTTTGATGTCCACTCTCTCTGCCTCCCCATCTTCCTCCCACCCCCCATTCTGACCTCCCCATCTCCCTCCCTCCCCCATTCTGACCTCCCCATTCCTCCCCCATTCTGACCTCCCCATCCCTCCCCCATTCTGACCTCCCCATCTGCCTCTTTCCCCATTCTGATCTCCCTCTCTCCCTCCCTCCCCCATTCTGACCTCCCCATCTCCCTCCCTCCCCCATTCTGACCTCCCCATCCCTCCCGCATTCTGACCTCCCCATCTCCCTCCCCAATTCTGACCTCCCCATCCCTCCCCCATTCTGACCTCCCCATCTCCCTCCCTCAACTCCCCCATTATGACCTCCCACTCTTATCTTTGTGACCCCTTTCTGTTACATAGCCAATCCTGTCACTTGATAATTGAATAACAAGTGGGCAATACATGACATCCCTATTAATGCCTTAGATAGTGTAGTATAATCACAGCGTCATTATCAATAGCGTGACCACTCACAAAGTTACAAAACTGAATGTGGGTCATTTTTAAATGTCATAATAGGTCATGGATAAAGGACTAGTGCAGTAAAAAAAAAAGTGATATTCCTGTGTTTCACAGTGTACATATTTCCACACTATGAGGTTGGAATATTACTGTGAAATTGTGATAATGCACTTTTAATGTCAGGAAGCAGGTGCAGTCAGTGTGTAATAAGAACACCCAGAGTGGCTACAGGAACAAGCGCAGCATCTGAACATAACACAGAAACAATACTGCCTGATGGGTGATAAAGGAGCTCTAGATAAATGGGGAGTAATCAGGGAAGTGATGAGGTCCAGGTGTGCCTAAGGATGAGGTGCAGGTGTGCGTAATGAAGGTTGCCAGGTGTGCGTAATGAAGGTTGCCAGGTGTGTGTAATGATGGGTTGCCAGGACCGGTGGTTATTAGACCGGCGACGTTGAGCACTGGAGAGGGGGAGGGGGAGTGGGAGTAGACGTGACATAGGGTAAGTGCTGTTTGATAAGACTGCCTGAAATTTCAGCCTGTTTTTGTGGGATGGAGTTTTGGCCTGCCTGGGGACATCACCAGGTGGTAAATTAGTTAATAGACAAAACCTTTCTTCCCGTATCAGCTAGTTTTCAGTTTTCCCCTCCCCACTCAGACCACTCCCAGACAGTCCAAGCTAAATTTGTGCTTGAGAAATTGCTCTTTGCTAATAAGCTATTTTTATTTATTTTTTACAATTTTAATTGAAAGCGATCACAGTAAGGTAGTTAATTGTTACCCAGAAATGATTTGATATTGAAATAAAAACGTCTGCATTTGTCACGCCCATTTTGTATTATTGTTTTGTTGGCGACATTTGCAAATAAAGAAAAATGTACGCTCACCACGCTGCACCTTGGTCCATTCCATACGACGATCGTGGCAGAACTACCCACCACCAAAGGACCAAGCAGCATGGAGAAAGGGACTCATGGGGAGGAGATCCTGGACGGGAAAGGACCCTGGAGGCAGGCTGGAGAATATCGCCGTCCAAAGGAGGAGATAAAGGCAGCGAAGGAGGAGCGGCGACGATATGAGGATGCAAGTCATCGACGGAAGCCCGAGAAGCCACTCCCCCCAAAAAAAATTGGGGGAGGGACACGGGGAGGTTGGCGGAGCTAACTCCCCGTGCTCACGGCAAGGAGCGTGGTACTGGTCAGGCACCGTGTTATGCGGTAAAGCACACAGTGTCTCCAGTGCGCGTGCACAGCCCGGTGCGCTCGGAGCCAGCTCTCCGCAAGTGCCACGCTAGAGTGGGCATCCAGCCAGGGCGGGTTGTGCCAGCTCAGCGCTCTTGGTCTCCGGTGCACTGTTTCGGCCAAGGGTATCCTGCGCCGGCTCTGCGCACTGTGTCTCCGGTGCGCTGTGACAGTTCAGTGCGCCCTGTGCCTGCGCTCCGCACGTGCCGGGCTAAAGTGGGCATTCAGCCTGGAAGAGTGGTGCCAAGGAGAAGCACCAGATCTTCAGTGCTCCCCCACAGCCCGGTTCATCCTGTGCCTGCTTCACAGGTCAGTCCGGAGCCTCCGGCGACGGTCCCCAGTCCGGGGCCTCTGGCGACGGTCCCCAGTCCGGGGCCTGCGGCGAGGGTCCCCAGTCCGGGGCCTGCGGCGAAGGTCCCCAGTCCGGGGTCGGCGACGAGGGTCCTCTCACCAGAGGTGCCACCGAAGTGGGGGGAGCCAGAGCCGGAGCCGGAGCCGAGCCGTCCCGAGCCGGAGCCGCCACCGAGGGTAGATGCCCACGCGGACCCTCCTCTATAGGTTCAGGTTTGCGGTCGGGAGTCCGCACCTTTGGGTGACCTTAGAGAGCCGTTTTATTTCTCTATTTGGTTAGGTCAGGGTGTGATTTGGGGTGGGCATTCTATGTTGTTTGTTTCTATGTTTTGGCCGGGTATGGTTCTCAATCAGGGACAGCTGTCTATCGTTGTCTCTGATTGGGAATCATACTTAGGCAGCCTTTTTTCCTTTTGGTAGTTGTGGGTAGTTGTCTTCGTTTGTGCATGTATAGCCTTATGGAGCTTCATGTTCGTTTTTGTTGTATTATTGTTTTGTTGGCAACATTTGCAAATAAAGAAAAATTTACGCTTACCACGCTGCACCTTGGTCCATTCCATACGACGATCGTGACAGCATTGGATCTTTTTAAAGTGTGGTTTATATAAATCAAAATAGCTTGTACAGTTGAGTACAATATGAATAAATCCATTTATCATTTATTAATAATTTGCAAATGTGTTTTGGACTGTTTCGATCCGGGACCTATTTGGCCGGATCCGGTACCTCTCATGGCATGACAAATAATTGTCACATTTTGCAATGCAAAATTCGAATGAAAGCAATCGCAGTTAATTCGAGTTGCCTCTTTGTTAATTGTCCAAGACTTAATCAAACCCTAATGCAGTGGTGTAAAGTACTTAAGTAAAAATACTTTAAAGTACTACTTAAATAGTTTTTTGGGGTATCTGTACTTTACTATTTATATTTTTGCCAACTTTTACTTTTACTTCACTACATTCCTAAAGAAAATAATGTACTCCTTACATTTTCCCTGACACCCAAAAGTACTAGTTACATTTTGAATGCTTAGCAGGACAGGAAAATGTCTAATTCACACACTTATCAAGAGAACATCCCTGGTCATTCCTATTGCCTCTGATCTGGCAGACTCACTAAACACAGATGCTTTGTTTGTAAATGATGTCTGAGTGTTGAAATGTGCCCCTGGCTATGCGTACATTTTTTTTAAACAAGAAAATCGTGCCGTCTGGTTTGTTTAATATAAGGAATGTGAAATGATTCATACTTTTACTTTTTAGAAAGTATATTTTAGCGATTACATTTACTTTTAATTCTTAAGTACATTTAATACCAAATACTTTTAGACTTTTACTCAAGTAGTATTTTAATGGGTGACTTTTACTTGAGTCATTTTCTATTAAAGTATCTTTACTTTTACTCAAGTATGACAATTGGGTACTTTTTCCACCACTGCCCTAATGTGAAAAAATTCAATTTCAGCCCGGACCTAATATTCTAAGAGTTGATTTGGGTTGGGTCAGCCCAGGTTTATGGTTTGCGTAACATTGTGAGTGTGAGTAGCACGTCTGTATCGCTCACAGAACTCAAAGAGGTTCACTTTCTATGATCTCTCTCCTTATCAGTTCAATTCAAGGCACTTTATTGGCATGGGAAACATACACTACCGTTCAAAAGTTTGGGGTCACTTAGAAATGTCCTTGTTTAAAAAAAAAAAACTATTTTTTTCGTCCTTTAAAATAACATAAAATTGATCAGAAATACAGTGTAGACATTGTTAATGTTGTAAATGACTATTGTAGCTGGAAATGGAAGATTTTATTATGGAATATTTACATAGGCGTACAGAGGCGTATCAGCAACCATCACTCCTGTGTTCCAATGGCACGTTGTGTTAGCTAATCCAAGTTTATCATTTTAAAAGGCTAATTGATTAATAGAAAACCCTTTTCCAATTATGTTAGCACAGCTGAAAAGTTAGCACAGCTGTTGTGCTAATTAAAGAAGCAATAAAACTGGCCTTCTTTAGACTAGTTGAGTATCTGGAGCATCAGCACTTGTGGGTTTGATTACAGGCTCAAAATAGGCAGAAACAAAGGACTTTCTTCTGAAACCCGTCAGTCTATTCTTGTTCTGAGAAATGAAGGCTATTCCATGCGAGAACTTGCCAAGAAACCGAAGATCACTACAACGCTGTGTACTACTCCCTTCAAGGAACAGCGCAAACGGTCTCTAACCAGAATATAACGAGGAGTGGGAGGCCCCGGTGCGCAACTGAGCAAGAGGACAAGTATATTTGTAACGGGTGTCATCTTCGGATGAAGAGGAATCGGACCAAAGCGCAGCGTGGTAAGTGTTCATGACTTTTTATTTAAACTGAACACTAAACAAAAATAACAAAGTGAATAACCGAAACCAAAACAGTCCTGTCAGGTGCAAAACACTAAACAGAAAACAACTACCCACAAAACACAGATGAGAAAAAGCTGCCTAAGTATGATTCTCAATCAGAGACAACGATAGACAGCTGCCTCTGATTGACAACCACACCTGGCCAAACACAAAGAAATACAAAACATAGAAAATGAACATAGAATGCCCACCCAAATCACACCCTGACCAAACCAGAATAGAGACATAAAAAGCTCTTTACGGTCAGGGCGTGACAACATTAGAGTGTCTAGTTTGAGAAACAGACGCCTCACAAGTCCTCAACTGGCAATTTCATTAAATAGTACCTGCAAAACACCAGTCCCAACATCAACAGTGAAGAGGTGATTCTGGGATGCTGGCCTACTATTTTTAACCAGATCCTAATTGGTATATCAAATTTTACGTTCCTTTTTATGGCATAGAAGGCCCTTCTTGCCTTGTCTCTCAGATCGTTCACAGCTTTGTGGAAGTTACCTGTGGCGTTGATGTTTAGGCCAAGGTATGTATTGGTTTTTTTTGTGCTCTCTAGGGCAACGGTGTCGCGATGGAATTTGTATTTGTGGTCCTGATGACTGGACCGTTTTTGCAACACCATTATTTTGGTCTTACTGAGATTTACTGGCAGGGCCCAGGTCTGGCAGAATCTGTGCAGAAGATCTAGGTTCTGCTGTAGGCCCTCCTTGGTTGGGGACAGAAGCACCAGATCATCAGCAAACAGTAGACATTTGACTTCAGATTTTAATAAGGTGAGGCCGGGTGCTGCAGACTGTTCTAGTGCCCTCGCCAATTCGTTTATATATGTTGAAGAGGGTGGAGCCTAAGCTGCATCCCTGTCTCACCCCATGGCCCTGTGGGAAGAAATGTGTTTTTTGCCAATTTTAACCGCACACTTGTTGTTTGTGTACATGGATTTTATAATGTTGTATGTTTTTCCCCCAACACCACTTTCCATCAATTTGTATAGCAGGCCCTAATGCCAAATTGAGTTGAAGGCTTTTTTTAAATGAGAGGACTTTGCCTTTGTTTTGGTTTGTCAATTAGGGTGTGCAGGGTGAATACATGGTCTGTCGTACGATAATTTGGTAAAAAGCCAATTTGACATTTGCTCAGCACATTGTTTTCACTTAGAAAATGTACGAGTCTGCTGTTAATGATAATGCAAAGGATTTTCCCAAGGTTGCTGTTGACGCATATCCCACGGTAGTTGTTGGGGTCAAATTTGTCTCCACTTTTGTGGATTGGGGTGATCAGTCATTCGTTCCAAATATTGGGGAAGATGCCAGAGCTCAGGATGATGTTAAAGAGTTTTAGTATAGCCAATTGGAATTTGTTGTCTGTATATTTGATCATTTCATTAAGGATACCATCAACACCACAGGCCTTTTTGGGTTGGAGGGTTGTTATTTTGTCCTGTAGTTCTTTCAAGATAATTGGATAATCCAGTGTTTTCTGGTAGCCTTTAATAGTTGATTCTAAGATTTGTATTTGATCATGTATATGTTTTTGCTGTTCTTTGTTATAGAGCCAAAAAGATTGGAGAAGTGGTTTACCCATATGTCTCCATTTTGGATAGATAATTATTTGTTTAGTGTTTTCCAATTTTCCCAGAAGTGGGTAATCTATGGATTCTTCAATTACATTGAGCTGATTTCAGATGTGCTGTTCCTTAGTTTTCTGTATTGTTTTAGTGATTCACCAGTGAAGCTTAGACTCGGGTTTTCTGGGTCTCTGTTTTTGGTTGTACAGGTTTCTCAATTTCTTTTCCTAGGTTTTTGCATTCTTCATCAAACCATTTGTCACTGTTAATTTTCTTTGGTTTTCTGTTTTGACATTTTTAGATTTGATAGGGAAGCTGAGAGGTCAACTATACTGTTTATATTTTCTACTGCCAAGTTTACACCTTCACTATTACAGTGGAACGTTTTGTCCAGGAAATTGTCGAAAAGGGATTGAATTTGCTGTTGCCTAATAGTTTTTTGGTAGGTTTCCATACTACATTCCTTCCATCTATAGCATTTCATGATTGAGTATTCCTCTGTTCAAGTAGACTGTGATTTTGCTATGAACTGATAGGGGTGTCAGTGGGCTGACTGAACGCCCTGAGAGACTCTGGGTTGAGGTCAGTGATAAAGTAGTCTACAGTTCTACTGCCAAGAGATGAGCTATAGGTGTACCTACCATAGGAGTCCCCTCGACGCCTACCATTGACTATGTACATACCCAGCGTGCGACAGAGCTGCTGTTTTTGTTGGTTATGTTGTCCCTAGGGGGGCATATGGAGGAGGGAATGCTGTCACCTCCAAGCAGGTGTTTGTCCCCTTGTGTGCTGAGGGTGTCAGGTTCTGGCTTTTAGGTCGCCACAGACGAGTACATGTCCCTGGGCCTGGAAATGATTGATTTCCCCCTCCAGGATGGAGAAGCTGTCTTCATTAAAGCATGGGGATTCTAGTGGGGGGATATAGGTAGCACACAGGAGAAGATTCTTCTCTTAAGATAATTTCCTTTTGAATTTCTAGCCAAATGTAAAATGTTCCTGTTTTGATTCATTTAATAGAGTGAGTTATTCCTGCTCTGTACCAAATTAGCATACCCCCTGAGTCCCTTCCCTGTTTCACACCTGGTAGTTTGATTAATGGGACTACCAGCTCTCTGTAACCTAGAGGGAAACCAGTGGGTCCATCTCCTCTAGACCATGTTACTTGTAGGATGACAATGTCTGTATTTTTTTATTTTATTTTGAAGTCCAGGTTCCTGCTCTTTAGACCAAAGGCAGATGACCTCAGGCCTTGGATATTCCAGGATGAGATAGTGAAGGCTTTGTGTTCCATAGTGTCCAATGTTGTTGGCCGTGTGGTTTGGCTTATCTCTGCTCAGATAGACATGAGCCTGAAACTCATCTCTCCAGCGTTGCACTTCATAATTTGTTTCTTTATAGAATCATAGCCGCGTGATGGGTTCTAGAGGAGCTGCAGCACCCCTGATAAATGAAAATACATTTACCAAAGTTATAGAATAACTGCTGTCTGTTCAGAAATAAATGAAATAATTCAGAATAGCCTACTACAGCATGAAAATGCCCATAATTAAGCCACGGATGATTGCTAGTTAATTTTTTTAAATTGCGTAGCTGTAGATTTTATGTAGTCCAACAAGGAACGTGCGGCAAATCTGTCAGTGAACAGTACACAAACAGTCCTTTCGCAATATGTCAAATACAATCGCGGGAAAACAGGTTGGAAACCAAATGGCTCCTGCTGAAAAGAGAACTATAATCTGTAGGCTAACTAAATATTTTATAAACTTCCAAATATTGTTTTACAAAGTAAGACGAGCGCGAGATACGGCCTTTTGGCAGGAACGCATCGGCCATCACCAGCGAGTGAGCTGCGCTTCATTGGGTGAGCCAGTAAAACTGGAAGGCATGTTTAGTCCTATAATTTCCTCATATTGTAGCCTATAATGTGTCCACACGCCTAGGCTATTGATGAATTCAATGTCGTTTTTATTGATCTCAGATTCTCCGTTTGTCAGTGTCAAAGAAGCCTGTCATTTCGATCATTTGTGCGGTATTAAAAAATATTCTGCCAAATTCTCCAGTCACGTAAAATTATGTAGAATTGCATGAAATGCGGTTATAAAGGCCACATTTTTACCGGACCCTAAGCTACTAGCAGAGAACCTAGCTTTACCAAGGGGTGCATACTGCATTCCGAATTTGAAGGTACAAATGTTTTGTTGACTTTGAGCTCGCCACGAGGAGGCATTGAGGACGTTGTGTGGCAAGAGAACGTGTCTTCTGGCGCCCTCTGCTGACCACTACACTCAATGACATCTGGCTGGAGCCAACAACTGTTGACAGGACTCACAAGTTTGCTATTTTCCAAAGAAAGTAATGTTTACTTTTTTTCTGATAAGTCAGCTGTTCAGAGAAGAGTAAAAGCAAACATAGTGTAGTCGATATGGTTAAGTGTTAGGGACCCCACAAATGATGACTTTGTAATTTTATCCACATGCTACAGCTCATGAAACATGGGGGCCAACACTTCAGATGCGCCAGTTTCGGAGTCTAATTTAAATAAGGAAGAAATAATTATAATTGCTGCGCAAATGTTTTGCCTATGAATTAGGTAGGACATTGTGCACCAGAGGCAAAACATGGGTGAATTCTCAGCCAACAACAGAGCCACATTTTGTGACCAAACTATTACAAAGTGCATTGAAAGAATTGAAGGAATGTGTAACCTTTGTTCATATGAATATTATGAACATATCAACAAAGTATCACGCAGATGCAGAAATACAGACAGGCAGACTCACCACCAGAACATATTTGTAAGTCTAGTCCTGAGTGAGGTTTGAAGTGATAACTCCCAATCACCAGATAGTCATTGGAGTGCTATTAGACCACAGCTTCTGCAGCTAGCTAGGCTATACCACATCACATGGATTAGATTAACCTCCAGGTCAAATTACCTGCCTATAGGCCTTGATATTATACAGAGCTAGTTCCCCTTTATTTTGCTACTATAAACTGTGAAAAGATATGGCCTTTCTACAATGTCACTTAAAAGTAATGGCTATCTATGGACTAGTTCTAAATAGGAAAGTAGTCATATGTGAATTCATTGTGAGGGGAAGTCCATTAGTAATTATGTCATCACTGAGGTTGACTTTATTTGCATAGGACTTTCATGATGAGTGAAGGGATAGACTGGCACTAATGCCCTGCTGGACTGGTTTTACGGAATCCTAATTCCTAGCGTCCTCCTACCATAATTCAAATGTGCTTCACTATGATGCTACACACTAATTCTATATAGCCTATAGGCACAGACATCAGTTCAACGTTTTGATTTACATTTGGTTGAGTTGTCAATCAATGTGAAAACCCCCCCAAAATGAACCATGTCATTGGATTTAGGTTCAAAGTTGCAGAAATATGAAAAAATTCACTTACACTGACTTTTTTTATTCTGGGACATTGTTACATTGTGGGTTGCAACCAATGTGTACAAACCCTGGATTACAAACCCTGGATTACTGATGCTATGTATTGGCCATTGGTAGGTTTGAAGCCACTGGTCAGCCATATTTGCACTCCTTAATAGGAGCAGTCCTCCATAGGAATGAATGAAATTCTACAGTATTTAAATTATTTATTGGGGGGGGTAGTGGGGACAGTGACATTAGTCATCTCTAAAAATGATATTTTAAGGAAAATGTTTTTATATACAGTACCAGTCAACTTTGGACACACCTACTCATTCAAGGGATTTTCTTTATTTTTACTATTTTCTACATTGTAGAATAATAAGACATATGAAATAACACATCAATATGTAGTGACCCAAAAAGTGTTAAATTAAAATATATTTTTTGTGTTACTATTTCCTTTAGCAAATATTTCTTACTTTTTAATTAACTCTGCTTTGTTGGGAATGGGGTTTACGCCTGTCGTACTCGGTGATTTGATTTCAACACAGCGCCCCCTATAAGTAATCTAGTGTATATATGAATCATTGGAGGTAAACCGGGAAACGAGTATTCAGATGGCCGTTCGTTTCTGGCAAGGAAATGCAGTCTGTAAACCGCGCCCCTTTACTATATTTTTTTTTTTGTGTGTGTGGTTGTATTGCATTCCTGGAATAAAATGAATCCCGAAATGTGTACCACCGATGAATTTAGCTGGAATGTCTTATACAAGTCTTTATCATAATAGTTGACGAGTAAACATACATTGAAGGGATATGCAAAGAAAATTGACTTGGAAATGAAAGTACAGTACAAATCCCGCTTTGGACGAGGACAGTAGCCTGTTCGGGTAAGTTGCTTCTGCAGTCTACACGCTGCATTTTTTTCACTGTTGCAATATGTCCAAAAAAAGTGAACTAGGTTACTTATTGTAAACGTTAGATTGTCTCGGAGGTGCATACACTATCTCTTCCATTCCACTACTCATATGCTAGCTATCTGGACTACTTATTTGTCTAGAGAGCTAGTTCCTGTTGTGTCGTGTGGTGATGTTTGCGCCGTACAGTTCGCGCTCTTTTAGACTGACTGAGTCTGAGTGTGATGCACACTGTGGTATTTCACCCAATAGATATGGGAGTTGATCAAAATTGGATTTGTTTTCAATTTCTTTGTGGGTTTGTGTAATCTGAGGGAAATATGTGTCTCTATGGTCATACATTTGGCAGGAGGTTAGGAAGTGCAGCTCAGTTTCCACCTCATTCTGTGGGCAGTGTGCACATAACCAGTCTTCTCTTGAGAGCCAGGTCTGCCTACAGCGGCCTCAATAGCAAGACTATGCTCACTAAGTCTGTACATAATCAAAGCTTTCCTTAATTTTGGGTCAGTCACAGTGGTCAGGTATTCTGCCTCTGTGTACTCTCTGTTCAGGGCCAAATAGCATTCTAGTTTGCTCAGTTTTTTTTGTTAATTCTTTCCAATGTGTCAGTTAAATATATTTTTGTTTTCTCATGATTTGGTTGGATCTCTCTCTAATGAAACCAGTCTGTAGGAAATTGAGTTACAAAACCATGATGCATTGGCAAAAATCAACTATTATTCTGACACTTGGCTAAGTGTCTTATTGAATATTATTTTGTACATTTTCACCCTAAATAAAATGTTACTTTATTTTCAATTAACACAAAAAAAAATTGTGGTAGTTTGTCCATAAATCATAAAAAATTGTATACTAGTTGAATTTTACATTACCGTGACACTTTTTCAAGTTTCTGTAAAAACGTATTCACCCATGATGCATCATCCCCAGGAGTAGTCCTTAGATGAGCACAAGTTAAAGCTACAATATGTAACTTTTTGTGATTCCTGACCAAATTCACATAGAAATATAGGTCTTTCATTCCAGTTGAAAGCAAGTCTAAGTGGTAGATCTGTTCTATGTGTATTATTTCTATGTTTCCTTTTTGTGTTCAAACAGCTGAATAGACAATATTTTTGTTTATAGAAGGATATTTCAGTGGTTTAGATGGTACAATGATTCTCTACACAATGACTGCTTGTTTTGTCACAAACTAAAATTAGGTGAACTATTAGAATTTTAGCAACCAGGAAATGGTGTAGCGATTTCTGCATAGTGCATCTTTAAGTTAATTTATTCACTTAAATGCCATCAGCATGAGGTTCCTATTTTCAAACACCCCCTTAATGCCACTTGGCATTCTCAATACCAAAACGTCTAAAACGCTCAAATTGGGAAAATTTAATTTAAATAAAAAATTGTAATTTAATTTGAATAATTTTTATTTTTCAATGTTATATTTAACTCAAGCCTTTTCATAAGGGAGCAATGTAAAATATATATATTAGAAATGGATTTGTTTACTTTTTTGGACTATGAAACTGTTAATAATGATTTTGTGGTAAAATACATATCTGATTAAAAAAACAATTATGAAATAGATATGTACAGATCCTAATCTCAGTGATCCAAGAGAAAATCACGTGAAAAATGACATGAGAATGACCCATATAAGCTACAGATGAGAGACTGCATGCAAATTGTTTTCCCAAGCATAATGAACATTCGATTGTATGGTACTGTTGATCCCCCCCGCCTCTATGAAATAGACAAGAGGGGGAAACTGGTCGCAGCCTGTCAAAACACGTTTTGGAGGAGGACACCATGAACAACAAAAAGAGAAGGTCCATTGCAAAGACGGGTTGTGGCAAAAAGAGACGCACCATGGCAAAGGTCAGTCAATGGCTCTCTGTAAATCTAAGGTTAATGGAACATTTAATTTATTCTCTTAATTGTATGTGTATTGCTTATTTCCTGTATTTACAATGTAACTTTGTAACGCATTACTTAAGCCCATATTACCACTTATGTTGATGATTAAACATGTTATATCTGTCAATGAATTGCAGATTTCTCAACAAGTGTCATATAAACAATGATGTCGTCAGTCATCCATTTTCTAAAAGATTCAGTAGATTTGGCTAAAAAGCATAACTTCTTTCTAACAACTTTTCAAGCAATACCAATAACATTTGATGTAGTCTTATTCACGCTTATTGTTGCAGAAACCTGAGTGGAAGAAGAATCTTGGCACCAAGCCATGTATTGGAAAGATGTTTGGCAGGTCTTGTCCAACATCAGCATCCTGTCTCCAGTGTAGGGAGAGCCCTAAGAGTTCCCCCCTCATTGACACGCCTGGACAGATACCACAAGAACGCAACGACCCACCCTCAAGCAACAGGGAAAGGAGTAAGCCATTTCAAATGAAAACTTCTTAGGGATAGGCGTCCCTTCAACGGGACAGTTGTAAATCATGCAGCGCTTTGTCACGATTGCAAATTTTAGAGAAACAACAAATGTCGGTACATATAAGTGTCTTATATCGACTGAAAGCTTAAATTCTTGTTAATATAACTGCACTGTCCAATTTACAGTAGCTATTACTGTGGGAAAAAATGCCATGCTATTGTTTGAAAGCTCCTAAAAACAAAACACTTTTCACCGCGATAGGTTTGATAAATTCACCTCTGAAGATGAAATGTGTACTTATTCTGAAATCTTGCTCTGATTTATCATCCCAGAGATAACATGAAGTTTTGTTAGATAAAATCCTTTTTCATACCCTAAAAAGGTCCATATAGCATGCACAATCGATTTGGTATTTCCACTCGTTCAATTTTCAAAGAATCTGTGAAAATCTAACCCTAAACGTAGTTTAAACCGGTCAAATCACGTTCGTATGTATTCCTCAGATCCTAGAACGTAACCAGACTTCACTATATCATTAGGGGTGTAGTATATCCTATAGGACACCAAATTTGGTCAAAGAGCGAAGCCTTCATGGCACGCCGATGACGCGGGCGGTCTTCACTTGATCGACTCTAGCTTTGTCAAATAAGCGCAAATCGCGGTCAAACAAAGCTAGCTAGATAGCCAATGAGCTGGGCTTCACAGGAGTATCCAGAAACCCTGTATCTGTTGCAAAATGTAGCTGCTAACCTTTTGCGACAGCATACCTTTTCCTTTTGGACAAAAATTATAAGGATATTCAGAGTTATGAAGTTATGAAAACTGGTTGTTTTGCAAATGTTGAACTTATACTATGGCTACTAATACTGGAAAAGCTAAATCAAAGTCCAAGTATACAGATTTGACGATATTCTTGCAGAAAAATGTAATATGAATACAGATGTCTCCTTCACGATTCTCCCAAATGTACCTGGGTGACTTCACACTAAATGTCATGTAGTTCGCTCATACTTCAAGTTATCCGTCTGAAACTCACATACACTGCTGCCATCTTGTGGACACAATCGGAATTACAACCAGAGTGATGGCTAGAACTGGGACCTTTATTGCATTTCAAAGGTGGTGGTAGAAAAAAAAACGTTTTTTTTCCTTTGTATTTTCTTCTACCAGATCTAGTGTGTTATTCTCCTACATTCAATTCACATTTCCAAAAACTCCAGTGTTTCCTTTCAAATGGTACCAAGAATATGCATATCCTTGCTTCAGGGCCTGAGCTACAGGCAGTTAGATTTGGGTATGTCATTTTAGGTGAAAATTTTAACAAAGGGGGCTATCCCTAAGTCAGTTTTTGTAAGTGACAAGTATGTAGTATCCAACTCTCTTTCCTCTCTCTAGGTCTAGGAGATCAACCTACCACTGAGCAGACACAAGCTTCACTCCCATCCTCTTCCTTTTCATCGAACTGCCAGCCTCTCCATTCCTCTGTTTCACCACGGCAACCCCCCCTTCCACATCTTACTCATCCTCACCTTTCCTCTCTGTCATCCTCTGTTTCACCACACGTCCCCCTCCCCCATCCTCTTTCACTGGGCCCTCCTCTCCTGTCATCCATTCCACCAGTCTCCTCCTCCCCATCCCTCATGTTACCAGCACATGCTTTTGGACATTCCTACACAGCCCAGTCTGGAGGCACTAACGTTGCACCACACCTCAACAACAACTATATTTTGGGCTCTGTTAATATTAACGTGTCATCTCAGCAGAGCAGTAAGTGTATCTGTTATGATTCTAATTAGCATCTGAATACATTTAAAACAGTAACTTCATGACATTTTATAATTGCTCATTGATAACATTAGTTTCATTAGGTAGACCTTGTGCTTTGCTTATTTTTTTCTTCATATGGAATGTGCCACTCAAATTCCAAATGATTTGTATCCTAAGCAATGTTTATGTTTTGTATATTCCAGGGGACTTGTCAGTGGCTCCACAAAGCAGTGATCAAGGGTAAGACATACATTTTTCGAACACTTTATAGATTAGTGTATTATGTAAATGATTAGTGTACTTGTAGTGGTAGTAGGTTTTTACAGTATCCTTAACTGGATCAAATGGACTCAGCATTTATCCTCAACATTTCATTTTAGCACCATAAACTGATTGTGTGTTTCCGTCCTGTTTCTACAGTAAGTGAAGGGTGGCCTGACACCCTGTACCTGGTGCACATCCAAGTTACAGCAAAGCAGGCACATAGAAGACTTCCTACTGCTAAGTAGATATCATGTGGTGATTTGGCAATGTGATTATTTCATTTGTGTGCTTTTCAACTGGTGGTCATCACATACAGTACCTTTTTTTTAACCTGTGTGTTTTGTGTCCTTGTAACTTTGTCCTTGCAGAGAATGCTCTCCTACAGAGAATCAAAGAGAAGCATAAATCCAGACTGAAAAGCCGCTATAAACACCTGTTTGAAGGCAACGGCAGAAATAAAACTCTTCTCAACAATATTTACACAAAACTCTACATCACAGCAGGAGAGACCGAAGGGCTCTGTAACAAACATGAGGTGTTGCAGATTGAGACAGCATCCAGAACATGCACATCAGAAGACACTCCTGTCAACTGCAACAACATCTTTAAACCTTTACCTGGAGAGGACAGAATAATCACAACTGTGATGACCAAGGGCATTGCTGGGATCGGGAAAACAGTCACTGTCCAAAAGTTCATCCTTGACTGGGCAGAAGGAAAAGCCAATCCGCATCTGGATTTTATATTTCTGCTTCCATTCCGGGAATTGAATTTGGTCGAAAAACAGTTCAGTCTTCATGGCCTTCTGTGTAGCTTCCACGAGGAACTTAGAGAAATAGAGGATGCAAAGAAAATTGCAGTTTGTCAAGTTCTGTTTATCTTCGATGGTCTGGATGAAAGCCAACTTCCACTGGATTTCAACCGAAACAAGATATTGTTTGACATGGCAGAAGAAGCGCCCATTGATGTGCTATTGACAAATCTCATTAAGGGGAATCTGCTACCCAGTGCTTGCCTCTGGATAACCTCCCGACCAGCAGCAGCCAATCAGATCCCCAGGAAGAACATAACACAGATGACAGAAGTGCGTGGGTTCAATGACTCACAGAAGGAAGAGTACTTCAGGAAGAGATTCTGTTCGGATGCAAACCTGGCCAATCGAATCATCTCCCACATAAAGACAAAAAGGAGCCTCAACATCATGTGCCAGATTCCAGTCTTCTGCTGGATCACTGCTATGGTTCTAGGGGAGATGTTGACAAATGACTGCAAAGAAATCCCTAAAACCCTTTCTGAGATGTACACACACTTCGTGCTCATTCAGACAAACCTGAAAAACCAGAAGTATCATAACAGCAATGAGACAGATGCGCGGAGGATCAAAGAATCAGATAAAGAGATCATTCTAAAGCTGGCCAAGCTAGCTTTTGAACACCTGAATAAAAGCAATCTCATATTTTATGAGAAGGATCTGATAGTGTGGCCTTGACATCAATGTAGCTTCAGTGCAATCTGGATTGTGCACAGAAATCTTTAAACAAGAAGATGGGCTCTACTGCGAGAAAGTCTACTGCTTTGTGCATTTCACCATCCAGGAGTACTTTGCCGCTCTGTATTTACTCTACTGCTACACAACCGATAACCTTTGTGTGTTGGAGTCTTTCCTCCATAAGAGGTTTGTTGAGGAGGACCTGGAAGAAGGTTCTGCGGCTTTGTTGGGCGATAACGGAGACCATTCAGATGCTTCGCAGAGTGATGAGTCTGGAGAAAGTCTAGAGTCCACTATTGAAGACAACTCAACTCTGGAGGAAGAGCCTGAGGAACACTCAGTCATTCAATGATGATGAGGCTGAAGAAGTGTCTGGCTCTGAGTCTTCAGAGCTGGTTCTACATGAAAAACCATCCTTTCATGTGTTACTGAAGAGTGCATTGCGCAATGCCTTGCAGAGTGTGAATGGACATCTGGACCTTATGCTCCGCTTCCTTCTTGGCCTTTCACTGGACTCCAATCAGAGACTCCTACAAGACCTACTGTCAGAGACGGAGAGCTATGCAGATAGTGTTGAAGAAACAAAGTTTTACATAAAGGAACAGCTGAGGTTGCACAACTCCCCTGAGAGATCCATTAACCTTGTATACTGTTTGGCTGAAATAAATGACAATACACTTACTGAAGAGGTTGAAGCGTACCTGAGGTCAGGAAATCGTGGAGGAACAAAGCTCTCACCTGCTAAATGCACAACTCTGGCTACTGTGCTGATGTCAAGGGAGATTCTGGATGAGCTTGACCTAAAGAAGTTCAACACTTGTGAGGAGGGACGAAAGAGGCTGATTCCACTTATCAAGTACTGCAGAAACGCTTTGTGAGTGTTAAGCTAATTATGCACATAGTGTATTCAGACCCCTTGTCTTTTTCCACATTTTGTTACGTTACAGCCTTTATTCTAAAATGTATTGAATTGTTTTTTGCCCTCAATCTACACACAATACCCCACAACTGCAATGCAAAAACTGGTTTTTAGAAATGTTTGCAAATGTATTAAAAATAAACTTAGCACATTTACATAATTATTCAGACCCTTTACTCAGTACTTTGAAGCACCTCGAGTCTTCTAGGGTATGACGCTACAAGCTTGGTACACCTCTATTTGGGGAGTTTCATTCTTCTCTGCACATTCTCTCAAGCTCTGTCAGGTTCGATGGGGAGTGTCGCCACACAACTATTTTCAGGTCTCCAGAGATGTTTGATCGGATTCAAGTCCGGGCTCTGGCTGGGCCACTCTAGGACATTCAGAGACTTGTCCCGAAGCCACTCCTGCGTTGTCTTGGCTGTGTGCTTAGGGTCGTTGTCCTGTTAGACTGGGGGCAAAGGTTCACCTTCCGAGGTCCTGAGCGCCCTGGAGCAGGTTTTCATCAAGGATCTCTGTGTACTTTGCGCCGTTCATCTTTCTCTCGATCCTGACTAATCTCCCAGTCCTCGCCTCTGAAAAAAATCCCCACAGTTTGATGCTGCCACCACCATGCTTCACCACCATGGTGCAAGGTTTCCTCCAGACGTTACGCTTGGCATTCAGGCCAAAGAGTTCAATCATGGTTTCATCAGACCAGAGAATCTTGTTTCTCATGGTCTGAGTCCTTTAATTGCCTTTTGGCAAACTCCAAGTGGCTGTCATGTGCCTTTTACTAAGGAGTGGCTTCTGTCTGGCCACTCTACCATAAAGTCCTGATTGGTGGAGTGCTGCAAAGATGGTTGTCCTTCTGGAAGGTTCTCCCATCTCCACAGAGGAACTCTGGCGCTCTGTCAGAATGACCATCGGGTTCTTGGTCACCTCCCTGACCAAGGCCCTTATCCCCTGTTTGTCCGCGTGGCCAGCTCTAGGAAGAGTCATGGTGGTTCTAAACTTCTTCCATTTAAGAATGATGGAGGCCACTGTTCTTGGGGACCTTCAATGCTACAGAAATGTTTTGGTACCCTTCCCCAGATCTGTGCCTTGACACAATCCTGTCCCTGAGCTCTACGGACAATTCCTTCGACCTCAGCTTGGTTTTTGCTCTGACATGCACTGTCAACTGTGTGACCTTATATAGACAGGTGTTTGCCTTTCCAAATCATGTCCAATCAATTGAATTTATGACAGGTGGACTCCAATCAAGTTGTAGAAACATCTTGAGGATGATCAATGGAAACAGGATGCACCTGAGCTCAATTTCAAATCTCATAGCGAATGGTCTGAATACTTATGTAAATAAAGGTATTTCTGTTTTTTATTTTTAATACATTTGCAAAAAATTCTAAACCTGTTTTCGCCTTGTCATTATGGGGTGTTGTGTGTAGATTGATGAGGAAAAAATGTATTTAATCCATTTAAAAATAAGGCTGTAATGCAACAAAATGTGGAAAAAGGGAAGGGGTCTTAATACTTTCTGAATGCACTGTACCTACACATTTGTAGAGGTTAGTTTAAATGTATTTACTCTGTCGTTGTAGACTTGCTGGCTGTAACCTCAGAGAGGTCTTGGGGAGTAGTGGCCTCAGCTATAAAGTCAACAAACTTACTGCGAAAGCTGGACCTGAGTTACAATGACTTGCAACACTCCCATATGGATCTGCTCTGTGATGGGTTGTGTAGTCAACGCTGTAAACTGAAGATCTTGAGGTGAGTAAATGTTGTTTGTTCGTTCCACATTTAGGTGTAATTACAGTGTGTGTAGACTATTACCTTAGGCAGCGTGTGAGTTACAAGTTTGGGTAAGCCAATATTCATCACATTTGCAGACTTAAGATGGCCCACTATTCCTTTTGTTAATATATTTTAGAAGCATACAAATGACAACATCAACTACTTCACACCTGCCCAGATCCATTAGCACACACCTCTATATCCAGTGCCCTCATCACTTTGTTTCTCTCAGTAGCCCACGCACTTCCAATTTTTAGATAATAAAGCATTTTACCTGTTCGTTAACGACTTAGAATTGGTTGATTTCCAGTTAAGTATACTTTTTTTTTTAAAGATGATTGATGAGAAGTATCGTCCAACCCATTGGTTCTCACTGCACCCTCGGGAAAATGTTGCCCTTTTACACTGAACAAAAATATAAACGCAGCATGGTCCTGTAGTTTCATGAGCTGAAATAAAAGATCCCCGAAATGTTCCATACGCACAAAAAGCTTATTTCTCTCATTCTGTGCACAAATTTGTTTACCGGTACATTCCTTTTAGTGAGCATTTCTCCTTTGCCAAGATAATCCATCCACCTGACAGGTGTGGCATATCAAGAAGCTGATTAAACAGCATGATCATTATACAGGTGCACCTTGTGCTGGGGACAAGTCAACTTTTTTGTAACACAACACAATGCCACAGATGTCTCAAGTTGAGGGAGTGTGCAATTGACATGCTGACTGCAGGAATGTCCACCAGAGCGATTGCCAGAGAATTGATTGTTCATTTCTCTACCAAAAGCCACCTCCAATGTCGTTTTAGATCATTTGGCAGTACTTCCAACCGGCCTCACAACCACAGACCATGTGAAACCACTCCAGATCAGGACCTTCACATCCGGCCTCTTCACCTGCGGGATCGTCTGAGACCAGCCACCCGGACAGCTGATGAAACTGTGGGTTTGCACAACCAAATAATTTCTGCAGAAACCGTCTAAGGGAAGCTCATCTGCGTGCTCGTTGTCATCACCAGGGTCTTGACCTGACTGCAGGTTTGGCGTTGTAACCAACTTCAGTAGGCAAATGCTCACCTTCGTTGGCCACTGGCATGCTGGATAAGTGTGCTCTTCACAGATAAATCCTGGCTTCAACTGTACCGGGCAGATGGCAGACAGCGTGTATTGCGTCATGTGGGCGAGCAGTTTACTGATGTTGACGTTGTGAACAGAGTGCCCCATGATGGCGGTGGGGTTATGGTATGGGCAGGCATAACCTACGGACAACAAACACAATTGCATTTTATTGATGGCAATTTGAATGCACACAGATACTGTGAAGCGAACCTGAGGCCCATTGTCGTGCCATTCATCTACCGCCATCACCGGGGATATTTATGATTATTTTTTAATTTAACAAGGCAAGTCAGGAAAGAACAAATTCTTATTTACAATGATGGCCTACCAAAAAGCATCCTGTGGGAACGGGGGATAAAAATAATATATACAGTTGAAGTCGGAAGTTTACATACACTTAGGTTGTAGTCATTAAAACAACATTTTCAATCACTCCACAAATTTCTTGTTAACAAACTATAGTTTTGGCAAGTCGGTTAGGACATCTACTTTGTGAATGACACAAGTCATTTTTCCAACAACTGTTTATAGACAGATTATTTCACTGTATCTCAATTCCAGTGGGTCAGAAGTTTACATACACTAAGTTGACTGTGCCTTTAAACTGCTTGGAAAATTCCAGAAAATGAGGTCATGGCTTTAGAAGCTTCTAATAGGCTAATTGACATAATTTGAGTCAATTGGAGGTGTACCTGTGGATGTACTTCAAGGCCTACCTTCAAACTCAGTGCCTCTTTGCTTGACATCATGGGAAAATCAAAAGAAATCAGCCAAGACCGCAGGGAAAAAAAATGGTAGATCTCCACAAGTCTGGTTCATCCTTGGGAGCAATTTCCAAATGCCTGAAGGTACCACGTTCATCTGTATAAACAATAGTACGCAAGTATAAACACCATGGGACCACGCAGCCGTCATACCGCTCAGGAAGGAGACTCGTTCTGTCTCCTAGAGATGAACGTACTTTGGTGTGACAAGTGCAAATCAATCCCAGAACAGCAAACGACCTTGTGAAGATGCTGGAGGAAATAGGTACAAAAGTATCTATATCCACAGTAAAACGAGTCCTGTAGCGACAACCTGAAAGGCCGCTCAGCAAGGAAGAAGCCACTGCTCCAAAACCGCCATTAAAAAAAAGCCAGACTACGGTTTGCAACTGCAATTCTGCAACTGCAAAGATCATACTTTTTGGAGAAATGTCCTCTGGTCTGATGAAACAAAAATAGAACTGTTTGGCCATAATGACCATCGTTATGTTTGGAGGAAAAAGGGGGAGGCTTGCAAGCCAAAGAACACCATCTCAACCGTGAAGCACAGGGTGGCAGCATCATGTTGTGGGGGTGCTTTGCTGCAGGAGGGACTGGTGCACTTCACAAAATAGATGGCATCATGAGGGTGGAAAATTATGTGGATATATTGAAGCAACATCTCAAGACATCAGTCAGGAAGTTAAAGCTTGGTCGCAAATGGGTCTTCCAAATGGACAATGACCCCAAGCATACTTCCAAAGTTGTGGCAAAATGGCTTAAGGACAACGAAGTCAAGGTATTGGAGTGGCCATCACAAAGCCCTGATCTCAATCCTATAGAAATTGTGGGCAGAACTGAAAAAACGTGTGTCCGAGCAAAGAGGCCTACAAACCTGACTCAGTTACACCAGCTCTGTCAGGAAGAATTGGCCAAAATTCACCCAACTTATTGTGGGAAGCTTGTGGAAGGCTACCCAAAATGTTTGACCCAAGTTAAACAATTTAAAGGTAATGCTACCAAATACGAATTAAGTGTATGTAAACTTTTGACCCACTGGGAATGTGATGAAATAAATAAAAGCTGAAATAAATAATTCTCTCTATTCTGACATTTCACATTCTTAAAATAAAGTGGTGATCCTAACTGACTTAAGACAGGGAATTCTTACTAGGATTAAATGTCAGAAATTGTGAAACTGAGTTTAAATGTATTTGTTTTTCTAAGGTTTATGTAAACTTCCAACTTCAACTGTGTGTGTGTGTATACAGTGGGGCAAAAAAGTATTTAGTCAGCCACCAATTGTGCAAGTTCTCCCACTTAAGATGAGAGGCCTGTAATTTTCATCATAGGTACACTTCAACTATGACAGACAAAATGAGGGGAAAAAATCCAGAAAATCACATTGTAGGATTTTTAATTAATTTATTTGCAAATTATGGTGGAAAATAAGTATTTGGTCACCTACAAACAAGCAAGATTTCTGGTTCTCACAGACCTGTAACTTCTTCTTTAAGAGGCTCCTCTGTCCTCCACTCGTTACCTGTAATGGCACCTGTTTGAACTTGTTATCAGTATAAAAGACACCTGTCCACAACCTCAAACAGTCACACTCCAAACTCCACTATGGCCAAGACCAAAGAGCTGTCAAAGGACACCAGAAACAAAATTGTAGACCTGCACCAGGCTGGGAAGGCTGAATCTGCAATAGGTAAGCAGCTTGGTTTGAAGAAATCAACTGTGGGAGCAATTATTAGGAAATGGAAGACATACAAGACCACTGATAATCTCCCTCGATCTGGGGCTCCACGCAAGATCTCACCCCGTGGGGTCAAAATGATCACAAGAACGGTGAGCAAAAATCCCAGAACCACACGGGGGGACCTAGTGAATGACCTGCAGAGAGCTGGGACCAAAGTAACAAAGCCTACCATCAGTAACACACTACGCCGCCAGGGACTCAAATCCTGCAGTGCCAGACGTGTCCCCCTGCTTAAGCCAGTACATGTCCAGGCCCGTCTGAAGTTTGCTAGAGAGCATTTGGATGATCCAGAAGAAGATTGGGAGAATGTCATATGGTCAGATGAAACCAAAATAGAACTTTTTGGTAAACTCAACTCGTCGTGTTTGGAGGACAAAGAATGCTGAGTTGCATCCAAAGAACACCATACCTACTGTGAAGCATGGGGGTGGAAACAACACGTTTTTCTGCAAAGGGACCAGGACGACTGATCCGTGTAAAGGACAGAATGAATGGGGCCATGTATCGTGAGATTTTGAGTGAAAACCTCCTTCCATCAGCAAGGGCATTGAAGATGAAACGTGGCTGGGTCTTTCAGCATGACAATGATCCCAAACACACTGTCCGGGCAACGAAGGAGTGGCTTCGTAAGAAGCATTTCAAGGTCATGGAGTGGCCTAGCCAGTCTCCAGATCTCAACCCCATAGAAAATCTTTGGAGGGAGTTGAAAGTCCGTGTTGCCCAGCAACAGCCCCAAAACATCACTGCTCTAGAGGAGATCTGCATGGAGGAATGGGCCAAAATACCAGCAACAGTGTGTGAAAACCTTGTGAAGACTTACAGAAAACGTTTGACCTCTGTCATTGCCAACAAAGGGTGTATAACAAAGTAGAGAAACTTTTGTTATTGACCAAATACTTATTTTCCACCATAATTTGCAAATAAATTCATTAAAAATCCTACAATGTGATTTTCTGGATTTTTTTTCTAATTTTGTCTGTCATAGTTGAAGTGTACCTATGATGAAAATTACAGACCTCTCTCGTCTTTAAGTGGGAGAACTTGCACAATTGGTGGCTGACTAAATACTTTTTTGCCCCACTGTATATAATATAGGACAAAACACACATGACAAGAGAGACAACACTACATAAAGCGAGACCTAAGACAACATAGCAAGGCAGCAACACATAACAGCATGGTAGCAGCACAAAACATGGTACAGACAACAGCACAAATGGCAAGAAGGTAGAGGCAACAATACATCACGCAAAGCAGCCACAACTGTCAGTAAAGTAAGCGTGTCCTTGATTGAGTCTTTGAATGAAGAGGTTGCGAAAACTGTCCAGTTCAAGTGTTTGTTTCAGCTCGGGATATGGCGATGCTCTCCGCTGGTGCCAATAAGATAGGCTATACTGTTCTATCAATTAAGTGGAGCATTTTTATAACTAAAGTATTTTCATTGTCTTCTCTTTACAGCAAAAGTTTGGAAAGCAAATATGTTTTCCCGCAATTGTCTTTTAAAATATTGCAATAGGGGTGGCAGGTAGCCTAGTGGTTAGAGGAGGCAGGTAGCCTAGTGGTTAGAGGAGGCAGGTAGCCTAGTGGTTAGAGGAGGCAGGTAGCCTAGTGGTTAGAGGAGGCAGGTAGCCTAGTGGTTAGAGGAGGCAGGTAGCCTAGTGGTTAGAGGAGGCAGGTAGCCTAGTGGTTAGAGGAGGCAGGTAGCCTAGTGGTTAGAGGAGGCAGGGAGCCTAGTGGTTAGAGGAGGCAGGGAGCCTAGTGGTTAGAGGAGGCAGGTAGCCTAGTGGTTAGAGGAGGCAGGTAGCCTAGTGGTTAGAGGAGGCAGGTAGCCTAGTGGTTAGAGGAGGCAGGTAGCCTAGTGGTTAGAGCGTTAGACTAGTAACCGAAAGGTTGCTAGATCGAATCCCCGACTTGACAAGGTAAAGAATCTGTCGTTCTGCACTGAACAAGGCAGTTATCCCACTGTTCCTAGGCGATCATTGTAAATAAGAATTTGTTCTTAACTGACTTGACTAGTTAAATAAAAGTATGGCTAGCTGGGCCTCCACTTTTCATTGACAGTCGCAACTCAACTCTATTTGGTATTTTCAGCATGCACTGCCCAAATTCGCCCTTCTGATTTGTAGGCAATGTGATTTAAAACAATCCACAGTGTATTTTTTTCCCCAAAAACTAATGATCCTCTGTGGCCAAATCATGCTTTCTGGTGTAGTAGCCTATTTTGAAAGATTTTTTTATTTCTGTATAGACAGGAGTAGGCTATGACTATAACCCATAATTCTGTATATTTTTTCCCTAAGGCTAAATCAATGCAATCTAACAATGGAATGTTGTTCAGCTTTGGAGTCTGCTCTTGGCTCAACCTCATCACACTTGAAAGAGCTGGACCTGGGTGGCAATGATTTACAAGATTCAGGTGTGAAACTGCTCTCTGCTGGACTACAGAAATTGGAGACTTTGAGGTATGTGCATTTTTTTTTCAGAAAGAAGCGTGTTCAGTAGTAAAGAAAAGGTAGAGACCTCGACCTCTTATGGAATGATTGACTAAAGCATGAAACACACCGTGCTCTCACTGCCGATAGGTACTTATCACAGTGGGAGGCCGTTCCTTTTCTCTTGCTAGAACAAAAGCGGTAACTGCAGCATGCCGACCTGGTAGCGATGAACCTACCATTCTACTTGTAGAATCGCAATGTTCGTCAGTGGCCAACAACGTGACTGAGCCAATCAGAGAGCATGAACCCCCACGCGGGGGAGCCAACAAACGGGAAAGAAATAGGTAATTTTCTCGTGGAGGAGGTCAAAGAGAGTGAGGGAGTTTTTAAAGTTTTTTAAATATATTTATTTGTAATAATGACAATTACAACAATACTGAATGAACACTTTTGTATTTTAACTAATATAATACATAAAATCAATTTAGTCTCAAATAAATAATGAAACATGTTAAATTTGGTTTAAATAATGCAAAAACAGTGTTGGAGAAGAAAGTAAAAGTGCAATTTGTGCCATGTAAAAAAGCTGATTAAGTTCCTTGCTCAGAACATATGAAAGCTGGTGGTTCCTTTTAACATGAGTCTCAATATTCCCAGTTAATTCGTTTGAGGTTGTAGTTACGATAGGAATTATGACGCGTCGACTATTTCTCTCTCCCATTTGTATTTCATATACCTTTAACTATTGGATGTTCTTATAGGCACTTTAGTATTGCCAGCCTAATGTCGGGAGTCGATAGGCGTGAAGTCATAAACAGCACTGTGCTTCAAGCATTGCTAAGAGCTGCTGGCAAACGCCGTAAAGTGCTGTTTGAATTAATGTTTACGAGCCTGCTGCTGCCTACCACCGCTCAGTCAGACTGCTATATCAAATCATAGACATAATTATAATATAATAAACAGAGAAATATGAGCCTTTGGTCATTAATATGGTCAAATCCGGAAACTATCATTTCGAAAACAAAACGTTTATTCTTTCAGTGAAATACGGAACCGTTCCGTATTTCATCAAACGGGTGGCAACCCTAAATCTAAATATTGTTGTTACATTGCACAACCTTCAATGTCATGTCATAATTATGTAAAATTCAGGCAAATTTAATTAGTCTTTGTTAGGAAGAAATGGTCTTCACACAGTTCGCAAAGAGCCAGGTGGCCCAAACTGCTGCATATACCCTGACTCTGCTTGCACTGAACACAATAGAAGTGACACAATTTTCCTATTTTGCCTGCTAACATGAATTTCTTAAATATGCAGGTTTAAAAATATATACTTCTGTGTATTGATTTTAAGAAAGGCATTGATGTTTATGGTTAGGGACAGGGTGCTTTTTTTCACTAATGTGCTTTTGTTAAATCACCCGTTTGGCGAAATTGAAGTAGGCTGTGATTCGATGATAAATTAACATGCAACGCAGGATTGCAAGGATTATGTGAAAATAGTTTTTTATAAGTTTAATGCTAGCTAGCAACTTACCTTGGCTGCTTTGCTGCACTCGCGTAACAGGTAAACAGACTGCCATGCAGTCTCCTCGTGGATTGCAATGTAATTGGACATAATCAGCGTCCAATAATGCCGATTACCGATTGTTATAAAAAAATTGAAATCAGCCCTAATTAATCGGTCGACCTCTAGTCCATGTCCCTACAAATTGAGGCGAAAAGGCCTTGTGGGCGTGTTTTGTGGTCATTTGGCTAGACATTTTTGCTAGACCTGTCAACTCTACCTTCCCTTCACATTTGTCACTGTCAATCGTGAATGATAATTCTTCAAGTTTTACTGATAATGTCCATGCAGCATCTGCATACCAACCATTTGACTTCAATCAGTTTATGGGGGTATGCATTTAGATTTTCTTGAGTTATACAGTGTTTTCGATGTTCAGTAACCACATTTTTTAGCAGATGGTGTTTACAAACCATAGCATAGTTTACCTGAGTATTTTGCATAGTGGCGCACAATGTTGAGTTTCGGCCACATGGGAGAAAAATGTGTTTGTCTTACAGTAGCATACAGTAATACTATTATATTCTGTTATGATTATGCGATCTTGCAGACATTGATTCAGCTTTGATCTAACCATTCACCAGAGTAGTAGAGCAGAGAATGTGCGTAAAGTAGAGCATAAACAGAAGCTCCGAATGTGATACGCACGTTTCGGGATCATTAGCCTGGAGAAAAAAATGCCTTAACACCTGAAATGACAGGCTGCCTGTCAACAATAATTGGGCAAAAGATCAGAATTGGGCTGCCTGTGTAAACCCAGCCTTAGTACTGGATCTTACCTTATCAACCACGCCAACGAGACCCAATCATAATACAGGAAGTTGCACACACAACATTCGGACAGGCTAGTCACAACAAAGGCTGATTTTTACACCATCAGACAGTGTTCTACAAAGTACGTTTTGCACTCGTAGATTTCTATTCCTCTGCTACTACTATGTAACTGGCATTTGGTGCTTGTTGCAGGTAGAAATTTTTACAGGTTTAACCTTTTAACTACACCTTAAACAATCTCAAATATTGTGGCATTTAATATTTTCAAGATTTCTCTGAACTCTTCCTGCAGGATCTCATCCTGTGGCATCACAGAGGAAGGCTGTGCTTCTTTGGCTTCAGCTCTACGTTCATACCCCTCATACCTGAGAACGCTAGTACTCTGTGACAACCTGCACAATTCAGGAGTGAAGCTGCTCTCTGCTGGACTGGGGAATAAACATTGTGAACTGGAGACACTGAGGTAGTTATGAATTTCACTTAATAGATTATGAAATTGTCATTCACAGCCCATTTCATTAATTAACCATTTACATATGTGAAATGAGTAGGTAGAAGTCTGCTTTTAAAATAGTGATGTCTTCCTTTTGCAGGCTTTCTGGCTGTCTTGTCTCAATGGAAGGATGTGCTTCTCTGGCTGCAGCTCTGAGATCAAACCCCTCACACCTGCGAGAGCTGGATCTGAGCTACAATCACCCAGGAGACGGAGTGAGACTGCTCTCTGATGTACTGGGCGATCCACTCTTCATACTAAAGTAAATCAAGTAACTTGAAAGTGCTCCTTAGTCCAAAACTAGGCGTAATCTGTGTCTGAGAAACCATTTAGTGCTGGTTTCACTGAGTTACAACCAAAGTCTTGTTTCTGTCACTAAATCACTGTTCCTCTGCTTCCCTTAGTGTGGAACACAATGAAGAGTGCTACTTAAAACCAGGCCTGAAGAAGTGTGTTTTTCATCATTAACTTCTCTAGTCTCCTAAATGCATAAATTAATCTTGGCATGTGTACCGATTCCTAACCTCTCTTTATTGCAGATGCCTGTGCGCTCACACTGGACCCTAACACAGCACACAAAAAGCTCTCTCTGTCTAACAACGGAAGAACTGTGACATGGGAGGATGATGATCATCTATGTTTGCCTCACACAGAGAGATTTAATGACTGTCCTCAGGTGCTGTGTAGAGAGGGTCTGACTGGGTGCTGTTACTGGGAGGCAGAGTGTAGTGGGAAAGGGTTTCATGTAGGTGTGGCATATAAACACATGAGCAGGGTTGGAAAAGGGCATAACTGTTTGCTTGGTTACAATGACAAATCCTGGAGCCTAAGACTCCTTAAACATGGTTTCCTCAAACTCTCTGTCTGGCACAAATGAGCAGACGGTCATACCTACCCCCTCTTCCAGCACTGACAGAGTTGGGGTGTATCTGAACTCCTCACAAGGCATTCTGTCCTTCTACCTAGTCTACTCTGACCCACCTCCACACATTCCAGTCCACCTTCACTGAACCACTTTATCCAGCATTTTCAGTCAATGACTATTCATCAGTGTCCCTGTGTTAGGTCTTAAATTGGCCTAGAGAAAAGGAGGATTATGTTGAATGTTTACTAATAAACTATCATGGACTCAGAAGGACAGCAGAGGTGGAGTCTAAACCATATCCAGTTGACCAATACATGGAAATACTCCATTCATATTATCCATAATTGTTTAAACTCTTTCCCCCCAGTACATTGCAAAATTACAAACATTTCGAAAGAACCTGGATTCCCGATCTGAGGTCCTACTGTATATAAACTGCATACTTATTCAATATAGGGGTTGAAAGTTTGACCTATTCTGTATGATATGTTGCGTTCAGATACAAGGGGAGCTTCTCCTTAGCTTTTTTTCTGTACATTGTTCTCAAGGTTCGGGGTGTTTTTATTTTTGAATAATAATGGGTACATTATCAAACTATTACATGTACAATATGTATGATTGTGGTCTTATGTGTATTATAAGAAATGTTTCTTTATATGAAGGATTTCTTAAGCTCCTAACCCCAACATGTTTTATACTTTCATCCCACCAATCCATCCACACTCTCTACCCTGAAGGGTGGACCATTAGGAATACACACTCGCCCTCAGGGCAGGAGGGAGAAGAGTCAGTCAGGCTGTGCTCATAAGATCTTTTCAGAGCTGATCTGACTGGTCAAAAGACCAATTTAGTGAGAGAAAAAAATATCAGAATTAGGCTACCTGTCTGAATGCTGCCTAAGATGTACACTAAACATCACAGAGATAGATAAGCTGACATATGAAGTCAGCCATGCTTGACTTGAACCGCACCATCTGTCTCCCTCCAACTTTTAATGAGACACCCGGAAGAGAGGGGAGATTAGAGAAGGTGCTGGATCCATTCAAACAGACATCTTGTTAGACTACAGCGCTTCTCCAAGGTAATGGTCTACTGGGTATTTTTGCCACCTAGTGGATAGAGGAAGGAAGCCAACCTATCCCCATAACACCCTTTGAGGGTAGGACGATACACAGACAAGAGAAAAAGAAATCCCTGGCCTTTTGTATCTGTTTAATTTCTTTGTTGGCAATCGTGCTCAAGCAGAGAACCTAGCTTTACCTAGGGGTGCACACACTGCATCCCAAATTTGAAGGTACAATTTTTGCAGACTGAGCCTTCAGGATGTTGAGAGGTAAAAACATATCTTCTGGCACCCTCTGCTGACCACTACACTATGACATCTGGCTGGTGCCAACAACTCAAAGACAGGACTCACTAATTTAAAGTAATGTTTACTTTTTTGCTGATAAATCAGATGTTCAGAGTAAAAGCAGCCATGTTGTGGTATTGTCAGTGCTATTTGGGATCCTTGACGTCCCTACCCTAAACCCTAACAATAATCCTTACCTAAACCATCTGAAATGTCCACTTAAATGAGGTTGGGATGTCACAAGGATCCCAGATAGCATGTGGGTACTACAACAGTCCATGCTAATGATGTAGCCTCCTTTATGCAGATCTACATGTTTTATAGAGTATTATGGTCTCATTAAAACAAGGAAAAGATAATTATATAAGAATTACATTATCATTGTTTATGAACATATCAAAGTATCACACCGATGCAGAAACAAAGACAGGCACTCACCACCAGATCAGATTGATAGGCCCATTACTGAGAGGTTTGAAGTGATAACTCCATCACCAGACAGATAGTCATTGGAGTGCTATTAGACCACAGCTTCTGCAGCTAGCTAGGCTATACCACATCACATGGATTAGATTAACCTCCAGGTCAAATTACCTGCCTAAAGACTTCGATATTATACAGATATAGTAGTTTCTCATTAATTTGTGCTCAAAACTGAAAAGATATTGCCTTTTAATACTGAACAAAAATAAACAATTTGTACCATGCTGAAATAAGATTCCAGAAACTTTCATACGCACAAAAAGCTAATTTCTCTCAAACTTCGTACACAAATTTGTTTACAACCCTGTTAGTGAGCATTTCTCCTTTGCCATGGTAATTCTTTCACCATATCAATAAGCTGATTACACAGGTGTATCTTGTGCTGGGGACAATAAAAGGCCACTCTTAAATGTGTATTTTTGTCACACAACACAATGCCAGATTTGTCAAGTTTCGAGGGAGCGTGCAATTGGCATGCTGACTGCCGGAATGTCGAACAGAGCTGTTGCCAGAGAATTTAATGTTAATTTCTCTACCATAAGCCCCCTTCAACATCGTTTTAGAGAATTTGGCAGTACATCTAACCGGCCTCACAACCACAGACAACATATAACCACGCAAACCCAGGACCTCCACATCTGGCTTCTTCACCTGCGGGACCATCTGAAGGGGTGCTCAGGAGTATTTCTGTCTGTAAGAAAGCCCTTTTGTGGGGGAAAAAAATCTTGATTGGCTGGGCCTGGCTTCCCAGTGGGTGGACCTACAGTTGAAGTCGGAAGTTTACATACACCTTAGCCAAATACATTTAAACTCAGTTTTTCACAATTCCTGACATTTAATCCTAGTAAAAATTCCGTTTTAGGATCACCATTTTATTTTAAGAATGCTTTTTTAATAGCGGTTTTGGAGCAGTGGCTTCTTCCTTGCTGAGCAGCCTTTCAAGTTATGTCGATATAGGACTAATTTTACTGTGGATATAGATACTTTTGTACCTGTTTCCTCCAGCATCTTCACAAGGTCCTTTGCTGATGTTCTGGGATTGATTTGCATTTTTCGCACCAAAGTACATTCATCTCTAGGAGACAGAACATGTCTCCTTCCTGAGCGGTATGACAGCTGCGCGGTCCCATGGTGTTTATACTTGCGTACTATTGTTTGTACAGATGAATGTGGTTTGGAAATTGCTCCCAAGGATGAACCAGACTTGTGGAGGTCCACAATTTTTTTGCTGATTTCTTTTGATTTTCCCATGATGTCAAGCAAAGAGGCACTGAGTTTGAAGGTAGGCCTTGAAATACATCCACAGGTACACCTCCAATTGACTCAAATGATGTCAATTAGTCTATCAGAAGCTTCTAAAGCAATAACATTTTCTGGAATTTTCCAAGCTGTTTAAAGGCAGTCAACTTATTGTATGTACACTTCTACCCACTGAATTATAAGTGAAATAATCTGTAAACAATTGTTGGAAAAATTACTTGTGTCATGCACAAAGTAGATGTCCTAACCGACTTGCCAAAACTATACTTTGTTAATCAACAAAAATTTGTGGAGTGGTTGAAAAACTAGTTTTAAGTGACTCCAACCTACGTGTATGTAAACTTTCGACTTCAACTGTATGCCCTGCCAGGCCCACCTATGGCTGCGCCCCTGCCCAGTCATCTGAAGTCCACAGATTAGGGCCTAATGAATTTATTTAAATTTACTGATTTCCTTCTATGAACTGTAACTCAGTCAAATCTTTGAAATTGTTGCATGTTGCATTTATATTTTTGTTCAGTGTACAATGCCACTTAAAATTGGAGGGCACACCTAGGCTGTGTCCATATTGTGAGGGAAGTCCTTTACATTGATGTCAAATGGATTGACTTTGCATAGGACCTTCACTGTGTGTGAAAAGATAGCCTTTTTACAACATCACTTAGAAGTAAGGACTATGTATGGACTAGTACTAAATAGGAAGGTAGCCATACTGTGTCCTTAATGTGAGGGGAAGTCTAAGTAATTCTGTCACTGAGGTTTAATTTATTTGGATAGGACCTTCATCGTTGACAGGGGTCCCCTGAGTGAAGGGATAGACTGACACTAGCCACACTGAATTGGTTTTACATAAATGTAATGCCTAGTGTCCTAACATGATTAAAAAGTACACTTGTTTATATGAATTTTTACAAAATAAACAGTTGACTTTGTGGATGTGGTTACCGTTTATCCGCAAACATGCTTGAAAATTCCCCGCACCAGTTCTTACACTGCCGTCGCCCAATCCTGATTCGTCCCACTTAAATCAATGACCAAAACCCAAAACCAGGAACTACTGCTGCTCGTAATCACATAATTCTATATGAGCCTTGACAGATTCTCACCATTTCATCTGTCCACAAGAGATTAGTCTAGAGAAACTAGTATCAAAGTCGGTTTCTGTCAAGGAATTTGGCCTACACTTTAAGCCGGGCCCCTTGACGGGAAGTTTTTAAATTGTCTTTTTGACTTGCATGGAAAAAAGACCAGAAATATGCAGTGGAGCTTGATCACTGGTGATTTTTGCTGACATGTCTCAAATCTTTATCTAAATAGTTGACGAGAAAACATTGAATGGCATATGCAAAGCAAGCAAATTGACTTGGCAAAGGCAATGAAATTGCAGTATAAAGCCTGCTCTGTAATTAGCATAATAATCAAATAAACAATAAAATGACCATTAAAATCCATTAGTTTAAACTAGACTTTTGTTTGCATGGGCCGCGTCTCAATCCACTGCATCGGCAGTGGAAGGTGGCGCAGAGCAACAGCAGTGTTTGTCAGACCAGGAGACATCTTGGAAATCGGTCTTCTTACAAAATAATCTGTAGATTCAGCACGGTTTGGGCTAGAAACTACTAGTAATAGCTCACCCTTTTGTAAGGAACAAAGTTCAGGGTGAGTTTGTTTCTCACTCAAGCGCTGCAGCTCTCACCTCACCACCTGTGTAAATTGGAATAGAAGGACAAAACAAACAAAATGGATGTCATTGAACCAAAGTTGTTTGCTCTTAGCATTTCTCTATGGAAAGACTGCAAAAAGACTCCTCTCAAAAAGTCGAGGAGTCTGAAAACTTTCCGGGTGCACTGTAAGAGGGAGGCATTTCCTGGAAAAGTAAAAGGGTTCAAAAAAATATATATATATTAAATCATTCATATATTGTTTGTGAGCTCTGCCATGGAGTCTCTTGGTATTCTACAATTTCACTTGGTCTCTTGATTTATTCCTTGAGCAAAAAGTAGAGAAAATAGTGTTCCAAATGTGATATTTTAGGTAAGGTGAGGAATAGACTGGCAATTGAATGATGCTCAACTGAGTTTAATTGAAAAGTAAAAGTTATAAATACAAAAACAGAACAAGCTGCTATGGCTTCCCAAAGAAAACAAAGGAAGCTATAATAATATAATTCTTTTTTAAACAAGTGATCTACCTCTAGAAAAACGCTAGACACTTTTAGGTATAAGTGATGTGTGTTAAAACATACGTAATATTACAAGTAATTATTCAGCAAAATGGTTACATTCACATTTCCAGCCCAAAATGCAATTCCAGCCAATTCATTATTTTTTGGTAAGGGATGAAGATTAAAAAGACATTCAAAAATTGAAAAACTTTTTTTTTGGTCAAATACCTTTTTCATGTGTCTACTTCCACCAATGCCCATAATAACCCTGTGAAACTCCAGCGTGTCATTACCTTAACCATAGTTATCAGAATAGTCGCCACCTTGCTGCTGGGTGATGAGCTGGGACCCCCAGTTCTGCTTGTTGGTCTGCCGGCGCTTTGAGTCAGGCTGGTTGAAGACGTCTGCCTTCCTCTTCCCGCCCACATTCCCCCCACGGTTCCCCCTGGCTCCTTGGGTACTGTGGGCCCTCTGTGGCTGGAAGAGTCCCCCACGGCCCCCTCCTCTGCCACCCCTGGGCCCTCTGATGGGTGGCCCCCTCTGCGCATAGCCCCCTCGGCCCTGTGTGGGTGGTGTTCCACGGGCCCTAGGAGGGGGCGGGCCTCCCCTGCTGCCACGGCCCTTCTCGCTGTACACGTCCTCGTAACCGTAGTAGGGGTCCTCGTAACCGTAGTAGGGGTCCTCGTAACCGTAGTAGGGGTCCTCGTAACCGTAGTAGGGGTCCTCGTAACCCCTGCAGGGGTCATGATAGTCATAGCCGTAGTGGTCATCATAGCTGTGGTAGTCTGGAGGGTAGGCGGCGTAGCCCCCGCGGCGACCACGGCCCCTGCCCCTATCTGGTGGAGGCATGCGTGGCGGTGGCTGGTTGTAATCGTCATTCCTGCTGAAAACCAGGAAAAACACAACTTTCAATGTAATCCCATGGTGGGAGATCTACTAAATCAGATATAAGTCAATACCAGTCTCTGTGGCCTCACCCTGGGTTTCTGGTGGTCTGGCGCTGAGTCTTCCGCGCCTTCTTCTTCTTTGCTATTCTTATTTCAATCGCCTCTCCCCCCAGCTCCTTTCCATTCATGTCTACCATTGCCTGAGAAAAAGAGAAAACATTTTCAGATATACGAAGCATGGTAAAAAAAAAAATACTGAGGGTAACCCACCTTCACAGCGGCGTCCCTGTCCTCAAAGTGGACAAAGGCGTAGTCTTTGAGCTTATACACTCGCTCCAGTTTGCCAAAGGCAGAGAATGTCTTCACTAGTAGCTCCTCTGTGACTGAGGTGGCAAGCTTCCTGACAAACAAAACCTTCGCCTGCTGACTCACACAGACAAAGTTGAACTCCGTTTAGAGAAGTATAAATAAAAGTTGAATAAAATGTGTTGATGTAAAACAAACAAGATGGGGGGGAAGCGAGAAATGGACAGAGAAAGTGAGAAATGACTCACATTGGCCATGACATCCGTGTCGCGCTCAGTGACCGGGTTGGCCCACTCCACAGTGACCGGGTTCCCCCACACCATCACCTTGCCACTCATGAGGCAGCGGCGGGCCTGGGCTGCAGACTTGTGGTCCTCGTACTCCAGGAAACAGAAGCCACGGTTCGTCTCCTTGTCATCCGGCTGGTGGTAGAGGATCACTTCCTGAAGCCCCTCTGGAGGAACAAGAACGAGAATGACATATCATTGGTCACATATCAGTTTACACACAGAACATAAAACTAAGTAAACCAAATTGGGGTGTCTGCACTGTCACTGACCTGTGACTTTGCTGAAGTCATCCAATATGCTCTCTCTGGTCTTGTTCTTTGGGATTGATCCGACAAACAGGCGGTTGTTCGCTACAGATATGCACACTCCAAGGTGTTTCCTAGACCGGATTTCATAGTTGTCACACTGAAAACAAGGGTAGAGGAAAGATGGCTTTGTAGGGTTGATGGCTTTGTAGGGTTGATAAGGTAGCAGGCTGGCCAACGACCGCTCCAAAATTAAATATGTATCACATCTTGGGCCGGTTTCAATACACAGATTAAACCTGGCCCTAGACTAAAAAGCACACTCAATGAAGATACCCTATTGAAAGTGATTTTCAAAACCAGGACAAGGCTTAATCTGGGTCTGGGAAATCAGCCCTTTGTTTCTTAGAAGGTAAACTAAGACCATGTCTGACTGCAAGGACTTACAAGTTTCACCGCCTCAGCTGCTGCATCCTTGCTGCAGAAGTTGATGAAGGCATATCCCCGGTTCTGACCCGACAGGGGGTCCATCATTAACCTCAGATCCCAGATTGGGCCCGCCTTCTCAAACAGAGGCACCAGCTCATCTTCATACAGGTCTCTGGGGATCTTTCCCACAAACACCTAAAGGCAGAAGACAGCCTGAATGAGGGTTCCAGTGTGATCAGGGAAGAATGCTGTGGTATTGCTATAAACTTCTCAATTGACATTCTTGGGGCCACAGACTTGCAAACTCTTCTCTATATCAGTTAACAGCTCTGCCGCGATGACCATAAACCTTTCAAATAGTGTTACTTGAAAATGGAGCATCTCCAGCAGCTTTACCTCAGTTCCAATCCCAGGCTGTGCTCCTTTAAACACTTCCTCTGGTGGGGGCCCTCCGTATTTCCTCTGTCCGGTGGTGACGTCCAGGGTGTATCCTGTCCGCTCCAGCAGAGCCTGGGGAACACGTCGACAACAGCATAACCACTACAGAACTACACAACCTGAGCAGGTTCACACACACAGCAGGTTCCATTGACCCACTGAATGAACATTCAAACAGTTGCATTTTACCTTGATCTTGGACTCAGCAGGACCCTTAGAGGATTCCTGTACTTTACTTCCTTGCTTTTCCCTCTGTCTGTATGTCTTCATAGCTGCACAAAGAAAAGCACTTTTGTTCTGGAAAGCAAACCACAGCAGAGTTGATTCATGTATTGGGTGTTATGATCAGAAGAAAAATTATAGACCCCTCAATGTCAACTTCTTAGACTCATTCTAATGCAATTATCTAAACTGACTTCTCTTTCATTCCAGTCCCACTAACTCACCTGGACATGGGTCAGGTCACTTTCTTTGAACTGCGACAGTACAGACAATGCTCCCACTTCATTGAACGCCCTCAGAGCATCGATGGCCCTCTCGTCTAGGTCAGCGTATGCCAGCAACCCTGTTGGTACAAGACAGATTTGTACTATTACAACCTGGCCTTTATCCACTTCATGCATTCTTGAGCAACACCATGTTTCTTTGGAAAATAGATTAGACTCAGCCATTGTATGACGGATGCCCCACCAGTAGAGAATATTTTGTTGAGACTGTCAGCCACTTTCTGCGGCAGTCCGACATCAATTAGTGTCTGGTAGTTCTCTGTGTGCTCGCCTTCGGTGGTGACTTCTATAGGCTCCTTTTCCTCCATCACCGGAGCAGAACTACTGTTCACCTCGGCAGCAGCCATTCTCCTGAGAAAAAAGGGAAAAATAGATAAGATAAAAACAGGATTTCAGTTTGACATTCTAATCTAAAACCCAAATATATTGTTTCAGCTGCTTTTTACAGATGGACACTAGCAACTTGTAGGGAACATAAACGTTCCCTTTTCTAACATGTATATTTGCAAATGCTGCCCTGCTGCAATAGTTACTCCCATTTAGCTAAAACCTCTAAAGGACTGTAAAAAGTTAGCATGATGCTAAAGACCCTACCGTTACGCTTGTTTACGCTGCTGTTCAGTGTAAAGAAGCGTAAAGGTAGAGTTGGTATCTTCTGACAATCTAAAACGTTTCTTTCCGATGGTAACGTTGGCTAAATGTGTAACTGCATCAGAAAAGCTAACCCATTAATTTCAATACAGACAAACATGAGGTGAAATATAAAATACATGGAGACAAGTAAATCCTACGTTTATATTGGTGGCAAGCTATCTAGCGAACTAGTCAAGCCAAAATTAAATCTGTGGTCAAGCAAACTAAAACGTTGTGAGTTGAAGCTAGCTTGGATGGCGGTGTGTATTTCTTAGTTAAATCTCCGGCTAAGCACCGTCCCGCCCCCTAACGTTAGCCACCTAGTTAAAGCTGACTGGATTGTCACAATTTGTAACTTTTACATCCAGCTAAATAATCGCTTTAACGTTAGAAATAACAACATTTAAAAGATATAAAACCTAGTATCAAGGTTCATACGCGTAGCTAAGCAAATAGTTAGCTACCAGTGCTAACGTTAGCCAGCTAGTAACAGCCAAGGCCTTGTTAGCTTGCTGGACACCTTTACAGAAATCAAATAAACCACCGGCCAAAGGTGAACAATTAACAGTTAGCAAACGCTTACCTATCTTTTCCAGGAAAATAACAATATCGTAAAATATATTTTGCCGCAATTAACCAAAAGAGTTATCCAATATGGTAAATGTTAATAATATGTTTCAGCAGAACGGAAGTCGCGAAACGAGAGGGACTAAAGTATCATTTGCATTACTCCATTGATTTACTCTGCTGAAAATCTGTCCACGAAAATAAGACTTCTTCTGTGACTTCTAAAATGGCAGTTGGCAACCAAAAGCTGCATTACCGCCACAAACTGGACTGGAGTGTAAATCCATTACACTTTGTGAAACAAAATATGAAAGGGGAAAGAAAATCAGAGCAATCCGGGAACTCGGGCGCATAGTCGCGACCACAGTTGCAGCATATAACCTCAACTGGTATATGATATAATTTCCTTCTGCATACACTTGATACATGCCCAAATCTTTTGCATTTATAACACTGGAGGGGATTGTGCACAAAAGCTATTGTAGGGTATATCATAAAGCCTAGTTTAACATGAGAAGGTAGAGACTTGTAAAAAAAAATAATAATAATAATATGGACGAAGTGGGTTTCCTTACTCCATTCACCATACAAGTCTGTCGACGTGCACCAATCACTTCACCTACTTCCTCAGGTATAACATTTGCATCCATTTGAATGTGCAACCCTGGCTCCTTGACTCATCTTGTGCTACTCATTGGACTCTATGATCACTCAGCTACACATGCCTCTCCCTAATGTCAATATGCCTTGTCAATTGCTGTTATCTAACTCATCCCCATACTGTATTTATTATATTGTAATTACTTCGCCACCATGGCCTATTTATTGCCTTACCTCTCTTATCCTACCTCATTTGCACATGCTGTATATAGATTTTCTACTGTATTTTTGATTGTATGTTGGTTTATTCCATGTGTAACTTTGTGTTGTTGTATGTGTCGAACTGCATTGCTTTATCTTGGCCAGGTCGCAGTTGCAAATGAGAACTTGTTCTCAACTAGCCTACCTGGTTAAATAAAGGTGAAATAAATCAAATAAATTTTGGTTAGTGATTATTGTCTTATTTCACTGTAGAACCCCCAGCCCTGCCCAATATGCCTTAGATAGTGCTTTTGTTCCACCCCCCACACATGCGGTGACCTCACCTGGCTTAACAGGTGCCTCAAGAGACAAAAGCTCTCTCATCGTCACTCAATGCCTAGGTTTACCTCCACTGTACTCACATCCTACCATACCCTTGTCTGTACATTATGCATTGAATCTATTCTTCCGCACCCAGAAATCTGCTCCTTTTACTCTCTGTTCCGAACACACTAGATGACCAGGCCCTGCAGCCCCCAGCACCACTCCCATTCCCCAGGCGCTCTCATTTGTTGACTTCTGTAACTGTAAAAACCTTGGTTTCATGTATGTTAACATTAGAAGCCTCCTCCCTAAGTTTGTTTTATTCACTGCTTTAGCACACTCCGCAAACCCTGATGTCCTAGCCAAAAATCCTGAAATCCCCATCCCTAACTATAACATCTTCCGACGAGATATAACTGCCAAAGGGGGCGGAGATGCAATCTACTGCAGAGATAGACTGCAGAGTTCTGTCATACTATCCAGGTCTGTGCCCAAACAATTTGAGCTTCTACTTTTAAAAATCCACCTTTCCATCATTGCTGCTTGTTATAGACCCCCTTCAGCCCCCAGCTGTGCCCTGGACACCATATGTGAATTGATTGCTCCCCCATCTATCTTCAGAGTTCATACTGTTAGGTGACCTAAACTGGGATATGCTTAACACCCCGGTCATCCTACAATCTAAACTAGATGCCCTCAATCTCACACAAATTATCAAGGAACCTACCAGGTACAACCCTAAATCAGTAACCATGGGCACCCTCTTAGATATCCTCCTGACCAACCTGCCCTCTGAATACACCTCTGCTGTCCTCAACCAGGATCTCAGCAATCACTGCCTCATTGCGTAATGGGTCCGCGGTCAAACAACCACCCCTCATCACTGTCAAACGCACCCTAAAACACTTCAGCGAGTAGGCCTTTCTTATCAACCTGGCCCAGGTATCCTGGAAGGATATTGACCTCATCCTGTCAGTAGAGGATGCCTGGTTGCTCTTTAAAAGTGCTTTCCTTGTCATCTTAAATAAGCATGCCCCATTCAAAAAAAGGTAGAACTAACAGATATAGCCCTTGGTTCACCCCAGACTTGACTGCCCTTGACCAGCACAAAAACATCCTGTGGCATTCTGCATTAGCATCGAATAGCCCCCACGATATGGAACTTTTCAGGGAAGTCAGGAACCAATATACACAGGCAGTTAGGAAAGCTAAGGCTAGCTTTTTCAAACAGAAATTTGCATCCTGTAGCACTAATTCCAAAAAGTTTTGGGACACTGTAAAGTCCATGCAGAATAAGAGCACCTCCTCCCAGCTGCCCACTGCACTGAGGCTAGGAAACACTGTCATCACCGATAAATCTACGATAATCAATCATTTCAAAAAGCATTTTTCTACGGCTGGCCATGCTTTCCACCTGGCTACCCCTACCCCGGCCAACAGCTCAGCAACCTCTGCAGCAACTTGCCCAGCCCCCCCCCGCTTCTCCTTCACCCAAATCCAGACAGCTGATGTTCTGAAAGAGCTGCAAAATCTGGATCTCTACAAATCAGCTGGGCTAGACAATCTGGACCCTCTCATTCTAAAATTATCAAACAAAATTGTTGCAACCCCTATTACTAGCCTGTTCAACCTCTCTTTCGTATCGTCTGAGATCCCCAAAGATTGGAAAGCTGCCGCGGTCATGACCCTCTTCAAAGGGGGAGACACTCTAGACCCAAACTGTTACAGACCTATATCCATCCTGCCCTGCCTTTCTAAAATCTTCGAAAGACAAGTTAACAAACAGATCACCGACCATTTTGAATCCCACCGTACCTTCTCCACTATGCAATCTGGTTTCCGAGCTGGTCATGGTGCACCTCAGCCACGCTCAAGGTCTTAAATGATATCATAACCGTCATCGATAAAAGACAGTACTGTTCAGCCGTATTCATCGACCTGGCCAAGGCTTTCGACTCTGTCAATCACCGCATTCTTATCGGCAGACTCAATAGCCTTGGTTTCTCAAATGACTGCCTTGCCTGGTTCACCAACTACTTCTCTGACAGAGTTCAGTGTGTCAAATCGGAGGGCCTGTTGTCCGGACCTCTGGCAGTCTCTATGGGGGTGCCACAGGGTTCATATCTCGGGCCGACTCTTTTCTCTGTATACATCATTGATGTCGCTCTTGCTGCTGGTGATTCAATGATCCACCTCTACGCAGATGACACCATTCTGTACACATCTGGCCCTTCTTTGGACACTGTGTTAACAAACCTCCAAACGAGCTTCAATGCCATACAACACTCTTTCCGTGGCCTCCAACTGCTTTTAAATGCTAGCAAAACTAAATGCATGCTTTCAACCGATTGCTGCCCGCACCCACCCGCCCAACTAGCATGAGTACTCTGGACAGTTCTGACTTAGAATATGTGGACAACTACAAATACCTAGGTGTCTGGTTAGATTGTAAACTCTATTTCCAGACTCACATTAAGCATCTCCAATCCAAAATTAAATCTAGAATTGGCTTCCTATTTCGCAACAAAGTCTCCTTCACTCATGCTACCAAACATACCCTCGTAAAACTGACTATCCTACCAATCCTTGACTTTGGCGATGTCACTTACAAAATAGCCTCCAACACTCTACTCAGCAAACTGGATGTAGTCTATCACAGTGCAATCCATTTTGTCACCTGTTACGAGAATTATGTTCTCAATGTTCATAAACTGAACTTCAATTAACTACTCAGTCTGCAACCCAGAATTTGTAAGATACTGGTTGAATGAAACAGACCGAGGCCCCAGCTATGATAGTCAAAATGTTTATTCACGGGCGCGCTAGTTAGTGGTACAAAACCATTCATTTTATACTGGCTTCTTATGCACATACTTTCACACACAAACATTAAGTATCCTACGCACACACTGTCCCACTACCCAGCCGACAAAGATTAGGGACCGTGAGAAGCACTCTCTGTCCTTTCCCAAATCTCTCAGTAGCCCCTAGCCAAGGACTGCACCGAATCTTGCTCAGACAGTCTGTGTTTAAGACACTTTAGAGACATATTGTTTTACCCTAATTCTGACTAAAACTACACACATCATTTATTATAATTTTACTGACTAACACCACACACATCATTAATAATAATTTGATGATTCTAATGTATTTCATTGATGATTCTAATCAATTACATACAATTATATAGTTTCAGGGTGGAACATTCTAATAATTCATTTAAACATATAAATTCCATCCACATCACCAAAGCCAAATATACTACCCACCACTGCGACCTGTATGCTCTTGTTTGCTGGCCCTCACTACATATTCGGCGCCAAACCCATTGGCTCCAGGTCATTTATAGGTCTTTGTTAGGTAAAGCCCCACCTTTTCTCAGCTCACTGGTCATAGCAACTTACCAACACCCAAAAATAACAAAAATAACCAGACAACTAAATTACTACCGTCAAACACTCAAGGTTTATTTAAAAACACACGGTAATGGGGGGAGCAGGAAAAGGGGCTGAGCGGGACCAAAGGAATGAAAGAATAATCCAAAAACACCCCTAAACTAGACTAGCCTACTTCACAAACAGCTAACTAACCAAAAATACAGGGGGTGGTCCGCCCAGTTCTAACTAGTGTTTATATAACAAAGTTTACCTACGGGTAGTGTATGCCCAAGGGCGACTTGTCTGGTTACCCCCTTTTCCCACCATCAAACAAACACTCAAACACCATAACCAAAACAATACTCACAGGTGGGGGACAAAGTGACATGTAGCTGCAAAACACACAAGCGACCTACAGACAGAAGGCATGTTACAAAGAGATTGAGCTGAGCTACTGAGAAAACAACTGACAGGGGTTTTAAACCAAGGGAAAGGGACTGTGATTGGGTAAGGGAAAAGGAGCAGGTGTCTTCCGATTAGCGACTGATTGATGACTGATTGGGGAATGATTATTGTCACCTGTGAGTAGGGGAGAAGGAGAGAAAAGAAATACACACAGGATACACACAGAACACTTGTATCCGTAACACTCCCTCTCTAACTTTAAGCATCAGCTGTCAGAGCAGCTTACCGATCACTGTACCTGTACACAGCCAATCTGTAAATAACACACCCAACTACCTCATCCCCTTTTTGTTATTTATCCTCTTGCTCTTTTGCACTCCAGTATCTCTACTGCACATCATCATCTGCACATTTTCATGATTTGGACATTAATTCACTTTCCAAAGCTAATAAACATGTGGAAATGTCAGCAGCATTTTGTATTCCTAGTTGAATTAGTTAGGGAGCGTAAACAAAGTACAAACTTTTTTTTACATTCGAATTTCAATAGCTAATGACTTCAAACAAGGTTCAGAATGTCCACTCAGTGGGCCTACATATTGCACACCCTTTAGTTTGTCCATTTTCATCTCACAAGATTTTACATGAATTTTTCAAAATTTTAAATTTAAATAGCTCCTTGGTCATGTGACCTAATGACTTCAAACAAGGTTCAGAAAGTCCACTGACTACCCTTATATATTGCACACCCTTTAGTTTGTCCATTTTCATCTCACATGATTTAACATGAATTTTTCTGAATTTCAAATTTCAATAGCTCCTTGGTCATGTGACCTAATGACTTCAAATAAGGTTCAGAAAGTCCACTGACTACCCTTCTATATTGCACACCATTAAAGTTTGTCCATTTTCACTCACATGATTTTACATACATTTTTCAATATTTAAAATTGCAATAGCTCCTTGGTCATGTGACCTACTGACTTCAAACAAGGTTCAGAATGTCCACTCAGTGGGCTTACACATTGCACACCCTTTAGTTTGTCAATTTTCATCTCACAAGATTTTACATACATTTTTCCAAATGTAAAATTTCAATAGCTCCTTGGTCATGTGACCTACTGACTTCAAACAAGGTTCAGAATGTCCACTCAGTGGGCCTACACATTGCACACCCTTTAGTTTGTCCATTTTCATCTCACATGACTTTACATACATTTTTCAAACTTTCTAATTTCAATAGCTCCTTGGTCATGTGACCTAATGACTTCAAACAAGGTTCAGGATGTACCCTTCTATATTGCACACTCTTGGTTGTGTACTGTAAAATCACACGGTGTAACGTACATTTTTCATAGTTTTGCAATAGCTCCTTGGTCATGTCAATTACACACATAAGAAGCATGCAGTGGATATACACCCATATTGCATAACCTCTAGTCATGTATCTTCTATATTGTTGTACATTAATATTAGTTTGACAATTAGGGGGTTCAGTCCAGTGTTGTGTTTACCCTTTTCTTTAATATTTATCTGTAATAATTGGTAGTTCTAAGTACTTATTTTCCCTTTTTTTTCTCTTTTCCCCACAGTATTTAACAGCGGTACACAATAGGAGACAGATAATATCTCCTTTCGTCGTTAATATCAACCATAAAAGAAAATGGCAAAGTACGAGAGTCATGTTATTAATTATCCAAAGCAGGGATGGAGAGTGAGCTAGTGAGGTAGGCTGCAGTGGGTTTGCTGGTCAATACATATACTGAACATGTAACCACAGTTATGGTGGCCAGTAAATCAATGGATATAAATGTAATATTGACAAATGTGGCAGATGAATCAGAATTAGTTGGGTAACATAGATAAATAAGATGTTTTATTTATATAATATGCTTATGTAAGATACTTGTCATTAGAATGTATCCTTTTGGACTATATTGTTGGCAGTTGCACTTTTCCCTCAGCTAGGGCTCAGTCACTTGGGGCCCAGAGAGGGGAGAGGTCAGGCTTGTCTTTCACATATCTCTGGTGCTATGCAGAATATCAGAAAGGGAAGAGGACAGAATGGAACATTGTCTTCATATGTGAATGTGTCTTTACCTATTCTTAAACCATGTGAAGGGATGGCGTGATTAATGGGGAACCAATTACTTGTCTCCACAATGTCTGTGCGCCAGTTACTCCCTCCTTTTCCCATTGGGGGGAGGTGTATGGCAGTGTCTGAAAACATTGTATGTCCTCTCTCATCTTACACTTATCCTGGGACAGTGTATGACCTAGAGGGGTCAAGAGAGGGTTTACTTGAGATGGGGGTATCTAGAGTTGATAATTGAGTTATGCCTTGGATGAGGTAATGTTTTTGTACTATGAACTACCAGGAACGAGATTAGAACCTCGTTTTAGTGACCAAACTGAGCGATAATTTATAGCGAATGCTATCTGGCTAAGGGATACTCCTTTCTCAAGTAAAAGTCCCTTTGTGAAGAGTTCCTAAGATCTGTGGTTCGTCATGTAAGTTGAGGGGTGTATCTTGGCTATAAAATATCTTTGTATTCTTCTGTAGTGACTCTCAATAATTCATTATAGATAGTGAATTGTTGAAAGTCAAAGGCTAAAGCTTAAAGCTCATTAAAGATGAAGTTTAAGTATAACTCTGACTGGTGTGTAGTTTGTAACTCTCCTCATTTGGTAATACAGGAAAATGCCACCACACAAATTACAGAAATTGTAGACCTTTAATCTTTTCCAACATGTCAACAGACACTTTACTTTAAATAAGTACGAAACATTTTACAGTGTTAACTTTCTCTTTATCCCTGGTTGATGTACATTTCAGAGCCTGTGTGGATGGGGTATAGCATACATTTTCAACAACAAAGACTGCACTTCCAGTTTGTGTTCTTTATTCTGTTGAACTCTTTTGTCTTCATTCCTAGGCACAGTACATGGAACCACTGTTGGCATGCAAAACATTAAATCTAAAACAAAACAAAGCGTAACACGTTATAAATAATATCAAATATCAATGCAATATGACAAATTAGCCATCCATTGTGTTATATCATACATTGTCTTACATGTTACTAACCCAGTCAGTCTTTGGGCCACATCCAGGATCTTTATCAGTGGCACACATGAAGCAGTTGTTGGCTTTGTTGAACTCTGAAATCATAGGCATGAACTGAACATATAGCTGTCCCACACAACTACATAAAAATAAAGAATTTACATTTACTTTGAATTAAATGTCATTACATACCAGACATTTTTAGTATATCCACAGCCATTTCTTTTCGCAGTTGCTCCATGTGTTTTTGTGAAGGTTCTATATCAATTTGGGAGGGGATGTTGGGGAAGTTCTGTGCAACTTCCTTGGCCATCTACACCAAAAAAATTAAATAGAGTTTTTGACCTAATTGTCACATAACAGCTAACCATTCATTATTGAAAATATAACTATCAAACCTGCATTACAAAGACCCTGCAGCTGAAGGTGTCCTGCTGCATGGTGGGAGTTATTTCCCCTCCTTTCCACTGATGTCCACCCAGTCGTCTTTTCCATGGCAGGATCTTCTCATTTTGAAGTATTCTCTTTTTTATGTAAACATAATGGAATTCTAAATTAGTTATAGGCAATTTAATACACATGCCAAAATTGTATGCTGTTTTCCTTATCGCTATAATCTAGTAGAGGTAATTTCCTTTATGCCCCATTCTACACACAGCCTAAATTATAGGCACTGAACCATTTACAGGACAATAATAAAATTAGCATATAAAATCCAACCCTATCACAGAGTGAATAAATGTAGAGCGTTTTTAGACTTTATGAAAAAAATATTAAGTGACAGTTTCATCAGTACGTGCTTAAAGAAAGTCATATCACAAAGATCACAGATGACAGTGCCCGCCAAATCTATGACAATAGAGAATGAATTGTAAGCACCAAAGTGTGTTAAAGTGGGCCCCGTGTGGCTCAGTTGGTAGAGCATGGCGCTTGCAACGCCAGGGTTGTGGGTTCGATTCCCACGGGGGGCCAGTACAAAAAAAGTATGAATGTATGTACTTGTAAGTCGCTCTGGATAAGAGCGTCTGCTAAATGACTTAAATGTAAATGTAAATGTAAAGTGTGTTTGTCAAAATAATATCTGAAAATGTCAGTTGTTGAACATAATACTTATATTTGCAATAGCAATGTATGACATATGCAGTTGAGGAATATTCCATGTACCAACACTACATGTAGGATGGACATAAGACATTCCCACATACATAGAGGCATTTTCCAGCTATGATTTTACCACTCAGAATCCAGAATCGATTTGACAATGGGGACAGCACAGGACGTAATACACCCTTACAACAATCTACTTTTTGATCTTCTTGACTTCTTATCTGGTAAACTGCTACTGTGTGTCAAGAAAAGAGCCCCAATTAGGGGTTAGTGTAGTCCAGTAAAAAAGGGCTGGTTTAGATGAAAAACTATTGCTCTGTGTCCTCGTTCCTATGGGCATGAGAGACTAGTCAGCGGTAGAATTGAGTTGCCACTTTATTGGCCCATCACCCACAGACCCACAAGGTTGAGGTTACTCATGGATAGTAATTAGTAATCTTTTTTTTGTTGCATTGATGCAGTGTGTCTTCTAACTGTCCAAGAAAAGGATCCAAAGTGTTAGGAAATATTTGTTCCCATAAAGGAGGATGTCTCTCCTCATACCTCTGGCACTTCAGTCAGACTACCAGACTGTGTATAAACTTTATGATGGGGCAGGCAACGGAGTTCCCATTGACTAAGCACCACAGAGCCAATCAGGAGAGAATACACAGGTCAAGGGTGCCAATTGAAAGTCAAGGGGTGTGTCTGTGCCTTTTGGACTACTCTCTCTTTACAGAGAACCCCTGTGGTTCAAGTCAAGAGCTACCCTTCCCCTTTCAGTCTGCTCTGCGCATGTCTGAAAGTGACAGAGCCAGCAGCCAAGAGATTTTTTCACAGTATGTCATAAAAAATTAGGGCCATAAATATTCAAGTGTACGTCATCAGAAACATTAAACTCCAATTCCAGTTAACTACATAATGATATTACATGTCCTTAGACTTGGTTAGGTGCACATCTAATGTACTTCTATGTTCATCCTTCACACTGTATTAATTTTTTTACACAATATGTTTAGAATTGTGATTTAAAAAATGCTTATTGTTATGTTATGGCTAGTATTTATTACCTCAACCACAAACATTTGTGGGGCTGCAGAGTTTTAAACTCTGAATGACGGAGAAGGTAAAAGGACTTTTTGTCTGTAGACCTCACAACAGCAACCACCACCTCGCAATTGTTTCTTCGCCAGAGCTGTGACCTGCAATATGGAAAGGAAACACATTTAGAAGAGATATTGTCCTCTTAAACATGAACTGAAAACACACTATCGCAATCCTTTAACATATAAAAAAAATATTGTCACTTTGTGCTTGTATGCCATCTTTCCTGTCCTCTAGAGTCTCTGCCTCACCTTTTGTCCCTCTGTCTCTGGAGTAATGATCTAGTTGGTGTTGACTGAATTTCTGGCCATCATCAATATTTCCCTTTCCATTGTCATCTTTATTTGCCAGTTTCATGACACGCTCTGTTTCTAATGTGTTGTTAACTCGATCATTTTGTTGTTGTTGTATGTTTTCTGTAATGACATTAAAAGTTAATTAATCACTATCCCTGCAAAAACCTTTACGTCACTCAGAAATACAAAAATCTATCAAAATGTAAGTTGATCACTGCACAGGAAAAAAACTAGTTTGAAAGTGTAGTTGTGGTTGGAATGTTATACATTTTGGTGTTACACTAAATACATAGGAATTTATTTTTCCAGTTAGAAATAGTAGGCCATGCATCAAATAACAATTTATCATCAGAAAAAGGAACCCTCAAATGCACTATAGCATTTTGTACGTTGTCTGCAGGTGGCTTGTTGTGAATGCACTCAACTATCAAGTCATTATCAGGTTATGTAAACTGCGTAGAAGGATTTGTGTTAATGTACAGTAAATGAAAGTGATGAAAATTATTATTTCACGTTATCAAGCTCACTGACTGACAAATCCCTGCCTATTACTGTGATTAAAAAGAGCATATGAAACATTGTTTTCATGAGGCCTACCTGTGCGCCTTCCTTTAAGAACCTCTGTTCCATCACCTCTCCTGTCCTTGATCCATACCACATACAGCCATTTGCGGATCTTTTCAGTGTCCATGTGAAAGATAGTTATTGTGAGGCTGGAACATTTGTTAACCTGCCCCCCAAAAAATTAACACCCATGTAAAATGAAGGCCTGCAAAGCTTACATATTTAAGTCTAATAGCATGAGATGAAAGTAGACAAACATCAGAGTGTGTGATATGAAGGCATAGTCAGTGGACATTCTGAACCTTGTTTGAAGTCAGTAGGTCACATGACCAAGGAGCTATTGAAATGTTACATGTTTGAAAGATTAATGTAAAATCTTGTGAGATGGAAATGGACAAACTAAAGTGTGTGCAATGTGTAGGCCCACTGAGTGGACATTCTGAACCTTGTTTGAAGTCAGTAGGTCACATGACCAAGGAGCTATTGAAATTTTAAATATTGAAAAATGTATGTAAAATCATGTGAGATGAAAATGGACAAACTAAAGGGTGTGCAATATAGAAGGGTAGTCAGTGGACATTCTGAACCTTGTTTGAAGTCACTAGGTCACATGACCAATGAGCTATTGAAATTCAAAAATGTAAATAAATAATTTTAAATAGTGTGAGATGTAAATCGACAAAAAAAAGTGTGTGCAATGTGTGTCTATGCCATCGGGTTAGCTACAACCAGTTTTGAAAGTTTTAGGAGTAATGGTTAAAGAGCTATTGAAATTAGAAAAATGTGATTTGTCACTATGTTGACGGTCCCTAACTGCTGTTGGTGGCCGTAAGGAAAACTACTGGCGAATATCCGTCGAATATCCAACCTGAAACTGGCTTTACCTCGGTCTTTGCTTTATCTTGGCCTGGTCGCAGTTGTAAATGAGAAATTGTTCTCAATTGGCCTACCTGGTTAAATAAAGGTTAAATAAAAAAATAAAACCCACAGAGATAACCCCTCAGACAGGCGCCCTGCTTCGGTAATCCATAATGAAAACATTCAAAAATCTGTTTGAGGCGCAAAGCACGCTTCTTCTGTTCCGCGGACATACATCAGAATAAGACCAGCTCGTGACTCACTGACGCCACTTCATCCAAAGCATACACGATACTCCAAATGAAACCCCCAGGTGAGAATCCCCCAGGCCCAGGTGTATGGAACGCCGCTTGGGTCTTAAAGCACGTGGTCAAAACGTGATATTTTTAATGCTACGTTTGTAAAGTAAACAGGTGCATGCGTTAAATTAACGCCTGCACGCATCAAATCAACACACGCAAATGTGCTTGCAGGGGTTCAACATGTGCTAAATAAACGGCTGCAAGCGGTCCTGCACACGTCAAGTTAACGCCTACAGCTGCTAAAAAATACACCTACACACGCTAATTTAACGCGTTCCTTAATATGCACATTTTACTAGCCAATTTCCATAGCTCCTCCTTTCAACCAGGTTTCAATAATCAGTGTAGTCAGTTTGATGCAACAACACCCCAATTGAAGATGGCGAGATGGAACTTCCTTATCCGCTGTAAACAGACCCTAAATGACTGCACTTGGCTTCTGCTCTCTGATAATCCTGGACTTGATGCCCTTGAGTCCACGTTAACAAGGTTGATTATTTTTTAAATACTAGTGTAACGACCCTAGGTTTATAAGCGCGGAAATCGAGTCTGCCGCACGAGCATGCTTTTGCGACACAGTCGATAGCGCGCCGGACCTTGGGCTAGAAGGTCGAGGGTTCGAGACCTGCCCCCTGCTGTTTCATTACACTATTATTAATCCTAAAGTTGATCCGCACACCCCGGCCATTGCCGCAGTGAACGGCGCAGTCTTGTAACATTTTTACAGCCCTGCTAACTACATAAAGGTGATTTATTGTCGAGGAGTACTGACGTGAAACATGTTTTTGTCTTTTTAGGCATTTTTTTGTATTTTCAGGCTGGCTAGCTATAATTGCAATGCCACCTAGCCTTAGCCGTGCTAGCTCGCGATTAGCATGAAAACATTTACAAAACTCACTTAAAGCTCATTTGACCTAAGACAACCCTGCAAAAACTTTGCTAATATCGACAACATACCAGCTTTCCAACAGCACAGATATTACTTTTGAATACCCTTTGAAATTTTAATATTTAATCTAAGCCTATAATGCAGAAATTAACAACTTCAGAACCAGGAACGTTAACGTTAGTACTATGGCACTTTTAACAAGAATTGCAGTCCTATGTTCTCTATTTTCACAAAACTGTCGTTTTGCAGAATGGAAACCATGCAGAGGAGCCTGGGCTAGGGGGAGGCTGATCAATGATGCTTCAGCAGATGATCCAATTGATCAAGTATCTCAGTTCATTCAGGAAGTGCGTTTGTCTGGCTGGCATGCACAACAAGGTAAGCAGCATTGTAGTGGGTGTGGTTGGGTTTACTGTTGTTTTTTTCACTCTTCCTTCTGCTGCCCATTGTATTTGTTCTTGGTCAACATTTCCATTTATGTCTTGGCTTTAAAATCCAATATTATAAAAACATTACTTGGCCACAATTTGTGACAGTTACTATAATTTTAAAGTGTTTTTGGAATGAGGGGGGCGGGCGGTGTGACAATACATTAAGTAGCCTAAACGCAGTGTATTATTGTTACAGCCAGTTCCGGTTACCGGGCTCCTCGGACTTGGAGAGGAGCTAGAGGTGCATCTTGTTATGCCATCACTCAAGAGCAACTGAGGTTTCTGATGTCCTGTGCTTTCAGTGTGTCTCAGATGGCTGATATTCAACATGTCCCGATCAACACTCAAACGTCGTCTAAGGTCAGTTGTTCTTGGGCGAAATGCTATAAACTACAGACTTTAGATGCATGGTTTTCCCTATTCTTACCAATAAAACAATTTAGAATGACTACTATCAAGACAGGACTTTAAAATGACTATGATGATATACATTACCCTTATCCCTGTCCATTGTTACAAATGTTTTCCCAGACAATTCAATTTGTCACATGCACCATTATATTCTGTCATGTCAGACTTGGCTCTGGATGAAAAGATTAAAGACTTGGTGGCTGGGAACGACAAACTTGGACTGGAGGCTGTTCGAGCACAATTAAGGGCATTGGGAATCCGGGAGCAGAGACGCAGAGTGAGGGACAGCATGATTCGTGGTAACCCGAGAGCGGCTGCCCTCAGAGCCATGTCGCAGAGGCTACATAGAAGGTCATACCGTGTTGCTGGACTAAACTCGTTATGGCACCTTGATGGAAACCACAAACTGATAAGGTAGATGTATCTTTGTGATAGACACAATTATCTATATCACTGGTGAGAAGTTGTACAACTCATTGTTCATCAACAACTAACAGTTCAGTTTAGCAAGCAATGGCCCAATATGTCAGTCAGGTGGATAATAATTGTTTTATTGTGTTCCTGCTACTTCTGTGATCGATAGAATATCTGCATCATGAAATTAACAAACATGCTTATATTGAGGACATACTGAGGCAAAAACGGTTGGAACAAAGTATTTGTGCCTAAGTGTGAACAACAGGAGTCTGTCCTCTTGATTCATTAACATTGTTCCACATTTTAGATGTTAATTTAATATCTGGTCTGCTGCTTTGTTATATACTGCAGGAACCCGATGCAGCATCTAAGTGGTAAAGGAGGAGGGTGATGTTTGTATATTTCATGTGTTCAGCTTTTGTATCAACCAGTGCTGTTTTCTGATTTAGGTGGAGGATACTTCATAGTGGCATTGATGGGTACAGCCGCCTCGTTGTATTTCTCCGTGCTTCCAGCAACAATCGCAGCAGTACTGTCATGGATTGCTTGATGAATGCTGTCTCCAGACATGGCGTTCCCTCCAGAGTTAGGACGGACCATGGAGGAGGAAACAACACCGTCTGCTTGTTGAATGTAATACATATTGAAAGTATTATTTAATAGATAGAGCTACATGCATCCTTAAGGTCTTCTTGACCAACACATTGATTACATTCTATAGTGAGTGATGCATGCGGCTACATTCTGTCTGTAAATCACTTTCAGAACGCAATCACATTGTTTGACAGCTTTATTGCTTTCTCCATGTTTTTGAAATGTATAAGCCTTTAAATGACCTTTTACAGACTACTTCTACAAACGAGGCTACACTTGTGGCAGCACCTATTCCTGTGGCACCCCATCTTCTGCACCACTTCTTGTGGCCTCCCCTCCACCTATACCACTTCCTGTGGCCTCCCCTCCACCATTCCATGAGGCTTGTCACCCACCTTCACCAAACTCTTCTGTTGATGTTGGTGATGACAATGAGTAAGTCATCCCTGTAAATAATTAAATGTCTTATTACAGATGAATTGTGGGAAGTATCTGAACTTTGTTATTCTGAATGTCTCTCTTTGGTGTTGACCTCCAAACACTGCTGAAAATAAAGAGATGCCAACCAAATGAACGTGATGAGGGACAACATTTATGATTGTGCAATGAGAGGCTTTAAGAGAGCCCCCTTTAATCCGGAGGCAAAAATAGACATGGTTTTTAGGGATGCTTACGGAAAAGGGGCAGCTGATGAGGGTGGTCCCTCAAGAGAATTTCTCCAGCTGCTAATGAGTGCCATTCATTCCTCTGCAATATTTGAGGGACCTGATTGACAAAAATGCCTTTCTTGCAACTCTCAAGGTGAGTTACACTTTTACACCAACAAAGACACGTTTGTTTATGGCAATATATATGACTTGAGTAAGACATTTGATTTTTGTATGTAATGTGTCCTTTATTTACTGTACGTCTTCTGTGTGACTGCACTCTGATAGCGTATACAAGCAGGTGTGCCGCATGATTGCTGTCTGTCTGGTACATGGGGGTGTAGAGCCACATTTTTTCAGAGAGGCTATACAGTCAAGTGTTTGGCCTAAAACCTCCTGTGCCAGAACTGAAAGAAATTGTGGAATATGACTTCAGCGAGAAGTTGGAGAAGGTAAGTACTTTATACTGTGGTGGATGTTATGTTACTGTTAATTTGCACTAAGTTTGATAACATTTTGGGTTATAGTTCACTTTTCCACATGGATTTGGTTTATTTTTGTTGGCAGTCAATCTTTAAGGGTAGTGATAATCAGTTTATTGTTTTGCTAATTTGTCCCAAAACACAGTTCAATAAACAATCTAAGATCCAGTTAGCACTGTTGACGAGGCACAGGAAGTGGTCATGTTGGGTCCAGTGCAATACATTCGTACATTGGAGAGGGATGCCCTGGTGGAGTCAGCCACAAAGTTCTACTTAGAAAGCAGGATACGGGATCCTCTTGAGTAGTGAGTTTCCATATATCTAAGGAATCTCAAGTTTAGTTAAATTCTTCAGGGCAAATTCATCGACTTTTTTTTACTTTATAGATTCAAAGAGGGTCTGGAGTGTCTAGGTCTCCTGCCTTACATGAATAGACACTCAAGCCTCTTCAGAGGCTTTTCATCTACGCTGAGAAACCTCTTTTGGCCAAAGACATAGCTTCCCTCTTCAAAGCAGAGCGCTGCCCACCTGGTACCAATCAAAGAGCAATAGAGAGAGAAGAGTCATTGTTTCTGGAGGGACTGACTTCTGGAGGTGGAAGGTTCGATGCAAACCATGATCATTGAAGTAACACGGCTCACATCAGTAAAACATCACCTAATCACTCTCACAACTGTGGGACAGCATTTTGTAGCCTTATTCTTCCATGGGCCCCCTAAGAATGTAATAGATAAATTAAATCCCAAACCACTTTCACTTAAGAGTATTGTGTTCTCCAACAAGTGTTACTTATGGAATTTAATGTCCCCACCTTTCCTTTTTTCAGAGGGGAACACATACCCTTTAACCATGGAGGTTTTCATTTTCACATCAGGGGCTTCAGCATTCCTAGGCTGGGATTGCCAGTGGAGCCACAGCTACAGTTCTCTGCAACCGCACGGCAAACCGCCAAGTCTAGGTCCAAGAGGCTTCTAAACAGATTCTACCCCCAAGCCATAAGACTACTGAACATTTAATCAAATGGCTACCAGACTATTTGCTGCTACTCTATCTATGCAGTCACTTTAATATCTCTACCTATATGTATATATTAACTCGACTAACCAGTGCCCCCGCACATTCTCTGTAACGGTACTCCCCCTGTATATAGCCTCACTATTGTTATTTTACTGATGCTCTTAAATGATTTACTTTTTTTTGTCACTGCATTGTTGGTTAAGGGCTTGTAAGTAAGCATTTCACTGTAAGGTCTACTACACCTGTTGTTTGGCGCATGTGACAGACAACTTGATTTGATTTAAAGAATTCATTTAAGGGGAATTATCCAAAACGTTTATTGCATGACCACCTAGTAAGTTCGGAATACTGCAGCCAATGTTAATTGATGTGTCCCAAAATAATTTATATTATGAAAGTTTCCGACAGGTTTGTGAATCAGCAAAAAAAAGTTCTTAGTGGGTAAACTGAGCATTATGCAAAGTAGTTATGTCAAGGGACTGTTACAATAAATACATCTTACAGTAAATATGGACATTTCATTTACATGTGTTATGGCAATAAGACACTGTAGTTGGTACATAGGTCGTGGTGCAGCAAGTTTGAGGGTAGTGGAGAAGCACAAGTGGGACTTTGAGTGAAGTAACTGAGGGCAGAAAAGGATATCAGGGTGCCCAGGAACTTGCAGCTGCTGATCATCTCCATGTCAATGTACAGTAGATGGTGATACTTGACCATTATCCCATCTACTTTGTTTTGCTTATGCTGAGACTTGTCCTATCACCATTGTCAGGTCCCACAGCTCCTTCATGTGTACCATGGTAGTGTCAGGTCCATTCTGGGGATACACATTCTTATAATGTAAAAAATCTAATTTATTACAGGATTTACACCCAGAGCCTGCTAATCAGTTTGTGGGTAAGGATGGTGTTGAACGCAAAGCTATAAAAGAAAATGCACTCTAACGTATGTAAAAATGTATAATTGACATTTGTTGGGACAATAGGCAAACTGGAGTTGTACAATCTATTGATCCAGTTTTTAAAAAAATCGATATCGACTGGGCTGCAGTGGAGACGGTAAGAAGCTTCGATATCATGGGGACCTAACTTCTAATGTCCTTTCCTGGTACAACCACAGACACTCCGTCCTACCGTGGCTGAAGATGTTTTGCCTAACGTCAAACATTAACAAGAGTGTCAGATTGAAGTGTCTGAAAAAATTTAAACAGAACCATAAGAGCAGATTACTTTGTCATCTTTACTGGCACAGTTTTAAAATGTCTAATTGTAGTCACTTTCAATTGATACATTGACTCCAAGAACCATAGATTGTAGTTCATAACATTAACACAACTGAAAAACGTTGCTTGACTGTAAATTGGGATACATGTTTTAATAACATTGGATATTTGATTGGGCTTAATGTTGCATACCTTGTCGTTGTGCATGCATGCCAACCAGGTGAGAATCACCTAAATTAATTGATACTTGATGAATCAGGTCTTCTCTGCTACTTTATCAGCCTCCTCCTTGCCCATTCCAAGCTCCGCTTCATGGTTCCCTTCTGCTAGACACAATTGTGTGAAAATAAAGCGGAAGGAATGGGAACTCTATTCCTTTGAAGCAGTACTGGGTATATGCCTGAAGTTAATTAATTACCCTACTAAGCTTCGATGGAATATATTCAAAAAGTTGAACGTGCACATTAGTCTACTCTGTTTGAAAGCTGACATGTAACGTTAGATGTTAGCAAAGGTTTTACAAGGTTGTCACTAGCCAAATTTGCTTTGTGAGCTTTTCTGTCTTCATGCTAATCGCGAGCTAGCGCGGCTAACGCTAGCATTTAAATGAAAGCCAGTCAGGCTGAATAAGTTGTTTTGCTTAAATACAAGGCTTTGGGCTAAAAACGTAACTCAAAAACATGTCCTGCTTCAGTACTAGCCGACAAGTCACATTTAGGTAGCTTGTCTTAAGTCAATGATAAAGCAAAATAAAGACAATAGTCCAGAAATCGAGTACTACCAGGATTTTGAGCATCTCCGTTGTCTAATCTATGTATGCCTGGCCCTGCATACAAGCAACAATCTTGCTAGTATGTAAATGAATTTACCTTGATAGTATTAACACAGTCCAATGTGTTTCCGTGGCTGTTATAGTTTACATGTTTTTTTCAGCAGGGTTTTTAATAAAACACAAGACGGTGCCGTTCACTGAGTTTGAGGCTAACTAACTTATGATATATGGCCGGGGTTCGAGGCTACCGAAGTTAGCTAAATTAGCTAGCAAAATATCTGATTTAGCTTATGCTAAACACTGCTGATCCTGGTGCTAGATTAATGTTAGCTGAATTTTATAGCCAGTGATGAGAAACAGATCCTTCCACTGTAAACTAGCTGATAAACGTTACGATTCAGTAACAACAAATTTCAAAGTTACCTTGTAAAGGTTCAAACTCTGCTTGCAGTGGAAAATGAAGTTCCTTAAAACTGTGAAATCTGGTTGAAAGGAGGAGCTAGGGAAATTGCCTAGTAAAATTAGCATATTAAGAACGCGTTAAATTAGCGTGTGTAGGTGTATATTTAGCATCTGTAGGCGTTAACTTGACAAGTGTGCAGGACCGTTTGCAGCCGTTTATTTAGCACATGTTGAACCGACTACAAGCACATTTGCACACGCTTATTTGACGCGTGTAGGCGTTAATTTAGCTCATGAAGACGTTAATTTAACGCCTGCACTTGTTTACTTTACAAACGTAGCATTAATAATGTAGCTACCCGCACAGACAGCGGTGTGTTATGTGGTAGGCTATTAGTGGGTTGTGTTGTACTTACCAGTGTTCGCGGGGTCCGACATGCGGGGATGCCTGGAATGTTCTGATGCCGGGCATCCTGGTGTTTGGCGGAGTGGCGTGGAGGGGTGTTGGGCAGGGGGATGGAGCATTGGAAGTTAAGACCAGGTTTAGCCATTGTTCTCTCTCTTACGTCTGGGCTTCACAAGAGAAGGTCACGGTTGCTTGTGGGGTATCTTTCGTTTATTTGGCGTGGGCTACGGCCAAACAGTAGCCTGTGTAAAGTTGGGTTAATAAACCGTCAATTCGTAAACTCAACCCTCTGTCTGGACAATTGTTCCTTTATGATCTAGTCAGGTCATTACAATAAGATCACGTTTTGACCACGTGCTTTAAGACCCAAACGGCGTTCCATGCAGGTGACATCAAACCCCTCACTCCGACTATAAACTAATCTAGGGATTTCTTTGTTTCCATCACAGCTTTACTTATTTTGTTTCCTTTCTTTGTCACGACTGTAGCCCACTCGTTCTCACACTCCGAGTCTCAATTTTCAATCCATGGTTTATTTGATCAAATGAAGTTTCGTAATGGTAGGTTACGAATGCACTGATATGAGTTGACACTTGGAATTTCGGCAACTTTGAAAAAAATACGTTATATCGGTGTTATATGCATGTTCACACGCGTATCTGCCGTCTCATTGACTAGAATGGTCCCACTTCAACAGCTGAGGGAAACTGATATACTGTTCGTCAAGGTGGATTTCGTGGCGTTTTATTGTGCAAGTTTGTACTGGCCTAATGAGTCCCAAGAAACTGCCATCGTTGTATCTGCGGGTGAAAGGTTCTTGGGTATCCAGGATTTCACGGCTGAAACGTAAGGAATACTGTCTGAATATGTCATTCTTTCTCAGGCACCAGAGAGCCTGTAGCAATCAGAGTTGTTTCTTTGTCAATTGTTTATTATTTGGGAACAATGTGATTTATCTCCCCCCTTTCCCTTAATGTTTTATTTTATCTCGTATACTACCCTGTACAGTGGGTCGCGGCATGCACCTCTAACATGTTTGCGTACCGCCATAATACCATAGAGTAGTCCCAACTGATCGGTCATGGCTAAAAGTTAAATTAACGTCAAATGTGGTTCTCATTTTGCATTTTAGCTAACCCTAACTTTAACCTAATTATTCTAACCTGCTCCAGAAAGTCAAATCTGACAAAACCCACTTGGTCTCTTCCTCACGCCTGCCTTCCATCTTTGAAGACAGAAAAACAGAAGAACTGTGCAATGTCTGGATATGGAACGTCGGAATCTATATCACAACAGAGATTTGAAGACTATCCTCAGGTGCTGTGAAGAGAAGGTTTGACTGGACGTTGTTACTGGGAGGCTGAGTGTAGTGGGAAAGGGTTTAATGCAGGTGTGGCATATAAACACATGAGCAGGGTTGGAAAAGAGCTCAACTGTTTATTTTGTTACAATGACAAATCCTGGCGCCTGAGACTCCTTAAACGTCGTTTCCTCAAACGCTGACAGAGTTGGGGTGTATCTGAACTCCTCACACGGCATTCTGTCCTTCTAACAAGTCTATGACACACCTGCATTTCACTCCACCTTCACTGAACCACTCTATCCAATACTGTCAGTCAATGACTATTCATCAGTGTCTCAGTGCTTGGTCTCAAATGAGGAGAAAAGGAGGATGGCAGATGGTTTCAAGATAATATTCTGTTCAAGGGAGACTAAGATTTTTTTTTACTCAATATTTTCCATAATGATTTGAACATTCCAATGTTCTGAACGACCTCCATTCTCAACGTGTTTATATCAGAGGTCTTACTGTACATCTCAAACTATTCAGATGAACAGTATACATGATTCTATGGTCTTAGTAAAAAAACAAATGTTTTTAGATGTGATGTCTTTTTATCTAATAGAAAGTAATTGTTAACATTTCTCAAGCACTTGACCCCAAACCACCACACCTCTAACCCAGCAAGAATGGGGATAGTGAGAGAGAGCACAGAGATAGAGAAGCTGACATATGAAGTCAGCCATGCTTGACTTGCACCGCACCATCTGTCTCCCTCCAACTTTTAATGAGACACCAGGAAGAGAGGGGAGACTAGAGAATAGGGAAGAGGCTGGATCCATTCAAACAGACATCTTGTTAGACTACAGCACTTCTCCAAGGTAATGGTCTGCTGGGTATTTTTGCTGTATAGTGGATAGATAGAAGTATACTAACTTCATGTTGCTGCTGTGAGTTGGAAGAAGGGAGGGGGTATGGTGTGAGGTGCTTGTGTCTCGGCTTAACCTTCTCTATTTCACATGGGTCCCAATGAGTCCCACCGCGACGCCGGCACGATTTGGACTTCTAACCCCTTTTAAACATTGTGTGTTTGAGCTACAGACTTCTGGGTTGTACCATTGGATTTGTCTATGTCTCCTGCTTCAGCTTTGTGATTAACAGGGGCCGAGCTAGAGCGGTGTTTGTGGGACAAGGGCGGATCCCGAAGGGGCCCGAGGCTGGGTAGTTACCTAAAAGCGATCTATAAAAAGCTGACTCTCACAAACATGCACGTATCATGTTTTTGACGCTCACAAGCTACATAAGAGTCCTTAGAAGGTAAGGGGTTATTCTACAAAGAAGATCATAGGAAATCCAAGGAGATAGTGCCTATAATACTGTAATAAGCTCACATAGTTGCTGTAATAAACTCCAAACTGCACATTTGTCACTGACGAGTTGGATATTCATTTCCCACTGACCAAACAATTTATGTACGTACAGCATTCATATAAATACATTATCAGGTTTTTGCATTGGCTGACTATTATTATTATTTTTTTTTAAATATACATTAGTCGGGCCTCCCGGGTGGCCACCAGAGTCTCTGGGTTCGCGCCCAGGCTCTGTCGCAGCCGGCCGCGACCGGGAGGTCCGTGGGGCGACGCACAATTGGCATAGCGTCGTCCGGGTTAGGGAGGGTTTGGCCGGTAGGGATATCCTTGTCTCATCGCGCTCCAGCGACTCCTGTGGCGGGCCGGGTGCAGTGCGCGCTAACCAAGGGGGCCAGGTACACGGTGTTTCCTCCGACACATTGGTGCGGCTGGCTTCCGGGTTGGAGGCGCGCTGTGTTAAGAAGCAGTGCGGCTTGGTTGGGTTGTGCTTCGGAGGACGCATGGCTTTCAACCTTCGTCTCTCCCGAGCCCGTACGGGAGTTGTAGCGATGAGACAAGATAGTAATTACTAGCGATTGGATACCACGAACATTGGGGAGAAAATGGGATAACATTTAAAAAAAAATATATATATATATATATACATTAGTCAATAAAACTCATGAATGCAACTTTTTATGTCAAATTGTTTTACTTGTAGCCCTGGTTGTCCTGAAAATAAAATGGTAAAACACTTTGAGGCTAAATATAAGGGCTGGACATACAGATAAATGAAAGTCATAAATGAAAAGACAATTTTTGTTGGGGTCTCAAGACTGATAAGGTTAATAGCCTTTTCTCTGCTCTGACATTTATGGATAGCAGCTCATCAAAAAATGTCAATCTACTACACAATAGAGGATTCACCACCGTCTCAGTATATTACAGATTTTGTCCTTGCTTTAAGTGCTCCATCTGAAGCTTCTAAGGCGCACTCAATCTTAGATCATGTTCTTTCCCTTGTTCATCCTTGCCTACACACTCTCAGATTATACAGTGGGAAGAACAAGTATTTGATACACTGGCGATTTTGCAGGTTTTCCTACTTACAAAGCATGTAGAGGTCTGTAATTTTTTATCATAGGTACACTTCAACTGTGAGAGACGGAATCTAAAACAAAAATCCAGAAAATCACATTGTATGATTTTTAAGTAATTAATTTGCATTTTATTGCATGACGTAAGCATTTGATCACCTACCAACCAGTAAGAATTCCAGCTCACAGACCTGTTAGTTTTTCTTTAAGAAGCCCTCCTGTTCTCCACTCATTACCTGTATTAACTGCACCTGTTTGAACTTGTTACCTGTATAAAAGACACCTGTCCACACACTCAATCAAACAGACTCCAACCTCTCCACAATGACCAAGACCAGAGAGCTGTGTAAGGACATCAGGGATAAAATTGTAGACCTGCACAAGGCTGTGATGGGCTACAGGACAATAGGCAAGCAGCTTGGTGAGAAGGCAACAACTGTTGGTGCAATTATTAGAAAATGGAAGAAGTTCAAGATGACGGTCAATCACCCTCGGTCTGGGGCTCCATGCAAGATCTCATCTCATGGGGCATCAATGATCATGAGGAAGGTGAGGGATCAGCCCAGAACTACATGGCAGGACCTGGTCAATGACCTGAAGAGAGCTGGGACCACAGTCTCAAAGAAAACCATTAGTAACACACTACCCCGTCATGGATTAAAATCCTGCAGCGCACGCAAGGTCCCCCTGCTCAAGCCAGCGCATGTCCAGGCCCGTCTGAAGTTTGCCAATGACCATCTGGATGATCCAGAGGAGGAATGGGAGAAGGTTATGTGGTCTGATGAGACAAAAATAGAGCTTTTTGGTCTAAACTCCACTCGCCGTGTTTGGAGGAAGAAGAAGGATGAGTACAACCCCAAGAACACCATCTCAACCGTGATGCATGGAGGTGGAAACATCATTCTTTGGGGATGCTTTTCTGCAAAGGGGACAGGACGACTGCACCGTATTGAGGGGAGGATGGATGGGGCCATGTATCGCGAGATCTTGGCCAACAACCTCCTTCCCTCAGTAAGAGCATTGAAGATGGGTCGTGGCTGGGTCTTCCAGCATGACAACGACCCGAAACACACAGCCAGGGCAACTAAGGAGTGGCTCCGTAAGAAGCATCTCAAGGTCCTGGAGTGGCCTAGCCAGTCTCCAGACCTGAACCCAATAGAAAATCTTTGGAGGGAGCTGAAAGTCCGTATTGCCCAGCGACAGCCCCGAAACCTGAAGGATCTGGAGAAGGTCTGTATGGAGGAGTGGGCCAAAATCCCTGCTGCAGTGTGTGCAAACCTGGTCAAGAACTACAGGAAACGTATGATCTCTGTAATTGCAAACAAAGGTTTCTGTACCAAATATTAAGTTCTGCTTTTCTGATGTATCAAATACTTATGTCATGCAATAAAATGCAAATTAACTACTTAAAAATCATACAAATGTGATTTTCTGGATTTTTGTTTTAGATTCCGTCTCTCACAGTTGAAGTGTACCTATGATAAAAATTACAGACCTCTACATGCTTTGTAAGTAGGAAAACCTGCAAAATCGGCAGTGTATCAAATACTTGTTCTCCCCACTGTATATATTACAGGACAGAGCAAAATCCAACTGATAGGCTAAATTTGCCTCCTGTCATAATCTGTCTTTAATGATGAGGAATGGGCCATGTTTTCAAAGGCATTTCCAGAGGCTGGTTTTACATGAGCCCTATGCAGTTAATTACAGCTGTATAACAAGTAACTCAAAATTGAGTCGTCACACAATATAACTCCTCTCTTATGTATAAAATAGGCTAGGTCTATTCCTTATTCCATGTTTAGTCACAGCTACTATCAAATTCAATCACAACATGTTAAGGATAGCTTCAGACATACAATCTCTTGTGCCTCACTGAAGGATGTATCCTGCTTTGCATAGCACCACAGAGACAATGAGCGATGACCAGGGACAGAGCACACCTTTGGGTTTCACAAAACCATTCCTCATCCAAAGCAAGTCAGACTTTGGGCAACGGGACAACACAGCCATACAGTACGCCTAGGGGACAGTAGGAACACTGTGCTCTTTAGTGTCCCTAGAAGATGCCAAGTGACGCTACTGATCCACCGGGCTGCCTGCATTACTGCATATGGGTCAAACGTACACAATTACACCAAATAGACTAGACTTACCCTAGGAGGTAATTGCACCCACCAGGTGCCCCAGATCTAAACCAGTCCCTGAATAGAGGGGAACAATGGGGGGAAAAAATGGCTTCGAGGTCCAGAATCAAGTTTGAGGGGACTAGAGCAACAAACAGTTTTCAGTTCTTTATTAACTGAAAAAGAGGAATTGTCAAATGTTATAAGGCACATATTTTCGCATCTGCACAGATGTCATACTGAGCGACCCAAAAGTCAAAGTTGTCAATATCTTAAAAAAGGTACAAAGTGTGTAGCGCTTGGATTGTACATGAATATATTATGTTCTCCTGTGTGACATATTCACAAGCTGTATAGTACAAAAACATCACATTCAATCAGGACAAAATCCTGAGTTGCTTTCAACTATTCGAACAGATGGGACCAATTGCTGGCATGTGAAAATCCGTTCTTTTTTTTTTGTAATCGCACATTTTTGGATGTATACATTCTGGCCTGAAAAACTGTCAAATGCTCTTTTGTCATGTAACCTTAATCTTAAAAAACACATTGCTAAACAATGCCAGTAGATTCATTTTGTCACACTTTAATTAAATGCTCCTTCAACCTTTCACCTGAATAAAACATCCCCAGGTGTGTACTGAAAGTCCTTTGGTAAACAGGAAATTGAAACTCTAACACAGCACCAGAGCCAACATGAATCCCACTGTTGTTACAGAATGAGTGAGATGTAGCGGAAAAAAGTTCTGCCCTTGAGCTAACATGGTTGCCACACATCTTCATCCATCAAAAAGGCACCTATGAAGCCACTCCTGTAATACTTCTCCATTCAATTTGAATGTTTTGCAGCTCAAATTCTCTCATGGGAAAACGGCACTTGGCAGGAAGCTTCAATTAAGACAAATGGCAGGTCCCCGAGGACACAAGGAGATAGTGAAGTGTGGGTGAGAGGATGAAATGAGTGACCAGAAAACTTGCCTAGTTAAATAAAGGTTAAATAAAATAACATTTTAAAAAACAGCTATATGAAGGATGAGTACATTAAGCTGGGAGTCATCCTTTGGGTGCAGCAAGTCTCTGGGTAAATTGGGACCCAGTCCATGGAGGCAGGGCTGAGGCATACATCCCCAGCGGGGCCCGGCCATCCTAGAGCAGGACCCAATTCAACCCCTACCCTTCCCCTTGGCCGAGATCTATTAGATAAGAGCAATATGGTGGACGCTTTAGTACTACACTGCTCAGGGCTCTCCAACGCTGTTCCTGGAGAGCTACCGTCCTGTAGGTTCACGCCAACGCTGTTCTTGGAGAGATACCTTCCTGTAGTTTTTCGCTCCAACCCTCATCTAGCACACCTGATTCTAATAATTAGCTAGTTGATAGGCTGAATCAGGTTAGTTACAACTAGGGTTGGAGTGAAGACCTACAGGAAGGTATCTCTCCAGGAACAGGGTTGGAGAACGCTGACACTGCTTATACCTATTAAGACCCGACAGACATGGCAACATCAAGGGGTTAGGGCCAAGGGGAGGTATGTGGAACCGGCCACTACTCTATGGCCCTGGGCATGGTGGCTACGTAAACGAAGACTACGATGAGCAGCACCACCACAGCCAGCGTGGGTAGAACCACTGTGGCCACCTGCGACCGGGCCTCCTGCATGGCCGCCTTACGCTCCTTCTTGTCCCTGGACGTCTCCTTCTTGGGCTTCCCCTTCAGCTGCCTCATGGTGGCACCCTCCCTGGGCAGGCACACTGCAACACTCCGTAGGGTCAGCCAAGTCTCTCAGACAAGTCCTGCAGATGCAGTGACAGTTACTGCCTCTACAGTTCTGACGGTGCAGTCATTAGTGGTCCACTTGCTCGCCAACACCACACACCTATGACCAGGAAGAGAACATACAGTATACAAATCAGGCTACGGCTATGTATTTTCATTCGTTTATTGGTACCTTGGGCTAAGTCTGACTAAGACTTAAGTGAGAGACAAGAGAACCATATTTTACATTACTTAACCATATCTATATTACACAGTTAGCCAAATCCAAATGAAGGATCATCCTAAACCACAAGTGTGGTCAGAAATGACCAGTTCTAAAATGCTACTAAATGACCATTATACAGTTCATCCTCCCCTGGTTTCCCCCCTGCACGTCTAATGGCAACGCTTCCACCGAAGGATCTCTGAAGAAAATAAATGACACCAGTCACTATGACAACCGAACACAGGGCAGCAGAACGGCTGCACATTGTTGTTGTTACTTAATAAACAACAAAAAAACACCATCCGCTAACAAGGACATTTTAGTATAGCAACATTTACATAGTCACTTCACACTATGTAAATATGGGTTTTGAGTAAGACATCTCTTGGATGCTGCATTCCAGGCTACATAAAGTGATGTGGTGTAAATTCTGTCATTGTATACGCAAGGCCGTCATGTCATTTTTAATCTCTCCTGGATGATATACCGTGGATTCTGGTAGACTGGTGCAGGCTGAGGCCCAATCTCAATACTCAGCAGTGTCATAGTGCCTGAAACATTCTTGGCTGTTGCTGCAGACAGGGAGAGTCTGAACCAGTCAGCAGTAGTTCCACACACTCAGACGTATTAAACTACTTCCTTCAGATTGACTGTCTTTCATATCACAGCAGTGACTGATAGGTAGATGACCCGGGTCATGTTCAATAAGAAGAAAACGTTTTCAAAGTGAATAAAAACTGGGAGGTAGGCTACTATCTGAATAATTAAACGGGGAGGTAGGCTTCTTACTACCTGCACTTCTCCAACAATAACAATCTAGATTTTCAGTGTGCCCTATTGAACACAACCCTGGTATTTCCAGAAGGATGTTTAGTCTTTAGCTCATTGTTTGGCATTGAATTGTCCCCTCCCTTGTAGGGATGGCCATTGGTAATTGAGTACTCAAATAGATGTCAAACTATTATTATTGACTCTAGTGTTCCATTTGTATATGTGCATTCGCGGGGCACAACTAAAAAGAAACCAAGTCAAACAGTTTGCCCTAAATTCCCTTGCGTTCCCTCTACACACAAGCTCCCATTAGTCATACAGAAATGCCTATAATTACATATCCTACTGATGGGATAAACCAGCTACATTCCTTGCCAAATGACAAGTTTTAACACAAATTCCAAATGGACTGGTTGACTGAAGTAGGGAGTTAGGTGTTCCAACAACAAGCTGAAATACATTTTCCACTTAGGCTACTTTGCAGTTATCACTAGTTACCACAGACAATGCCAAAATTGGCTATATTGTAAAGATACATTAAAAACAAAAATATGCTTTTTGGTCTTCATTTAAGGTTAGGCATAAGGTTAGCAGTGTGGTTAAGGTTTAAATTCAGATTTTAATTAGATACATTTTAGAAATAGGTGGGGTTTATAACTTTGTGGCAACTGACGAACCCACATTTTCCATACATGTGCTTTGCTTTCAATTAGCTAAAAGCTAGCTAGTTAAAGTCTGTGTGTGTACTTCCGTTTGCATCACCGTACAGTAAAGCAACGCACGAGTTGAAAATATTGAAGGCATGCGGTTCACAGGACACACCGCAGCCTAGTGCGGCATCCCCAATGTAGCGTTGCGGAATGACTTACACAAGAACGCAAAGAGTTAGACTTATCTGGTGGACATGAGGCGTTGGAATTGGTTAGCCTAGGCTATAACCCCCTAAACTGACAGATTCCACATTAAAAATACGCAAAACAGTTTGATAAAGACAAACAGCGTATTTATCAGAGTCATTAAGCCTAGGCCTACTCACCAAACAGATGCCGTGGTCGTAATTCATCCCCATGCAGTTTCAATGTGAAATTGTTCATCCATTTTGAAAATTCCAAAGAACAGGCAGAATAAACTAAATCAAACATCTGTGTATATAAATATATATTTTTTTGGAGCCCGTATCAAAAGATCACTGAGAATAACTGTTCTAGACCTGAGATGCGCATCACTTCCCATAATTGTATATATATATATATATATATATATATATATATATATATATATATATATATATATATATATATATATATATATATATATATATATATATACACACACACACACACACAATCATATAAACTATAAAATAGGTGTCTTGACTGTGATAAGGGCTCAGGGAAATTAGAGCATCTTGTCAGCTAAAATAACAAGACAAGGCTATGCCATTGCACAGCCATAGACTTCTACAAGCAAGCGCCATTACACACACACACACAAAAACAGGATTTTAGAAATTCATTATAATATTGATATAAAAAACAAATACCTTATTTTACATAAGTATTCAGACCCTTTGCTATGAGACTTGAAATTGAGCTCAGGTGCATCCTGTTTCCATTGATCATACTTGAGCTGTTTCTACAACTTGACTGAAGTCCACCGGTGGTAAATTAAATTGATTGGACATGATTTAGAAAAAAGGCACACACCTGTCTATATAAGGTCCCAGAGTTGACAGTGCATGTCAGAGCAAAAACCAAGCAAAGAGGTCGAAGGAATTGTCCGTACAACTCCGAGACAGGATTGTGTCGAGGCACAGATGCGGGGAAGGGTACCAAAAAAAATGTATGCAGCATTGAAGGTCCCAAAGAATACAGTAGCCTCCATCTTTCTTAAATGGAAGAAGTTTGGAACCACCAAGACTCTTCCTAAAGCTGGCCGCCCGGCCAAACTAAGCAATCAGGAGAGAAGGGCCTTGGTCAGGAAGGTGACCAAGAACCTGATGGTCACTCTGACAGAGCTCCTCTGTGTAGATGCGAGAACCTTCCAGAAGGACAACCATCTCTGCAGCACTCCACCAATCAGGCCTTTATGGTAGAGTGGCCAGATGGAAGCCACTCCTCAGTAAAAGGCACATGACAACCCGCTTGGAGTTTGCCAAAAGGGACCTAAATTACTCTCATGAGAAACAAGATTCTCTGGTCTGATGAAACCTAAATTGAACTATCTGGCCTGAATGCCAAGTGTCACATCTGGAGGCAACCAGGCACCTCTCATCACCAATACTATCCCTATGGTGAAGCATGGTGGTGGCGGCATCATGCTGTGGGGATGTTTTCCAGCAGCAGGAACTGGGAGACTAGTCAGGATCAAGGAAAATATGAACAGAGCAAAGCACAGAGAGATCCTTGATGAAAACCTGCTCCAGAGCACTCAGGACCTCAGACTGGGGGCAAAGATTCACCTCCCAACAGGACAAGGACCCTAAGCACACAGCCAAGACAACACAGGAGTGGCTTTGGGACAAGTCTCTGAAAGTCCTTGAGTGGCCCCGCCAGAGCCTGGACTTGAACCCGATCGAACATCCCTGGAGAGACATGAAAATAGCTGTGTAGCGACGCTCCCCATCCAACCTGACAGAGCTTGAGGATCTGCAGAGAAGAATGAAACTCCCCAAATACAGGTGTGCCATGCTTGTAGCGTCATACCCAAGAAGACTTGAGGCTGTAATCGTTGCCAAAAGGTGCTTCAACAAAGTACTGAGTAAAGGGTTCGAATACTTTTGTATGTGATCAGTTTAAAAAAAATTTAATACATTTGCAAATATTTTCTAAAACCAGTTTTTGCTTTGTAATTATGGGGAGTTGTGTGTAGATTGAGATAAAACAAATGTTTAAATACATTTTAAAGTAAGGCTGTAACGTAACAAAAAGGTGGAAAAAGTGAAGGGGTCTGAATACTTTCCAAACGCACTAATATAACCAGTTGATATTACTGTTTCAATAAATTAATCTTAAAATGGCACTTTTTATTGACTATATAATAGGCAATTTAGCAATTAGGATTCATTATCTGTAATGGTTATGATAAATTAGGCATTGTTGCACTGTTGGCATATATACTGAACAAAAATATAAAAACGCAACATGTAAAATGTTAGTCCCATGTTTCATGAGCTGAAATAAAAGATCCCAGAAATGTTCCATACGCACAAAAAGCTTATTTCTCTCAGATTGTGCACAAATTTGCTTACATCCCTGTTAGTAAGCATTTCTCCTTTGCCAAGATAATCCATCCATTTGACAGGTGTGGCATATCAATATGCTGATTAAACAGCATGATCATTATAGGTGCACCTTGTGTTGGGGACAATAAAAGGCCACTAAAATGTGCAGTTTTGTCACACAACACAATGCCAAAGATGTCTCATGTTGGAGGGAGCGTGCAATTGGCATGCTGACTGCAGGAATGTCCACCAGAGCTGTTGCCAGATAATTTAATGTTCATTTCACTACCATAAGCCGCCTCCGTCATTTTAGAGAATTTGGCGGTGCGTCCAACCGGCCTTACAACAGCAGACCACTTGTAACCACGCCAACCCAGGACCTCCACATTCGGCTTCTTCACCAGCTGATGAAACTGAGGAGTGTTTCTGTCTGTAATAAAGCCCTTTTGTGGGGGAAACTATTATGATTGGCTGGGCCCGCCTCCCAAGTGGGTGGGCCTATGCCCTCTCAAGCCCACCCATGGCTGCGCCACTGCCCAGTCATGTGAAATCTATAGATTACAGCCTAAGGAATTTATTTAAAATTGACTGATTTCCTTATATGAACTGTAACTCAATAAAATTGTTGCATTTATATTTTTTTGTATAGATAAATGCATAATTTTTTCTGTGCTGGCCTTCTGTTCTAAAAAATACCGTCTTTTTTTTTAGTACTGAACAGTCAAAATGTCTAACATCCATCCCTCTGTCAGAATATAAATGGGCTGGTGAACGTTTTTAAAGTGGACAGGCTTTTTTGGCATCATGGACATGCATCAGACCCAGGATTTCATATGGATTGGCCCAACATTGGCCATGTTGTGATGCAAATACATTAGGTTATTGTTCTATATTGTGCCAACTGATATTACTGCATTTTTTAATCAAATGTAAACAGTGTAAAAAAAAAAATCTGATAAATAAAGCCTACTGGACTACAGAACACAATCACCCCAGTCAGATCTTTCCTGAAGAATTCTAAACAGCTCTGCCCTTCCTTATCACACCCATTAATCCAACTTCCCTTTTCCAAACTGAACAAGTTCCACAGACATGTGACTAACAGAAATGGAATAATGTGTCCCTTTTTTACGAATGATCTTTTAAAGACAGGGTCCTGAAAAAGGGACGTTCTCTTTTTGCTGAGTTTAATATGTGAACAGCATGTTGAATCCAATAGCTACAGTTTATGTTCATGCATACGTAACGTTAGTATTAAACTAGTTCGCCTAATCTTCGGTTTTCTCGACGAGGAAGATCCACAGGTAGTCGACAGGAATGCAAACCGATGATCATGCAACCATATACAAGTGTCATTTCACGTAGTTATTTGGTTGATTGATTGTTCAACGAATTTGGGCAGTGTTGCTAAGCCCAAGTCAGTCAAACAGTGCATGAAGCCACGAAGAAGTACAAGCTCAACATGTGACCGACTAACATATGCGATAATGTAAACATTTGGCATCAGGGTATATTTAAATAATTATTAGCCTGATATAGGAACTAGCTACGTTAAGAACTTCAACGTCAAAAACTAAACGTTTGCGAGCTAGCTAATCCCCTAATGTTAGCTAGAATTCTGTAGCTAGCCATAACGACACTGGCACATACTTGCGCCACCTCTACCAGTCGAAAATATAACTACAGTAGCTAACCTAATTAGCGTTACTTTCACTTACCTACTTAATCAACAACATCCACGTTTCAATGTTTTGTTTTTGCAAGGGAAACTAAAATAATCTCTCCCATGAACTTGTATCCTCTAAAATCTTGCCCGTGTGTTCTCCGGTTCCGACAGGCTCGTGTTCCTCTGCTACGCAATCCGCCCCTTGTACCTATGCCTATTGCCGCTTTCACGTGCTAGTCGGAGCTAGGAAACTCGGACATTTACCCACTTGCTAACCATGTACACGGCACGTATATAACTACAACCAGTTAGCAAGTCTGACATTTCCACGTTTTCTAGTTCCGACTAGCATATGAACTCTGCATATGCTCTGCACTCGGGAGATTACGTGGCAAATGGCAATAGAGCTCAGAGACAGAGGCCGATGCCAAATAAACCAGTTCGCCCTATAGGGCAGGAGCGACATAGCCACTGTAGTACAGATGTTTTCCTGTCTTGCACCTATAGTTGGGGAAAGAGGTCCAGTTTTACTAAGCAACAAGTAGGATGGTTGGTGAGCTGCTCGGGATACGGTAAAGGAACTGGGAAGTTTACATAGTATGATGTCTCTGAATAATTCTGTCTTCAATTATCATAACACATTGACCAATACTCATGACCAAAAGTATGTGGACAGCTGCTCGTCAAACATCTCATTCCAAAATGTCAGAATTGGCCTAGTGGTTAAGAGCGTTGGGCTAGTAACGAAAAGGTCGCTGGTTCAAATCCCCGAGTAGGTGAAAAAAATATGTCGGTGTACCCTTGAGCAAGGCACTTAACCCTAATTGCTCCTGTAAGTCACTCTGGATAAGAGTGTCCACTAAGTGACTAGTAATGTAAAAAATATATATCATGGGTATTAATGAGTTGGTCCCCCTTTGCTGCTATAAAAGCCTCCACTCTTCTGGGAAGGCTTTCCACTAGATGTTGGAACATTGAGGTGGCGACTTGCTTCGATTCAGCCACGAGCATTAGTGAGGTCGGGCACTGATGTTGTCTGATTAGGCCTAGGGGCGGAAGGAACAGTCTTCCTTCCGCCCCTACCTGGGCTTGAACCAGGGATCCTCTACACACATCAACAACCGACACCCTCGAAGCATCGTTACCTATCGCTCCACAAAATCCGCAGGGAAACAACTACTTCAAGGTCTCAGAGTGTGTGATGTCACCGATTGAAACGCTATTAGCGCACACCCTGCTAACTAGCTAGCCATTTCACACACTGGCTCGCAGTCGGCTTTCCAATTCATCCCAATAGGGTTGAGGTCAGGGATCTGTGCAGGCTAGACAAGATCTTCCACAGTGATCTTGACAAACCATTTCTGTATGCTTTGTGCATGGGGGCATTGTCATGCCGAAACAGGAAAGGGCCTTCCCCAAACTGTTGCCACAAAGTTGGAAGCACAGAATCGTCTAGGACAGTGGTTCCCAAACTTTTTATTGTTCTATAGTTCTGTAACCCCCTCTAGCACCAGGGTCAGCACACTCTCAAATATTGTTGTTTGCCATCATTGTAAGCCTGCCACACACACACTATACGATACATTTATTAAACATAAGAATTAGTGTGTTTTTGTCACAACCCAGCTCGTGGGAAGTGACCAAGAGCTCTTATAGGACCAGGGCACAAATAATAATAATCAATAATTTTGCTCTTTATTTAGCCATCTTACATATAAAACCTTATTTGATCATCAAACATTGTGAATAACTCACCACAGGTTAATGAGAAGGGTGTGCTTGAAATGATGCACATAACTCTGCAATGTTGGGTTGTATTGGAGAGTCTGTCTTCAATTATTTTCCACACACAGTCTGTGCCTGTATTTAGTTTTCATGCTAGTGTGGGCCGAAAATCCACTCTCACATAGGTACGTGGTTGCAAAGGGCATCACTGTCTTAACAGCACAATTTGCCAAGGCAGGATACTCTGAGCGCAGCCCTATCCAGAAATCTGGCAGTGGCTTCTGATTAATTTCAATATTCACAGAACCGCTTGTTGCAATTTCAATGAGGCTTTCTTGTTCAGATATCAGTAAGTGGACTGGAGGCAGGGCATGAAAAGGATAACGAATCCAGTTGTTTATGTCGTCCGTTTCGGGAAAGTACCTGCGTAATTGCACACCCAGCTCACTCAGGTGCTTCGCTATATCACATTTGACATTGTCCGTAAGCTTGAGTTCATTTGCACACAAAATAAATCATACAATGATGGAAAGACCTGTGTGTTGTACTTGTTAAGGCAGACAGAAAATAGCTCCAACTTCTTAATCATAGCCTCAAATTTGTCCCGCACATTGAATTTAGTTGTGGAGAGTCCCTGTAATCCTAGATTCAGATCATTCAGGCGAGAAAAAAACATCACCCAGATAGGCCAGTCGTGTGAGAAACTCATCATCATGTAAGCGGTGAGACAAGTGAAAATTATGGTCAGTAAAGAAAACTTTAAGCTCGTTCTTCAATTATTTTTTAAAAACGTGTAAATAAAAAAAATAAAAAATCTGTTATTTTATTTTTCAGTTATTTTACCAGGTAAATTGACTGAGAACACGTTCTCATTTACAGCAACGACCTGGGGAATAGTTACAGGGGAGAGGAGGGGAATGATTGAGACAATTGTAAACTGGGGATTATTAGGTGACCATGATGGTTTGAGGGCCAGATTGGGAATTTAGCCAGGACACCAGGGTTAACACCCCTACTCTTACGATAAGTGCCATGGGATCTTTAATGACCTCAGAGAGTCAGGACACCCGTTTAACGTCCCATCCCGAAAGACGGCACCCTACACAGGGCAGTATCCCCAATCACTGCCCTAGGGCATTGGGATATTTTTTAGACCAGAGGAAAGAGTGCCTCCTACTGGCCCTCCAACACCACTTCCACCACTTCAATACTTTGCCCCTTGATAACCAGCGCACTTCTGTATGTTGTAAAAGCGTTACATGGTCATTGCACATCATTGCATAATGCAGAAAATACATGAGAGTTCTGGGGCCTTGCTTTAACAAAGTTAACCATTTTCACTGTCGTGTTCAAAACGTTTTTCAAGCTGTCAGGCATTCCCAAGTGGTGTCGGGAGTAACTGCTTGCATGCGCGTTACCACTCCACTATGTCTCCCTGTCATGGCTTTTGCCCCATCAGTACAGATACCAACACATCTTGACCACCAAAGTCCATTTGATGTCACAAAGCTGTCTAGTACTTTAAAAATATCCTCTCATGTTGTCCTGGTTTCCAGTGGTTTGCGGAAGAGGATGTCTTCCTTAATTGACCCCCCATAAACGTAACAGACATATACCAGGTCCTGTGCCAGGCCCACTACATCTGTTGACTCATCCAGCTGTAACGCATATTATTCACTGGCTTGTATGCAAAGCAGTAATTGTTTCAAAACATCTCCTGCCATGTCACTGATGCATTGTGAAACAGTGTCGTTTGATGAAGGCATTGTTTGTATAGTTTTTTGGGCCTTTTCCTCCAGCATTGTCCCAGCCATAACCGCGGCAGCAGGAAGAATTAGTCTTCCACAATAGTATGGGGCTTGCCTGTCATAGCCACTCTGTAGCTCACCATATAAGACCCATATAGCCCCTTCTTATTAATGCATCTGTTGCTTTTATAGGTCTTACTACTCGAAAGTCGTCTTTTTTCTCACTCAAAAAACTCGTGGCTTGTTTTTAAAATGGTCATGTTTCGTTTCTAAATATCTGCGTAAGAGTGAAGGTTTCCCGTGAGAGAGTAACAGTTAATGAGATTGAATGTTAATTATTTGACTAGGCTACCTGTATTTGATTTTGTGTTGTTATTTTGCTGAACACTAGATGGTTTAATACAATTTTTGGCAGTGAAACGAGGCTACTCAGGCAAGAAAAAAAAAACTCACCCAAATGTATAGCCCTGTTGGAAAATATAAATGTACTGTTTGAAAATGTGAAGATACATTTTTTATTTTTTAATGTGAATCACATTTTTATTTGGCGTACCCCCGACGGCATTGCGCGTACCCAAGTTTGGGAATACCTGGTCTAGAATGTAGTTTATGCTGTAGCGTTAAGATTTTCCTTCACTGTAACTAAGTGGTCTAGCCCGAACCATGAAAAACAGCCCTAGACCATTATTCCTCCTCCATCCAACTTTACAGTTGGCATTATACAGTCGGGCAGGTAGTGTTCTCCCGGCATCCGCTAAACCCAGATTCGTCCGTCAGACTGCCAGATGAAGTGTGATTCATCACTCCAGAGAACTCATTTCCACTGCACCAGAGTCCAATGGTGGCGAGCTTTACACTACTTCAGCCAACGCTTGGCATTGCGCATGGTGATCTTAGGCTTGTGTGCGGCTGCTTGGCCATGGAAACCCATTTCATGAAGCTCCCGAGGAACAGTTCTTGTGCTGACATTGCTTCCAGAGGCAGTTTGTATTTCGGTAGCGACTGTTCCAGTAGAAGACAGACAATTTTTACACGCTAAGCGCTTCAGCACTCGGCGGTCCCGTTCTGTGAGCTTGTGTGGCCTACCACTTCCTGGCAGAGCTGTTGCTGCTCCAAGACATTTCCACTTCACAATAACAGCACTTATGGTTGACTGGAGCAGCTCTATCCTATGACGGTGCCACATTGAAAGTCACTCAGCTCTTCAGTAAGGCCATTCTACTGCTAATATTTTCCTATGGAGATTGCATGTCTGTCTGCTCGATTTTATACAACTGCCAGCAACGGGTGTGGCTGAAACAGCCGAATCCGCTAATTTGAAAATACACAAATACTTTTGTGTATATATAGTGTTTGTTAAAAGTTGTCTTCTAGCCTACTCTTCCTCATCAGGAGGGACCTACTGTAACACTCCTCATGGACCCTATTAATCAGGTGTGTTCAAAAGCCGGTCACCCAGTGGCTCCCCAGGAGGGGTTGGTAACTCCTGACGTCGGTTCAATGCAGAAGGAACCGAGTGGAGTCATTAAGAAAATAGATACAATGACCAATAAAGATGTAGATTATGATCCATTTTTATCAAGTGAAGTCGTACGATACCGGTCAAAAGTTTTAGAACACCTACTCATTCATGGTTTTTCTTTATTTTGACTATTTTCTACATTGTAGAATAATAGTGAAGACATCAAAACTATGAAATAACACATATGGAATCATGTAGTAACCAAAAAAGTGTTAAACAAATCTAAATATATTTGAGATTCTTCAAAGTTGCCACCCTTTGCCTTGATGACAGCTTTGCACGCTCTTGGCATTCTCTCAACCAGCTTCATGAGGTAGTCACCTGGAATGCATTTCAATGAACAGGTGTGCCTTGTTAAAAGTTAATTTTAATTTCCTTCTTAATGCGTTTGAGCCAATCAGTTGTGTTGTGACAAGGTGGGGGGGATGCAGTCGCAAAAAAACATCAAGCGCTATGATGAAACTGGCTCTCATGAGGACCACCACAGGAATAGAAGACCCAGAGTTACTTCTGCTGCAGAGGATAAGTTCATTAGAGTTAACATCAGAAATTGCAGCCCAAATAAATGCTTCAGAGTTCAAGTAACAGACACATCTCAACATCAACTGTTCAGAGGATACTGTGTGAATCGGGCCTTTATGGTCGCATTGCTGCAAAGAAAATCACTACTAAAGAACACCAATGAGAAGAAGAGACTTGCTTGGGCCAAGAAACACGAGCAATGGACATGAGACCGGTGGAAATTTGTCCTTTGGTCTGGATTTTTGGTTCCAACAGCTGTGTCTTTGTGAGACGCGGTGTGGGTGAACGGATGATCTCCGCATGTGTATTTCCCACCGTAAAGCATGGAGGAGGTGTTATGATGTGGGGGTGCTTTGCTGGTGACACTGTCTGTGATTTATTTAGAATTTAAGAAACACTTATCGCTGCAGAATGCTGGTTATGCCATCTGGTTTGGGTTTAGTGGGACTATCATTTGTTTTTCAACAGGACAATGACACAACAGACCGCCAGGCTGTGTAAGGGCTATTTTAACAAGGATGATAGTGATGGAGTGCTGCATCAGATGACCTGGCCTCCAAAATCCCCAGACCTCAACCAAATTGAGAGGGTTTGGGATGAGTCAGACCGCAGTGAAGGAAAAGCAGCCAACAAGTGCTCAGCATATGTGGGAAGTCCTTCAAGACTGTTGGAAAAGCATTCCAGGTGAAGCTGGTTGAGAGAATGCCAAGAGTGTGCAAAGTTGTCATCAAGGCAAAGGGTGGCTAC